>NC_071473.1:22918328-23221358 GCF_028500815.1 Rissa tridactyla
CCAGACCAGCACTGCATACATACGTGTGACTGGTGTTAATCTGAGGTGTGAAAAATCCGCTATCAACTGGAAATGATAGCAGTTAGGCTCCGGGGAGGCCTGCCCAGATGCCCACACAGACCAAAACCAAAGCACGACTGCGAAGTACCGTGCCGGGGTGCGACCAGCCTGGATGCACGGTAACCCAGGGGACACGTGGTACTGACACACGCGCTCAGCACCCACTTGAAGGTACAACGTGGGCTCAGATTCCTTCCTTTGCCAATTCCTAACTGCTTCTCCCAGGGGAGAAGATGACAATTGTTTCTTCTCTGAGAAACCCAGGGCTGCAGAGGCAAATGGAGGATGACTTGAGGAAGATGACATGATGCTAGAGATGAATCCCAGCCCAGAAACTCCGGGATTTGGGCCCCATCAGTAGGTCTGCCCTGTGTGATATGTCCTATCTATGGGAAGATGAGAGGCATGACAGGGCTTCTCACCTCCGCTCAGCCCCTTCCCTAGATCCACATTGTCCATGCACACCTCGCCACGACCCAAAGCAAACGCTGATGGTGATTCAGCTGCAGTGCACTGCCGGCAACAGGACGCTTTCTCAAGCAAGAGCCTTCCCCTCCTCCAGAACTTGTTTAAAACTAAATATAGATAAGAGGCAGCAGCCTCCGAGCCTCCGTGGTTGCCAAGCGGACCTTTCCCATATTAGCCACATGAAAGCCGTGCAGGACTTTCTGAGCGTGCAGGCAGGGAGCCCCAGCCTCTCTGCCATTGTTCAGGACTTTCCACACGCTGCAGCGAGGGGAACTCGGCTGCAGGTTGGAGCAGACTGGCTGTGACCCACTGAGCTGCATTCCCCCAGGGTCTGCGCTTGAGCTGCTCCCTGGGAAAGCTGCACAAACCAACCCACACCACACAGAGACGGCGGGGAGGGAGGCATCCGCACACCACAACGCAAGGAAGGAGCTTAGAGAGATGTTATTGCCGCACAGAAGCAGCTGCAGCTCCCCTTGCAGGATTCCTCCTCTGAACCCAGCACACAAATAACCAGTGTTTAAGGAAGAAGTACAGCTTTATTCTGCTGGGAGGGGAAGACGCAGAGGGCACCTGGGGAAGAACTCCTGCACATTTTCCCAAAAGGAAAGAGGTGGTGCACAGGCGAAGAAACTCAACCGACGGGTGTTCAGAGCTCTACCCCTGACATTTATTTGAAAGATATTAATTACATTACATATTTAATTCATATTCACTCATGGCCTATAGCCGGCTGCTCAGATATTCTTTAGGAGTTGCCTAATTCCCCAATATTACTATGCAGATTATCCCACAGTCCCTCTTGGGTAGCTCTGATCAGCCAGTGATTTACAACTTCAGATGGGTATTAGAGAGGAAGCTGATGGACAACCACCATCTCAAGGTACCAGGCAGGATACCAGGATGCTTTCAGCCTTGGGTTTGCTGTGGCAGATGGGGCAGTACAGGTACTTCTGTCCTGGGCTAGGAGGAAACCATAAGCCTTGTGCATGTGGATATGCTAAAACCCACTCTCTCAGAGCAGTCCATCCATCCCCAGGGAGCCTGGCACTGTAGAGGGATCTCTACACCGAGCTGCTCATTAGGCTCCCGATACAGCAGCAGGGAGGACCTCCCATCCTCCCAAGGACCCGAGACTAGACACCTAGCAAAAGTGACTTACGCCAGATAAAGTGATTTCAGCCCTAAAGAAGTACTGAAGCTGCCAGTCTGCTCAG
Source organism: Rissa tridactyla (assembly GCF_028500815.1). NCBI lineage: Eukaryota > Metazoa > Chordata > Aves > Charadriiformes > Laridae > Rissa > Rissa tridactyla. Next base: position 22,920,074 of record NC_071473.1, read on the forward strand.
GAGCAGGTAAAGGGTGAAGGGCTGCGCCAGAAGCAAGACCGACCAGGGGAGACATGTGCTGGGCTCTAGCATAGAAGGAAGAGAGGTACAGACTTCTGCCACCGCTGCAGGCTGCTTGCCCTGAGCCAAGACGCTGCTTACCATGAGGACAGTCCTGCCCAGCAGAGCAATGCCCTTGGCCCACAACAAATGCTATAGCCAGAAGCAAGGAGAGACTACAGCACTCACATCCCACCTCCCACCAAGGAGAGAAGCCCAGAGGTTACATCCACAGACGCCGCTGCCATGACCCCCTTCCTCTAGGATCTGGATGTGAACAGGCTTGGCAAGGGCTGTCGAGAGCTTTGCATCCACAGGAGCCTGGCCGAGCTGTCCTCATCACATGCTTGTGGATAAAATAGCCTCCGGTTTTGGGATCTGGCAGGATTTTCCCTAAGATCACATCAAGGACCACCGGGATTACTTGTTGCGTTTCTCTGATGTCCCCTGTAGCATGGTTCCCTTTCCAGGCATCGCAGGGGACTTTTACTCAATTGGGTCTTTGAAATCAGGAGCTGTAGCACTCCTGCTTCTCTCCAGCTCATCTCCAGCAGCACACTAGTTGTGGATTTTGGTCTCTTCTTGTAAGGTTATATTAATTATAGGGTATTAGGAAGTGCTTGCTGGACTAGGGTGACACACAGAACAGATACCAAATTGGGAAGGGTCCCAGAGCATCTATTAAATGTCTGCCTGCGACTGCAGAGACCTAGTTCATGACCCACGCAATCCTTTCCAGTCCTAATGGAGCACATCCGTACAGCAGCACTGGGACTGGAAACTTGCTATTCTTGTACCAAAAGCCTGGGCCTCCACCCAGAGCTTTCCCAGGCAGGTTCACCATTCCTGCCTTTCCCTTTGTGAGAGGCAGGCTAACCAGTTTGGGACTGGGATAGCCAGGTTTCTGTTCACTTACCCTGGAATACTGGGCATGTGATCAGCAGTCCTGGGCTGGAACGTAAACAGGCATGCACAAACACAGAGGATCTGAACACAGATTACATGTGCGGAAGAAAACAAACCCCTTAGCACAATCCCTCCCCATCCACTGGTTTTAGACGCAGGATATTTTTCTCGAGCCCCTGCTGCAAACTCCATAGCCTGGAGCTGGCTGAGCTCATGGGACTATGGTAAGCAGGCTCCATAATGAACTCGCATATATTCAATCAGTAACAGGAAAGGGCTGACCCATCAAAACGTCCTGTGTATCAGTCTGATCGGGAGCTGGCACAAAATAATGTTCAACTAGAAAGTCTGACGAGTCTCGAGCGCACATTGACACCAGTGTTTAACAAGTCAAACCTTGTGATTTAGGGCTCCTGCCAGCCACGGAATGAACGTCACCAGGAAATGGTGCCGAACCGACACAGGACTGCTGCAATCCCTGCTAGTCCCCCTCCCGTGGCTCCCCCCAGGTCTCCCCCGGGCTTCCTTGTCTGGCATCCAGGTGGTGACACGGTGGCAATGACTCCCCAGACTGCTGTGGGGGACCTCAGCCCTTGCTACTGTAGGGGACTGAGCTCTGTAACACAAGAAGCCCCGTGTGGGGAGGGAACTGCCTCATGCGGAGACGTGCTGCAGCTGAGGACACTGCTGCCCTGGGGACCAACATGCTGGCTGTCCCACCCTGGCTGGTGGGTGGCCTTCTTCAGCCTCCTGGCTAGCTCACTCTTCTAGGCAGCCAGCTCAGCCTCAGACAGCGTTTTTGGTGTTTAAAGCAGAAGTGCCTAAGGGATTAACAGTGAAGAATACACCTGGCCGAACACACGCTGCAATCTTGGTGCTCTGCAATCTGGAAATTCTCAGGCTGCCTGTTCAAACAGACGTTTCCAACTTTACGTACCAACTCAAGATCCAGAAGGTGCAGCCACTGGGCCATGATGGCACCCATATTCATCCCTCATTAGCCAGGCATCCAATGAAAGTGTTCAGCCCTTTGTAAATCTGTCTTCTCTTACAACCTCCCGTTGGAAGGTAGCAATCAGCACCTCGCTTTGTGGCACGTGGGGACAAGCAATAAATGCTTGAAGAGCTCTCCCCACCCCTGCAACCACCCCAGCACCAGATGCTTCCACTGCTGCTGGGAGCGAGCCACTCCAGCACTGCCAGCAGAGCTGAGGGATCCCAGGAGCTAAGCTGAAGTAAGGATACATGAAGAGCTTAAGGAGGTATCCCAGCACTTCCCAGCTCATCCCAGTAGCCAGTTTGCTGAACTTTCCTCCAGCCCTCAGCCTGGCTACCTGCCTTGCATGCTGCAGTCCTTGGTAGTCAGGAATCTCTTGCAAGAAGGAGGGAAGAAGCTGTTAGCACCAAGACCATGGATATAAAACGGAAACAAGAGCTTTAGCAGAGCACTTAGGATTAAAGAAAATGCTACAACGAGCCTTGGGAATCCCTCTGAGGAAACGAGGCGGTTGCAGTTCTCTCTGGCTTTGGCACAGGAGAGGGTCTTAATGCTACGTCATCTCCTCCACATCAGGAGATGGCAGCAAGCTTTGCTCAGACTGCACAGTGCTTGGATTTTGGGGGACGGTGGGAGAAATGCTGCCTCCCAGCAAGCCTTTGTGAAGAGCCTGTCCCAGCTGAGCCAACACAAAACAGCCACCATGAGGCTGGCACTGCCCTTCTAGAGGCTGCATCATCACAGCCTGCCCAGGACCTCTGCGGCTCCCAGTTTTGCTCCTAACACAGCCCGGATTTCTTTTATGAGCCAAAACCAGGACAGCGCTCATGTTTCCACCTCCTATTTGAGTACTGAAAGTTGCTCAAGCCTCTTTTGCTCACTAGGGAACAGCAGTCAGCCTTTGAATTTGAGTTCTCACCAATTTGCCTTTAAGAAATACCAGCCAAACACTTCCCCCCCCGGCTCTTCGGGGAAGGCTGGCCGCTCCAGATGCCAGCTTCCCCAGGGCACCATGCGACACAACAAGTTGTGGCACGCTACAAACAGGATCCCTTCCTTCCACAGCCTGACTGTGCTGGTACATCGAGTGGGATGGGGGGACGACATGGATCCTTTTTCCCCATCTTAGACTCAACAAAAGCAGGAGTGGGAGGAGCCGGGGGGGCCCTTGGAAGGCAAGTGCCCTCCGTTATCTTCGGGCTGGTGTCCTGCCAAAGGGGTGTGTTATGACAACAACCCTCAATTGGTGTGAAGGCGAGTCGGATGGATTTGCCGCTTTCCCAGTGGGAAAGGTGCCTGCATCGCTTTCCCTCTAGAAGCATTTTGTTTTCACCCAGAGCCAGCACACCGGCACGGCAGTCCCTGGGCTGGATTTTAGCTGCAGGCGAGCCCTTAGCTGAGCAAACTGCACCAGCCCCACCGCTGCTTTCCCAGAGCGTGCTGCGGCACTCGGCATCGCCTGGCTCAGGGCACTCTCACTAGCCAGACAGGGGACAGCCCCACTGCACCCTGGCCTTGCAGCTGCATCAAATGTGGATTTGAGGGTCTGTGTGCACAAGCCCCAGGTCCTTTTTTCTCCTGTTGCTTCACCTTGAGGAAGCTTTTTTTTTTTTGCCAGCATATTTCTTGCAGCCTTTCCCCACAAACTCTGTACTGATCTGCTGGATTCCCTTCAACAGGCAGCACTGCACAGAGGTTTTTAGCAGCCAGCTATCACTGGAGGGGGGGAAATCAAAGCTGAGAGACAGGAAAAGCCAGTTAGTACATCTCCTTTGCTAGAAAGAACCATTTCCCTATTTTTTTTTCTAAGGCAGCCTGCTGCTACTAAGCATTTTCACTTTGAAGTTGAGAACAACTGTGGCGTATTGTACTGTAATCACTGCTTTTACCTTTCGGGCCAGAGTGTTCAGAGACATAACAGTTCAGCAGCAGCATCAGACACAATGTTATTGGGACAGCTACAGAGAGACAGACCCAGGCATCAGAGAGCCAACAAACCCAGTGTGTTTGAGTCACCAGGAGCCGTACTGCAGGAATGATCCAGCTTTGGTTCCCAGTGGAGGAGATTGCATCCTCTCTCACCATCCTTCCCCTGTTATATCTGGATTTTTCCCCCTTGCAGTAGCAACAGTGATCCAAGAATCAATAGGCTACTTAGAGACACATTCTTAAAACACTGTTATTACAGGCTGAGGTGCAGCAGATGGGTTATGCTGCCCCTCAAAAGAAAAAGGGCCCCCCTCCAAACACGAATCAACCTGGAGATATAGGCTCTGTCTTCCTCCCGTGACGCCGCACATTCAGTTTCCTTAGCAAGCAATATTTCAAAGATATTGCTACTTCCAAATCTATTCATGCTCTCTAATCCATGCTCTCCAAATCTCCATGGCTCTTAAAAACGCAGGTAGAATGTCTGTGCTACCCTGCACAGGAGAGATGAGTAGCCGTGGATCTAGTTTTACTGATCTTAAATAAGAAAAAAAAAAAAAAGTAATTTTCTTTTCATATTAGGATAGAAAGCAACCTACCTAAAGAAAAACCTACTGTACGAAATAACTAAATAAAAACATTAAAAATAAATACCCGTGACGTTGCCGGAGCTGCCCTGCGCTGCAGTTTGGGTGTAGCAGCCCTCCAGAGAAAGCCCGCATTAAGGGCGGCCGGCGCGGCTGCCCCCGGCCCGCAGCCCCCCGCCCCGCTCCTACCTGCCGCTGCCAAGGACCGTCCCCTCCCGGGCGCAGCGCGGAGGTCGTTCTGCCGCTGTGAGTCAGCATTTACTGCAGGATTTCCCCTCCTGCTTACCCCAAAGTTGGCCACAAAAGGGTACGCACACACCATATTCCCCCACCCCCCGCAATGCACGACCGAAACCATTTAAAAAGATATTAAATAATTGCATCGCACCACCGCGGGGCGAGCAGCCCTTGGGGGACACTGCGAGCGAAAGGGTGACAGAGAGAAGGCGCTTCTTAAAGCCACGGGAGGGAGGATTTTGCGGGAAGGGGAGGGGGGGGGATGCCACCTCCATGCCGGCCGGGCCGGGGCCGCCCACGCCCCGCGCAGCCCCCAGCCCTGCCCGCTGCCCCCCCCGCGGCGCGGCGGAGGGGAGCGGGGTCCCGGTCCGGGGCGGGGGGGGGGTAAAGCCTGCGCCCACACCGCACAGCCCCCCCCCTCCACGTGTCCCTGGGGCTCCCGCAGCCGCTGGCCGGGCAGAGGCCTCGGCGGCCCCGCACCCTCCGGCGTGCTCGTCCTTCCCGGAGCCGCCGGGGCAGCGAGCCCGCCCGGTCCCGGGGCCGCCTCCCCCGGCACGGCCCGGCCGGTCCCCGGGGCCGCGCACGTGGCGGGGCGGCCTCTCGGACCCGCCGCGCTGCCATGTGGCCGCCGCGCCCGGCGCCGGTGGGAGGCGGGGGGGGTGAGCGGCGGGGAAAGGCTCCGGGCTCCCCCCAATCCAATCCCATCCCATCCCAGACCCCGCCGCGAAAGCCCCCCGCACCTTTCCGCTAGCCGTGCCGCCGCTGACCCCGATGAGGAAGGGCTCGCCGCCGCTGGGCTGCCCGTGCTCCTCCAGCCTCTGCTCGCTGTCCCCCGCCATCCTCCCCTCCTAGCAGCAGCGCCGCCACCTCGCTGCCTCCTCCTCCGCCTTCGCTCTCCGTGCGGGGCTGGATTTATCTGATGAGTCAAGGGCCTTCCTCCCCGCCTGGTTCACATCCCCGCCGCTGCGGCTCCCTGCCAGGTGCCTGCCGCAGCTGCACATGCTCCGGCGGGCGGCACGACGCGACGCGACGCGGCACGGCACGGCGCGGCGCGGTGGCCACATGGGCCCGCACCTCGCCGCCGCCGCTCGCCCGCCCGGGGACAAAGGCGATGCGGCCGCGCTCCCTCTCCCCGCCGGGCTGGTTTGTCCCTTCTGCTCGCTCACCATCAACCTCCAGCACCACACCAAGGGGGTCCCCAGCAGCACCCCCATTCTATGCTCCCCACTCTCCCTCTCCCACCCCACCCTGATCCTCCCAGCACTTAGGAACGCTTATTAATGACCCAAGACCAAGAATAAAAATTAAACCTTTGGCAAGCAGAACCCATCTAAGAGGAGCTGCGGGCACTCTGGAGGCCGGGATTCCAAGTCAAAATGCTCTTGACAAAATGGAAAAAGGCTCAGCAAAATGTAGGGTGCAAGTCCATGCGGGCAAGTGCCAAGTCCTGCACTTAGGTAGGAGTAATCATCTGTGAAAATGCAAGGTGGGAACGTGCTGGCTAGCTAGCCGTTTTCGAGACAAAGATCCGGGAGTACAGTGCATCAGAGTCAATGCAAACAACCACCTGGGACATATAAACGTAGGCAGGAGGCAGTGGCTAACCCTCTGCTGGGTACAAATGCGGCAGGGTACCATATTTCGAGAAAGGTGAGGGCTGATGGAGAGACTCCAGTGGGGTCTCAGGAACAGCAGGGGTCTGGCTTTGCAGAAGGACCACAGGAACCGTGCACGTTTAGTCTGGGGAAGAGATGACTGTTAGGGACACATGATAACTATTTCCAAATATATAAAAGGCTTCCACAGACAGGAAGGGAATACGTTTCTCTTACCCATGGGGATTACAACAAAATGTTGCCAGCTCAAATTGCAACAAGCGCAATTCAGGATAGACGTTCAGGGACATTTTCTAAGTGTGAGAATGGTTAAGTCCTGGTAATAGGTTGTTTAGGGAGAGTAAGGACTCTCCACTGCTGAAGATGTAAAAAAAAATGCACTAGGCCAGCTCCTGTATAGAAAGTTTTTAGTAAAGCTGATCCTGCGTTGGGGCAGGGGATGGCCTAAGCGATGCCCTAAGGTTCCTCCCAGCCCTGTTCATAGGACCCTAAATTTCAGTGAGGTTTTTAACTTCCCACTTCAATACAGTGAAACAGGTATGGGAAAGGTTTGCCAGACGGGGTCCCATGTCCCAGATCGCATCACGCAGAGCGTGAGAGAGGATCTCCTGGGAAGGTGCGGTCCCTCTCTGCCCGCCGCTCCCAATTCCCCTCCAACCATGCCCCCGCGGACTGCGGCTTGTGGCACAGGAACATGGCACCACGCACGGCCAGTGCCAGGGCGGGAAGTGCTATATGCGGATGAGGACTTCCTGCGGGGATGAATTCCAGTGGATTCCCACGGCCCTGTGCCAGTTTCCATACACTAATCGAGGGCATGGCTCCTGTGCACACCGCCTTCACAGCTCTGCTTTCTTACCCCCACAGCAACACACCCATATCTGAATGGCAAAACCCCCTCAGCACCTCTGTCCTCCGGGTTATTTGGTTCTCCTCCTGCCTGATCTCTCTGCTGCCCTGCCCGGGGACAGATCAAAACCTCTGCCCTGCTGAAGCTGTTTCAGGCTGCGCTGTCCGTCCACCCCAGAGCTGAGCATCTCTGCAGGATGCCCATCATCTCCAGTTGCCCTTCTAAACCAGACGCTTGACACGTGGCAAAAGCAGACACACTTGAGGGAAGGATAAGTAAACGCCTCTTGATGGGCCCTCAAGGGGTACAAGCTAAGGATGTTCAAGGCTTAAGTATACAGAACAAAAGGAGAACTTGTAAAGATCAGATTAACGGCTCTTTCAAAACCAGGCCAGGGCTGTAAACTGGAAGTGAATCAAATCCAAGTCCCAGTTTGTTTTAGGTGGCATCTTTCCTCAAAACTTACCGGAGAATTTTACACACCCTTCTTCCTAACCGCCAGTCACTAACATGCTATGCAAAGCAACTTCATCTTTTGTTCCAAGTCCGGAGACTTCAGCATATGAAATCTGTTCAGACATGTCTCTCTCTAACCTAGTTTTGAGGTACCTCCATAAATATTGCCTCTGCTGTAGCTAGAATGTTTGTAGACTGCACTGGCCCCTACTCCTGTGCCCTGAGCTATGTATTATGCAAATGCTTTCCTTTTTCTCATATCCGAGGCTTCTTACATTGAACCAAACTGCACCCAACTCCTCATCTGTCCTTTACATGTTGATCAAAGCACAGAATGCTGTTTTAAAAAGGAAATGCCATTGAGAGTAATATGCCTTCTGTTGTCTGAAAAAAACCCTGCTGATAAGGATCCTGGTGTGATTCAAAATGACAGGATGAAATTACAAAGAGCCCATGTCACCTCTACCTCCAGTTCAAAGCACGGACACTAGAGAGGAAAGAGGTTCGTGTCATTGACCGTCTCCTCCTGGCCTGGCTTCTGCCGCAGAGAGAGACCATGTTCCGTATTGATAAGTGATGTTGTGTGAATCATTCCCCATAGCGGTATAAGAGAAACTGTTTCCAAATATTGCCTTGATTGACACCCATACACCTCACAGCCAGGAAAGCCAGGGAGCTCTAAAGAGAGGGAGAGAGAGCGGAGGACAGCATACAGCACGGCCAAGCACGTGAGGTGGCACACATCTGGGCACAAAATATTCCCGTGTGTCCTGCCACATCATCAGCCGTTAATATCTTCCTGCTGCTCACCCTACACTGAAATATCCAGCCTTAATTTCATCCCCGTCTCCCTGATGGTGCTCACTCCTGTGGGATTTCCGTTGCTCACGGCCACGTTCTGCTCTCGGTTCTCCCCCAATCTTGCAGAAAGGTCCCTGTGCCCCAGGCAGCACCGGGACTTTCCTCGGGGCACAGGGGGCGCTTAGCTGCAACTTTCGGGGATGCCTGACTCTTTGCCATGTGGCTTTCGTGTTTCCTTATATGCAAATGTCACCAGGCCCCAGAGGATTTGTTTGCTGTCTAATCTCACACCCTCACGTATTGCGCTGCCTTCTCTGAACTACAGTTCTGTCACTGTCTTTCTGAATGGCGTGTTTAATTTAAGGGCGATGGTGGGGTTTTTTACCTTCCTTATTTTTCCTGCATCTCTGCACATGTAATCCCGCAGTGCATCGCTCTTCACTGACGGCAAACTCCTCCGTTACGTAAGGACAGGCACAAACTGCCCTCCCCTGCCTGCCCTGCTTCCTTTTCTGTATTTCTGCTTTCTAGGTCTCCCTACCCCATTACAACTTGTAGATTTAGTCTAGTTCTCTTGCTCCAGGTGTAACTGCCAGAGCCCCAATAAAAGTCAATTAGTGTCTGCTAAATCCTTGCCATTATTTCACTGTCCTCGTTAGTGCTCTTAGTCGCATCCCATCCGTGAATGTGTTACACACACAGAGCAACGTGAGATTCACTTCCTTGCTTCCAGCCCTTTGAATCACTGAAGGCAGTACTCAGCTACTGGCTGTACGAGGAGCGCGCACGCCAACAACGAATGCAGTTATTTGTAAATATTTGATCCCAGAAAACTCTTCCTGCTGCTACGCGCCAACAGGCTGTTCGTGCCATTGGCAAATTAACCCAGGGCACAGTTTTAGAATCCAGGAAGACTGCTCCAAGCCAACCTCTTTGTGACTGCGAGGGCTACGTTCAACAAAAGCAAGCACCTCGTGCGTCTTCTCCTGGAAGCAGCCTGTGAGCGGCTCTGAGGGAGCCGTGTGGGGCACCACAGCCTGGCAAGACACAGTGCTGGCAACAGGGACGCCACCGCAAGCCCCGGGCACCACCAGCCCCAGGTGTGCGGGGCTCGGGGGGTGCTGCAGCAGGAGCACGGGCCCCCTCCGGACGCAGGGATGGCGTCTGGTCCCGGCTGCTCCCCTCAAGGAGCGCCATTCACGGCGACCCCCTTCATCGCCGCCATGACAAGCTGCGCGGCGGCAGCAGGCCGCGCTCCCCGACCCCAGCGGGAGAAGGCGGGGCCCCGCCGGCAGCATTGACAGCCGCCTCGTCCAATCAGAGCACCGCCTGCTCGCGCTTTCCCCGCCCCTCCCTGTTCCCGCGGCTTCTCTCCCAGCGCCGCGTCGATTGGCCGGCGACGTGCCCCGGAAGCGCGGGCCCTCACTTCCGGCCGTTGCTAGGCGACGAGGCCCCCCAGGTAGCTTCCGGGTAGCGGGGTCTATTTCCGGGAGCGCGGCGGCGTTACTGGGGTAAGGAGGGGGTGGGTGGGGGTGTCATCACCATGAGCACTATGTTCGCTGATACCCTCCTCATCGTCTTCATCTCTGTCTGCACCGCGCTGCTGGCCGAGGGTGAGTGTCGGGCTGCCGCGGGCGGGTTGCGGCGTTCCCCCGCACCCTCAGCAGGTCAGTGGGGCCTGTCCCGGCTGGGCTCTGGTGGAGCGGAGAGGCCTTGGAGTCGGTCCTGGGCTGGGGGTGTTCTTCGCGGGAGGCACGGGGAGGGCCCTCCCTGTGCTTCCCGCGGAGGGCACCCCCGGGTCAGGACCGGCCGGGATGGGGCTGGTAGGAGGCTGCTCCTCGCCTGTACCGCGCCGCCCCTGAGGGCCGGGAGGGAGCGGGTTAAAGGGTGGGATTGGGGTCATTGGGGAGGGTGGGCGGAGGAAGAGCAGGACAGTGAGGGTTCAGTTACACGAGGCCACCTGAGGCCTGGCTCTCGGAAGGCCGGTGTAGGCACCCTGGAGGACAGCAGTGAATAACTCTCGAGCAAAACTGAGCTCTGGTGTGAAGTGGTGGGAACTGGGTTTGTTTGAGCTAGAAGGCGGAAGGCTACGGGAGGATGGGCTGGTGGCTTTCAGTGTGCCTGAAAGCGAACACTGGTGGTTTCTGTAGCTCTTGTGGGAAGGATGTGAAGAAATATCCTGAGCTTGCAATGATGGTGACTTAGATTGGTTGCCTGAAAAGGCTTTTTAAATGGTAAGGTGTTGAAATAGGTGTAACTTTTAAAGACAGGTTGGATAGATACCTTTTGGAGTAGTTGCCAGACTTCTCTCCTGGTACTGAGCTATAACCCAAAGTCTCCTTTGTACCAGAGCCCCAAGACACTGTCTTTGGGCATACAAGGGCAGGAAGGGTCCCAGGTAGAATATATTTGCTTTTTAGGAGCCCCTACTGCATTGCATTTGGGGTTAGATGGTGTACACACCTGTTGCCTTTCACAGCGCAAAGCTGTGTTGACCTCAGAAGCATCTACAGGATTTCCTTCTCTGCAGCTGGTGATCCCTGGGTCTCAGAATCTGTTGTCAAACCAAAGACAAGAAAAAGACCAAAAGCTTTGTGTAGGAGCTCAGAATAAACTGTTCGCAAACAGCTGGTTCTGCACAACTTGTTTTGATCATGCTTGAGTGCAAGGACTTAGACTGGAGAATTTCTTGATGTCTCTTCTAGCCTAATATCTCTATTTGCCTTTTCAAAATGTCCTTCTACTAATGGGCAGGTCCTGGTAGGAGCAGGAATTATTCCTCAGGCCTTAATTAGGTGCTATGAAAATGCAGAACACAAAGATGTTGATTGCCTTAATGAACTCCTGGTTTTAAGGTGAGCAACAGCTGGTCAATATGAGCATGAAGGATCTGAATGAGTCCCACAAAACAGCAATGCTTAGTAAGATAGCCAGTAACTTCTGAAGACGCTCATTTTATAGGCCCTATTGGTACATGGAACTTGAGAAGGGAATTGAAAGAAAGTGATGATACAGCTTTCTGGTAATTTGTGGTACTTTTGCTGTATTATAATGTGGTTTTGTAGGCACGATGTGTGTATTTTGCATATGTATTTGCTAACTTGTATCCCTGTTATTGCAAGAGGTCTTGACATATCTAGCTAGTTACTTGCTGAATATTTGTTTCAGGTATAACTTGGGTGCTGGTATACCGAACAGACAAATACAAGAGATTAAAGGCTGAAGTGGAAAAACAGAGCAAAAAATGTAAGTACCTTTCAGGCATTAGAGAATGTGTCTTGCTGCTCCTGTTACATCCTGCTTTAGCAGATGTCAAGTGGAATACAGTCAATGCTCTGGGAAATTCCTGCTACTACTTCTGCTAAGGGGGAGAACTTTCTTCAGCTTGGATTTCATAGGAGCCTAATTTTACAAGTTATACGAATTCATACTGACAGGACTTACTTCTGTCCTTAATTCTTGTCTTTTGCTGCAGGGAAGGTTAGTACAGAAACCTGTTGCATTGTCTGAATTGCGAATTGGCCCTCCTCTTGATGGAGGACAGGAGGGAGTAAGAGATCAGTACTGGCATCTTTTTTTCTGAACATAAGTAGGCAGTGTCTGTATATGTAGATTCCTTTAGATGCCTGAAATAAGTTCAAAGATGCAGTTTCTGCTTTTCAAGTGCAATTGAGAATTTAAGATCTGCAGTAAGAAAGAACTAGGGTTGAGTAGTGAATACCTTGAGAGGAAAGCATAATATGTAAAGAGTAAGTGATGATTAATGGTGGGGGATGAATAAAGACATGATAGAAAGGTCTGAGCTATCAGCTGATATGAAAATAAATTAGACTAGTGTAAACCAGAAACAAATAGAATTGACTGTAAAAAAAAAAAAAAAAAAACCCACCCAGGTTACTTCATAGAGAGGAGATCTGAGAGGTCTGGGAGGGGTTAAACAAAGGAGGGAGGAAGGGAAAAGGGAGAAGAGGTGAGCAGTCAGAAGGTATGCATCGGATATTAAGAGGAATGGTAAACAGGGGTTCTGAGGTGGAGTGTTTCGATGGACCTGTCTGTATTAGAAGACAAGGAGCAGAGGAGAAATTCAGCTGACAATTGTATGTACCCTACCCAAGTTGCAGCAGTAAGAGACAGCACACAGCAACTGGAGCCAAACCTGAACTGGTTTTACCTTAAAAATATTTCACCATGATGTCAGTGCTCTTAGTGTGTGAGAGAACAATATTGTCAAAGCATGCAGTTTCCAGTCTAGTTTATTCCAGCCTTCCCCTGGGCAAAATAAACTGAAGAACTGAAGTATAGTCATGCTTGTGTCATAGCTCCTAAATTAGGGGCTTTTGTCATCAGAGCAGTATCAGATGGGGATTGCATCTCTGCCTGCCTCACTTTAATCCCACTTGGTTGACAAAAATGTGTAAGGTAGAATTAGCCCCAGAAGACCAAGTTAGAGAAGTAGTTGAAACCCAGCTGAAAAGTTAGAGTTAATGTTCTAGTGTGTTTGTGCTGTGGAGCTCTGAAAGCAGTTAGCAGGGCTTAATCTCTGGGGCTTAATGATTGCTTTATGAGTTCAATGCTCTTTCTTTTTTTTTTATAGCTCTCCTGATATCTAGGCTATAATCTGTGAAGGAAAAGATGTGAGGTTCATGCATCTCAATTAGTTTCTAACCTCCTTGTTTGATTCCCCAATCCCCAACAAAAAAAAAAGTAAAACAGAATAAGGAGTCACTAAAAATTCAGCTCTGCTTTTTGTGTGGTTTTTTTTCCCCCCTCCTGTGCTAAAGCCAGCTGGCTGACCTGATGGCTGGCTTACAGACAACTTGCAAAGTAGACCACTTGAGCCACACCTTTCAACTGTTATCTAGCACATCTGAAACAGGAAAAAACACATTTGAGATCTTTAAGCTCTCCCATGAGTCCTAGCAGTCCTTAGGATTTGCAAAAACAAACGGTCCAAGTAGTGTGCTTGAGCAGACATTGTTCCTCTCAGTCCTTAGTTTCATCTCTTCCTGTCCTCTCCTTTCTGTTGAGAGGCACAGCATTGTCTAACACTGCTACAGAGATTATAGTAAGCGTTCTAAGGTAAATGTAGTGTTAAATTTGCAAGGCTGAAGACTATCTCTAGAATTCCTTCTGTGTTGTGTCGTGTATGTTCCCATGGACAGGCTTGCTGCGGGACTGCCTGGCAGTTTTACTTGTTCTGTTTGAAACATAAGTGAATTAGGGCTGTAGAATTCCTCAGGGTTGGCATAAGGCTCAATAGCACTGTCTAGAGTGAAAGTGGGGTCTACAGGAGCCCACATGTTAGGGCTGAGAGCAATAGGTAGGCCTGAAAAGAGTCAGTGTTCTCCACTTGGGTTTAGAGTTGGGGGCCATGGAATTATGAGGACTAGGTTTGGGATGGACTGATTGGGATGCCCCAGCTGGATTTGGCATAAGGAAGATTATGGAGAGAGTATTCTGTGAGCATTGGGTGTGTTGAGTCATCTGGCACCTCTCGGGCATTCCCTCTGAGTAGACTTCCCTGTTTTATCCGCCTTGTGCTAGCCTGCCCATCACAGATATGCTTGTTCTTTGGAAAGAACCAATTGTGTCTTACTATGTTTTACCACAGAAGAAGTGATGTTTAGGTATTTTGTCTGGGCTACTGTAGTTTTCTTGGAAGTTGTGACTGACTCGCGTATCACAGGCATTTTGGAAGGCAGCACTACAAATCCTTGCCTGACTTGGAAGGCTGTCTGTCTTTAGTTTTCCTGTGCTATGAAATCAAGGCTAGAAGGTCTGTGCTGAGTTAATACTTCATATGGGAGAAAAATCCTAATGCTCAGGTCTCTAAGCTGATTCTGTGAGCTAACAAGGAGCCAAGTCTGTTCATTGGTAGAGTAGATGTGTTGCAGATACATAGGCTTTAGAGTTAGAAAGGGCTGCTCTCTGTTGTTAGACCATAGCCATGCCTTCTCATCCTCACTTCTTGTAGTACTCTTCTTATAGATCTTAATTTAAAATGTCTCTTAGTTCCTGGAAAAGCCCTTCTTGCTGTCAGCAGATGAGCAGCCCACTTATCGTGTTATAAGTTCACTATGCTGGCTTTATGGTAGCCTTTTTTGCTAGTTGCTTGCAGATGCTTGGTGAGTGTCTGATTTGGGGTTTTAGGAACTTTTTGCTTAGGCTCCCACTTTAAAATATTGGAAATGCTTCAGTACTAATTAATTGAAGAATGGAGAGGCTGTGACCGACTGCTTGGACAGCATTTCCCCTGAGAATGCCTGCCTGTGAAGAAGGGATGTACGAGAACACAGGCTTTCCTGTATTCTGCTTCCCACTGCAGATAATCGGGAGCAGAGCTTGCCACAAAGCTCTTTTCATCACACTTGCTGAATCAAAAGTACTAATGACAAATCAGCAAGGGTCACTTGAGCCAAAATTGACCCCAGACTGCTCAGTTAACAATGTAATGGGCTCTTGTCAGAGTTGAAAATTAACTGTTTTCTGATGTCTCATCCAGGGTTTTGAACTTTTAAAATTATTTCTAAGTGTTTGGGAGCCAGCCTTGGTGGTTTAAAAGCTGTTGATTCTCAGTATGTTCTAGCTTCCTTCTGTGACCCTGTTCTCTAAAGGAATAAAGTGGTTGGTTTGGTGTATGAAAAAGGGGTGGTGGTATGCAGAAATGATAGAACATCTTTTTTTTTACTTGGCAGTGGAAAAGAAGAAGGAAACAATAACCGAATCAGCAGGCCGACAGCAGAAAAAGAAAATAGGTAAGCATGGGAGAGGAGTGCGGTGCCCCAAGAACGGGGGGGAAACTTGAGAAGTCACTCATGGAAGCAATTATCCTTTCCTTCCTTTCAAAACTATTTATTTAAAGTGGTACTAGAGCTGGTTCTTGGCCTGAAGATTGGAATATGAACACTTTTGCCTTTCTCTTCCAAGTCGGGAGACACCTAGCCTCCTGTTGGCTTTAGTCAAATGCAGAGAAGGGCAGCATCACTGAGCTGAGCAGCACTTCTTGCTGAACTGGTTTCTTTTATCTCTGATTTGAGCCTTTATATGCATGACTTATTAACTTCTGTTGTCAAAGCTCTTTGTTGCAGTGCACTGTCAGCTTGCAATAGCTAGATGACTGTATGATTGTGACTTTTTTTTATTTTCTTCCTCATTTAAACACTTCAGAGCTGAAGGTGTTTGCATGTTAACTGTAACTATGCTTAGATTTATTTCAAGTTTGATAAATTAGTTTTGCATAATTTTAGGTAGTGATTTATTTTTCCATTCTTTTTCATTGTCAATGAACTTAAGTCTCGGAGTAGAGTACTCTTTTAAGTACTGAACTACGCAAGAGCAATGTGGTAGATGTTTAATGGACATGAGCTTTAGAAAGTTCTATTTTCTGCAGGACTCTAAAACGTGCAGCAAAGCTCAGTTAAATTATTACAGAAATTGTGGCAGGAACACTTCTGAGAGCTCCTGGGAGTTGGTTTCCTCATTCCTCTGTAACACCAGGTAGCTGGATTAGTCATTTGATCTGTACAAAGCTTGGGAATAATTATAAACATATCTTCAAACAGTTCTTCCTAGGTATAAAACCTGTTATCGCTAGACTCTTGAAGGGACAGGAGCTAAAATTCTTCCTCTTGTGCATTTTCTGTTCTTAGTCTTGAATAATCCACTCATGGGATGAATATTGCTTAGTGCATAAGGCAACTTTTTAATGTTGTGTGCTGTTACATATGGTCACTTTTAAATGTGTAGCAATGACTTTTTTGCAGGGTGCTATCCATGCGATGTTCCTAGCGGAGAATATTTTACTTGTGCTTGGACTAAACTAATAAACAGTAGAATCTGAGGAATTCAGATGCTCCACCAATTTTTTTTTAATGCTGAAATAATCTTGTTTTGCAAATGAAAAACAAAGCACAAAGGGACTAAGAACAGAACTTAGGAAATGACCACTGATTTTGTTTGCTGTGATGCTTGCTGGCCAAGCCTGAGATACCGAGACTTTTTTTTTTGCAAGTGCTGCATAACTTCAGTGTCTCATTTGTTTTCAGGCGAAGCTGAATTCTTAGTGTTTTTGAAAAATTCGTCCCTAAATGTCAAGCTGGACATCCAGTAAATGACTCACAGCTGTTAACTGCTTTTGAAATCTCCGATCCAAGTAACTTACTGGATGTCAGATCATTCTGCAAGATGTAGCATTGTAGTAGCAGCAAATTTACTTGTGCTGGAGTGCCTTTAAATTCTACCATTCTAGTTTAAAAAAAAAAAAAAGCAGCTTAGTCTTTACAGATAAGTCACAGTCATGGTACAGACCTGCCTCAGTTGCCATCTGTTTTGTGCACAGAATAAGGCAGGAGGTGTATGATATTACTTGGTTACGTAAGGGATGAATCATGCACACGCACAAGGTGGTAAGGTGAAAGTTGCATGGGAAGGCTTAATTTGGTGTTTCCTACTTATCAAACTTCTTATTTTTAAGTGTAAAACGAACCAACTTCAGTCACGTTGTGTCTAAATCACCTTTCACACTGCTGGAACAGGACACCTTTAACATCATGCTACAGCCTTCTGTCGTTTCAACTTAGAGTGCATTTGTTAGCTTAAACTTTGCTACTGCTTTCTGCATCCATTTGGCCCTAGAAGAAAAGACAGTGATGTTCCTAGGAGTCCACGCAGGTGCTGGGTAGACAACAAAACCAAACAAAAAAACCCTAATGCTGGCAAATAATATTATTGCTGTATCACTGTATTGTCGTGGTTTGTGTTCCAGTGAGTAGAATGAGATGACTTTGGACTCCAGGGTGCTGCTTGTTGACGCGGTCCTCTTTCTCTGTGCCTCTACTCAGCTGTGTAGCAAAGTACTTAAATGCTGCTTTTGTATGACTTGGGCAGGAATAGACCATTTACGTGAGGTGGTAGGACACCCAGAGCCTGTTTGTCTTGAATTTGTAGAAATAGGTGAGAAACAGGTTAGGTGTATCAGGGGATCGAGGCTGTATTCTTTATCCCTATGTAACCTTTAGCCCATGTAAATAGATGGTTAGTTATGTATCGGAGGGAAAAAACAAGTATTTGTGCCAAATGTGATTCCTAAAGAGTTGGCCTGTGGTTGCTGAAATGTCCCAGAACAAAACTCTCCACCTGGGTCAGGAAGCAGGTGTCTGGAAAGTTCCTGCCAGAGGGGATGGTTTGTAGTTAGGAGCAGTTGAAAATATCCATGAATATTCTAATTAATTGGATAGGGGTGTTGCTATTTCTTTGCATAACACTTACTGAGAGTCCCTGTATTGAGTGGCTTTCAATTTGGGCTTGAAAGGTAACCGTTGAGGTTCAGTGCTGTGGGCTTCCTGTACTGAAACTTCATCAGGGGTCCATTGGACACCTCGCATCTTGCATAGCCCTTGACAGTTCTTCTGCATCCCCCCCTCTCTTCCCTCACACTTTGGATATTTCTTCATCCTCCACATCTTTACTTCAGCTGGGTGTTGCTTCTGAACCCTGGCTGCTGCCCCTCTGGTTCCTCAGTCTGAGATGAGCACAGTGGGCAAGGGATGATGGGAATGTGGGACAAGAAATGTGAGAAGTGATGGATAATACTGGAGGCCAGAGCAGCCAATGAGGGGCATGGAAAATGCCCTCCCAGGAAGCTGGGCATCTTTTGAAATTTGTGGTGACTTCAGGACAGACTAAACTTCCAAAGTAGTATTTTATACTATTCTCTGCAAAGCATGCTAATACACGGCTTACTGAAATTCATGTAGAAAAATATCTTTCCTCTTTGGAGAATCTTTTAGGTGTGACAAGGGTCCAAAATTCATCACTAAGACCAGCAGGATGTTAGTCTTGCTGAGGTGCAGCTCCCGGTTCTGTGTATGGTTTCAGAGTCCCTTCTGATACCTCCAGAATGAAATCCTTTCTTATATAAAGTATATATAATGGTGACCCTGGGATGCAGCAAATTGAGACTGCTGTCTTTTGGAAGTGTGATACAGAGGCACTGTCTCTGTTTTCTGGCAACATTGTTCGTGCTGCTGTGTTAGTTGGTTGAGTTAGCAAATTTGACATTCTGTGCATTTCTTTCAAAAGTGCTGAATGTGTGATTCTAGCCTCCTCCTCTTTTGTGCCTGCTTTGCTGCATGTTGCTGTGATGGAGAAGCAGTTGGCTATGTACGGTTTTTCACTTTCTACTGTCTGGCATAGAGAGCTGGAGTTGGTTTTGGAAGTGTTATTTGTTTGGAGAGCCAAGAAGGTTAAGTCTTCCTGGAAATGAAAACACTCTGGTTTCTAGGTTGGTATAACTGATTATAGCTGTTGTTGTTTTTGTCTTTCCAGAGAGACAAGAAGAGAAACTGAAGAATAACAACAGAGACTTGTCAATGGTAAGAAAATTAAAGCCAGTTCCCAACTGCTGAAGATTTCAGTCGGCTTTCCAACAGAAAGACTTTCGTCAATTGGCAGATATAGTGTCTTTTTCTCCTGAAAGGCCCTTCTGGATTATCTCTAATAGCTACAGATTTTACTATGAACCATGGAGTTCTCCACCAATTACTCCCTCATCTCATGTCCAACCTTAGCTATTTTCATCTTTGTAGGTCTCCATGATGTTTTCAAAGTAGAATTAATTTGTCTGACTTCCTTTTGTATGTTCTGTCTTCATAATGATCCCATGCTGATTGATTGTATAGGCTTAAGGAAAACAACACACCAACTTGTGGAAAGTAACAGGACAGTTCTTGAGCGCTTCCCCGCCGCCCCCCAAAGGAGTTCTTCACGTCAGTGATCCACTCTGTAGCTGCCTTTGTACCCAGCTGTTGACCAAACTTCTCTTTTAGAGTTCTACAGTCACTTTTACAATCTCTTTGGCCTTCTGGGTTGTCTTTTTTCTTTCTAGACTCCAGTGATGCTGTACAATGTCTGTTCTTAAGGGTGTGAGCCCATAGTCCCTCAGTGTAGGCCTGTTTTGATTATCTCTGATCTTTCTGCTTGCAGGTTCGGATGAAATCCATGTTTGCCATTGGCTTCTGCTTCACTGCCTTGATGGGAATGTTTAACTCCATGTAAGTATCAACTTTCTGTATTTTTCTTAGATTTTCATGGTGAATACATTCTCTACCTTCCCTCTATTACCTGAAGTGTCACTGTGACAGAGTCCATCCTAACTAATCTATATAAAATGGATCAATATTTCATATGAAGATGTGGTGGTTTGTCCACCACGTGTATGTTCTGCTCAAGAGGGAGCACTGCATGCTGAATGCAATCAAATTGAGCAAATTGCATACAATCTAGACTCAACTCTAATATCCTTCTGCTGGGAACATCTTGATAAGGGCAAGTTTGGTAGATGTCAGGCAAGCAGCTATGGTCTTCGGCTTCCCTGGTTTTGCTATAATAGCATGACCAAAGGATGCTCTTGCAAGCAAAACTGGGTCAGCTCCCTTGCTGTTAGAAGTGAGCTGTACTTGCAGAGTTTGTTCTTGCCTTACTGAGGGTGATCAGAGTCAAGACACTAACAGGTCGAGGCATGGGCTGTAATCTTCCTTTGCTTTAGAAATGACCTGGGATAAGTGAATTTAAAAAAAAAAAATACCCAACAAAAAAAAGATGGAACTGTGTAACTGTTTTGCATGGTTAGACAGCTTTGTTTCAGACATGCAAAATAGCAAGACTGTGCTTGACTTTTAAGACTTGATTTGGTCTTGAAATGTGAACTCATTGGCTGTTAAAACTGAAGGTAACGTGAATGTGGTTAGTATAACCTTCAGGAGGCTGCTTAATATCTGGGCAATATACTTGTCCCGCAGACAGGAAGTTTCTTGTGAACCAAAACCTTTGGCCTCTGTGATGGCAATCCCAAGGATATAGTAAATTGTTATTTTACTGCAGATCTGTGGGCGGATAAATTGCAAACAGGGGGTAACATAAAAACAGAAGTGCCACTGTGTGGACTCACTTGTTCAGCTTAGTCAGACTTCAGCATCTAGCATTGTCTGGAATGCTGTGAAACTGAGCAGAGGAATACAGCACTAAAGGACTTTAAAATTTGGGTACAATCTTGAGTCATTGGTGTCTCATTTAACTGCAGCCCTGTGTGGGGATGGAGTTGTGTTGTGAGTCATGTGCCCAGCAGCATAGTGCCTGTGGGGGACTTGGAGTGCTGCACCTGAGGTCTTCAGCTGCTTGCCTAGCTATTTGGGTGCAATACGAACACTGCCACTACCCCTGCCCCTAAAACAGACTGAAAAACAAACTTAAAAAAACGCCCTACTCTGCCCACTTTCCTAGAGTGGGAAGAGGCAGTTCAGAGTGTGCTGTGACTGAAAAGTGTTACAGGACTGTAAGTTCATGAAGAGCTCTAGGAAGGAATTGATTTTGGTTAAATCCTGCGTGGCTCCTCCTTCCGTAGATATTAACCTAAAAAATCAGTTCATTGGTTTCTTCTCCTTTAAGACCACCAAGTTCACTTGTCTTGTTCCTCTTTTGAGGATTCCTGCCCACAGAGACCATACTATAAGCCACAGAATTGACATGAAGCTTTTGGGCATATCTTTCCTTTAGCCATCTTTTTCTTCAGAGGGAATCTGAATGTGAACAGCAGGAGCATCCATAGAGCTCACTGATTGTTTGAACAGAAATAGCTTTCTTGCTAATAGCTTAGGCTATTGAATTAAAATCTAAAGATTTGGCTGTCTTGCCTTTGGGGCTAGATAGTTAAATTTTTGCTCTTGGTTTCACTACAAGGTAGGTAGTGCATTTATACGACAGCTTTGGTGGGTTATACTTGCACTGTTGGAAGCTGATAGAATGGTTTGATGGAGCTGGTTCTCACTTACGTATTGTCATTCTCTTGATATAGCATAAAGACCAGCTGTTTGTCTCGGGAGGAGAGTGCTTCAGTTATGAACTCAGGAGGCTCTTAGACTCCCTCTGGGAAGCTGCTACTGCCAGGTCATCCATGGAGGCTCTTGTGGGTGTGGTACGAAAAAGAGGAAAAGGGTGGCTGACACCTGCGACGGCTGTAGCCTTACTTGCTTGCCTTTCCTGTTCTTGAATGAGTTCATCGCTCTCGGGGGACAAAAGGAGCAGGAATTGCATGGAAGTAGCATGATGTGCTGCCCTTTGGACAAGTACTATGCAGACACTGCTGCTCTGTGGCTGGGCGCCTCACCTTTGCCAAGTGCCAGCTTAGCCGAAATGGAAATGACAGTGATGACTGTCTCTCTTCCTTAGAGTGTCAGTAGTAATGGGGCAGCTGGAAGGATATGTAAGTGTCAAGAAGGCTGGTTTAAACCCAAAGAGCAGAATGCTGTGCTGAAGATGAGCAGCTGAATGACTGTAGTGGCTTAAAAGGTATGCTAGGGCAGCGAGATCTGTAGCAGTTGTGGCCTCCAAGCAGATGGGATTTGTCCTGGGAGACGAATTAGCTTCTGTGTGTCTCAGTTTTCTCTTGTCAGAAACTTTTTAATGCAATCAGTTCTCTGTCTTACTCTGGGAGTTGTGCATTTCAAAACCCCATAATGATAACTGTGAAAACCTGCTGGAATTAAAAGCAGGTACCTCAGGGTGCTACTGCTGAAGTACTTGTCACTCTCACAGCAGGAATAACGCAGAATTTTAAGCCACTGGGGGATGTTACGGGGAGATAAACATCCGTTCCTAGCTCTTTTGCCAAACTGCCTGTGAGATGTAAACAAAGTTGGCGTGTGTTTGAGCTGTAGCTGTGTGAATGCATCTCCACAGGAAAGAACGCTCATTTAGGATCTCTTGAAACAAGAAACACCTGTTAGAAAATCAGCACATGCAGAGAAAATAACATCCAAATGTGCACACGCTGATGAGGCATCGTACACGCTTACTTCAAAAGACTGGGCCAACTGTCTAGGTTGGGAAAAATCTTTGCGAACTGGCCAGAATTCACACTCTGCCTGATACCCTGGAATGTGGACCTGGAGGAGTTCCAGGAGCAGGACAGGCCTTTTGGAATATGTGGTAGCATCATGCCGCTGCACTGCCTTCATCTTCAGAGCTAATGCAAGGAAGACTGTTGGTATTAAAAAGCATTCTTTTGATGTCTCTCGTAAGCATCTTTCTTGTGCTGAGAAGTTTAGTTGCTCTAGGAAAAGAAAAGGCGTCTTTGGTTTATGCTCAGCTTAAAAAAAAAAATAAAATGCTCTTTTGCTTAAAGCAAAAGAGCCCATCTTCTTGCATGAACTGCAATACAGTGGGTGAGAGTCATCCATCTTTTATTCAAGTGCTGACTGTGTTACTGTGTTCTGGGAAGTTATCTGCTAAATTGGCTGTTAAATAAAATGCACCAGTAAACTGCAAAACACCAACCAAGGCTTTATGAACCAACAGTTTGTCCAGCTGATCACTTAAATCACTATGAAACACTTTGGCTCTGACTGTGGCAAAACTGTTATTGAGGGAAGCCTACTTGCCTTGTGGATGACTGGGTGTGGAGGGCTTTGTGGCAGAAGTGGATTTAGCCTCCTTGGTGTAGTGTATATAGAGATGGGCTGGAGAAGGCAGCATGGCCTTTTAGCCTTCCGTGTGGCCTGTCGAAGATGCTTGCATTTTCTTTCTATAGCTGAAGACTCTTTTACTGTCCCCAGTTGTAACCCAGTGCGCTCTTTTCTAGATTTGATGGCCGTGTGGTGGCAAAGCTTCCGTTTATCCCCCTCTCGTACATCCAAGGTCTCTCCCACCGCAACCTTCTGGGTGAGGATTATACCGACTGCTCCTTCATCTTCCTCTACATTCTCTGCACGATGTCGATCAGGCAGGTGAGTACATTGCTGTGTCCCTTGCATGCCTGGAGCAGGGAAAGCACCTCTCCATCCGTAAAGAGGAGTTTATTACTCCTGTCCAGTTTTGCATGTATAAACTTTAATCTGTTTGTGATTTCTGTGTTTGCCTTCATTCCTGTGCTTCATGTTGAAAGCAATTCTACGTTGGGATCATAAAAATGCCCACTATCCTGGACTGGTGTGGAAGACTTGACTGGAGACTTGCACCAGGGTGCTAGGACAGAGGTGGCAGAAACGGGTTCCTTCCTTGTGTTTGTGTGTCTGATAACTTTGTGGATTGCCATACCAAGAAATTGTCTCCATCAGAAGCCAATCTAAGTACTGCTTCTTAGTAATTATGACTTACAGTAATATGAGAAAAGGGAAGTGTAGCATCTTCGGGGGAACTCTCTTGGTGGCTTGAGGTTCTATAAAGGTTCAATCAGTCCATGCATTTGCTAGAAAAGTGAGGAATGAGTTAAACCTATTGGGTTTGGATTTGTCCTTCCTGTTTTTGCTAACTGCCCGATTTTTACTTTTTTTTTTCCAGAGTCTTAAGAATTTTACCTTTTGATGTAAAGTCTCCCCTAGCGTTAGGGACGCGACACAGAGGGGTCTGGTATAATAAGCCAAGAGTAGGCTACGCGTAGCTCTGCGGCAAAGCTACTTAGTCCTATCTTTTCAAAAGAGAAGCATCAGTGAGGATAAGGGAAGTTCCTGTTCAGGAAGGTTCACTAGCAGCTTAAGTGGCAGAATGGCCGGTGGGGACAAGTGGGCCTTCTCAGTGCAACCAGAAGTCTACTTTGTTTTCCAGATTTCCCCAGAGAGTGCTGGGGATAAGTTAATAGTCTCTGGGGGCTGGATGAATGCTGGTGCAACTAGCTGCAAATGATCTTCTCTAATGTATTTATATTTCCTTTTTCTTTGATTCACTTCCTGAATTCTTGCAGCTTTTCTCCTTGACCGACTTGTTGCTTTTCCTCAAAGGGTGTCAAGGGACTTAGAAAGACTTAAAGTAGATCAGCAAAGGGAAGTGGCGTGTTATGCCAGCTGCTGTCAGAAGTTTGGATGAGCTTGATGGAGGAGCTTAATAATAGAGAGTTCCTTTAGTCACAAAGTGCATGCGAGTGAATTGAATTCTCCATAGCCCTCTGTATTGGGTGCTTGTATTGAAATGGATCTGTGTCTTGACCTATGTGAAAACAGATAGTGAGTTGTAGAATAAGTTCTATGTTGAAAGGGTCACCTGGAGGTCATCAGGCCCACCCCTCGCTCCAAGCAGGGCCAGCTTCAGAGGACCAAAGTCCAGAGGCTTCCTCATTCTGTTTGCTGCAAGGCAAATCTTGTTTTGCTTCCCAGTAACTGGCGCAGTGTTTGCTGCTTTGAAGGAAATGAGACCTTTTTAGCTCTTTGGATCGCCTTCCTGAATTCCTGGGATCATAGAATGGTTTAGGTTGGAAGGCACCTTAAAGATCACCTAGTTCCAACCCCCCTGCCCTGGGCAGGGACACCTCCCACTAGACCAGGCTGCTCAAAGCCCCATCCAGCCTGGCCTTGAACACCTCCGGGGATGGGGCAGCCACAGCTTCTCTGGGCAACCTGTTCCTTCAGACAATCTTGTCTGGTGCTGTTCTGTGTTACTCACTTATAACATGGAAAATCCCTTCTTTCTAATGCTGCGGATTATTATCTGAAACTAAATAAAGTCAGCTAGCCTTTTCTGCACCCATTGGGTTGATTGGGGAACTCCCTTGCTGAAAAATCCTCCATGGATTTTTTTTTTTTTTTGTCCAAAAATATAATTCCTGTGGTTAGTTCTAGTCCTGGTCATTTCCTGATGTTTCTTATTGTGAAATCAGTAGATGGCATGAACTGAGTGGTGGTCCAGTCTGTCTCTGGGCAGAAATGCCGAGCTGTTTGCAGTGGGTTGGGCTTTCAGGAGACATTCCGGGAAAAAGTTGCCCTTGCGCTTGAGAGTTCATGCTGATGGCCCTGTGGAGGACTGAAGTTACTTTACTGCTTTGGAGAAGGGTGTTTTTGTCTCAAGTGTTAGATTGCAGTCTTCACGGTACTGCCTTATCTACATGGTGGTGCTTAACTAGACCTGCAGTTCTCCAGCTGTTAGGCAGCTCAGTTTTTTCCTCCTTGCTACATGGAGGGAAGGGCAGATACCGGCCACATTAGTTTGTGCAACAGCTAGGAACCAAAGCTGTGATTGCTGGCATCCTGCTCTTGGCTTTATTACTATTTGAAGGAACTTAGGTGATAACAGCATTGGGGAGAGAACTTTGAAGGGCTGTGAGAGGCCAGGGAGAGGGGAAGAAAGTAGTTAAGGGCTTAAAATGGTGCCAAAGTCTTGCCTTCCATGCTTTTCAATGACCTTGGAGGTGAAAGCTTTGTGACCCTTTGTGTTTCACTGTGTGCAAAAGGGGAAATCTTGACAGGTCTGCTTCAAAACAGCTGTTTGCCCAAGGGAGGAGAGCTGATGTGGGAGTTAGCGTCTGGCTTGATGCTGCCAACACAAGAGGAGGAGGAGCGGAGGTCTACCAAAAGTTGGGGAACAGGTTGTGAACAAACTCAGGAGACTCTACATCCCGCAGCTTTCCCTTAAATCCTGGAGCTGCCTGTGAAAGGATCAAAGGGAGGGAAGAGAGATGTCCCTGTGGAGCCTAAAAGTAGAGGAACTTGGGGGTGGGGGGGGGCGGGGGGGAGGAAGGTGACCTGGAGGGAAGTGCAGGGGAGTACGTGAGGGTGGGGAGACTTAACTGCACAGTGATTGAACTGACATTAGTGGGATGGCCAGTAGCAGCATCAGGCAGTCTCTTCATGTGGTCCTCAGGTATGTGGGGGTGATAAACTCTTCAAACACTGGGAAGCTCGCTGCCTGTGACCTGGCCAGCATCTCCCGAAATAGTCAACTTGCAGTGAGTAACTTCCTTTGCGCTGTTCCCAGCTCTCCCTGGCACGTAAATCCTGTCCCCTAGTTCCTCCTGCCTTCCTGTTTGGAGAGGGGAGTGTTGCTGGGAGAGGCCTTCCAAGGGTCCTTGAGCTGTTAGGTTTCAGCTGGGAAAGTCTGCTGCTGGGTTGGGCAGGAGGCAGAGTGTCAGGGTTACATCCTCTGTCCCCACTCCTGTTTCTGAGCTCCCAGCCTTCACCTGGGCTCTTTGTGAAAAGGAATATGCTGCTGTTCCTCAGGCGTTTGCTGGCCTTCATTTCCTTTTCACACACGCCTGAACTGCAGATTGGGCTGCTTCTCTCTGAAATGTGTTCCCAGTGGGAAGGGGAGCCAGCAATTATTCCTACTACCAGGAATGCACTTTCCCACATGGCCTGATCTTGGCGCAAGGAACCACTCGCTGCCTTGTCTTTGAGGTCCCTTCTGGGTTTGGAGATAAAAGCAGAAGCAATTCCTGTCCTTCCTGCAGTCATTTGAGGAGAGCTCAGAAGAGCTCAGATGAGGAATTTGAATCCTTAAGTCTTCCAGTCTTCCCTCCCTGCTCCTGAAGGTGATGGTCTCTTACGTCGGAAGTAGACTCTGCAGGCTTCCTTGTGCAGTGTGGTGGACAGCAGACAGGTCAGGTTTCTGCTGGACCTTGCCCAAGCCCCAGTGTTTCCAGCTGTGTGGATTTCAGGATTGCTGTCCATCAGAACTTGATTTGCAGCTAGTGCAGGAGGCCAGCTGCCTTCCACAGCAAGGAGGGGACTCCAGTGAAAGGATAATGCTGGAGAGTGACTGTACTCTTGAATCCACATACAGACAAGCTGTCATCTCTCTTCCTCTTGGAACTGTTCAAACAGATGGAGTAAACTTTAGCACCACAGTTCTCCTTTTGATACTTAAAGGAACAGTGTGGAGGCACTGCACACTTCTTTGCCTCCATGGATGCTGTGTTCCATGGGTGAGCCACTACAAAGCCGGTAGGATCGCCATCCTGCCCGCTGCTGACTCTGCAGCACCCTCTGGTGTTGCTGAATCTGTCTGTTAGCTTGTTTTCTCTTCTCGCTTCTGTCTGCTTCTTGACTAACGAAGCTCTGAGAAGAGGAACTACACGAAGGAGTCTCCCACAGTGAAATGCTCTCCTGTATATTCAGTTCCTGTGTATCAGCCAGTGAGTGATCTATGTAGGCCATGAACTAAAGCTGATGTAATTCCTTTTCAAGTGTTCCTGTACACTACTTTCATGCTTTTGTGTGGGCTGAAACCTTCCTTTCCATAGGAAATGTTTTCCAGTTTCTTTTAACTTAGCTACTCTGGAATTTTGAAGCTTTGTGTACCTTTTTTTTTTTTTGTTTATTTGTTCTCCTTCCATGATCAAAAAGTTCAAGAATTCTATGACCTTGCTATCTGACCTATCCTGACAGTTATTTTGGAGAGGACATTCAAATTTGAAGAGAATCCTCCTTCCTCCTTTTGTTGTCTTGATAGCCAGGAGTCAGCTGGTGACATGACATTTGTTTTCTTCTTTCCTTTGTGTCAGATGTCCCTATTTTGCCAGCATTGCACGAGCAGCATCTTAAGCTGTAGTTACTTACACTGAAGGATGAAACTGAAAGAACTGGTAGCCCTTTGTAGTTGCGTTGTTGCAAAACTTAAAAGGAATTTCACAAAAATCAAGAGAAACATCAAACTTCTAAATATTCTGCTGTGAGATTTTTAGCTAATGCCTGGCTCTGGTACTTAATTCTTTCCTTGTTTGTTGTTTTCCACTGAAACACCCTGCTTAGATGCAGATGAGGTCATCTCAGTAGTCAGGTTTTGGGTTTTGCTACGTGTGTCGTGTTATACTGCGTGTCTCCACTGAACCATTGTTCTGTCTGCATGACTAGCATTCATGTTAATTCTGTGCCTAAGCTCCTGAGTTGAACTTGGCACACGCTCCGGTTGCCATGTTGCTGACCCAAATTCCGTCTGCATTAGGAGAGAGCCTTCCTCGCCAGTTTGCAGACCCTCAGGCTCTTACGGCCACCATCAACGAGGGTTTCTGGAACTTGTGAAAAACGAGAGCTTCTTTGTTTCTGCCTGTGAGCAGATGTTAGGAACCTGCTGCTGTGTGTGCACTGCAGTTAGATTGCAAAGATGACTATTGTAGGTTGATTTTTCTTTTTTTTTAAACCAACTCATGTGTGTAGACATTAACGAGGTACTTGCCAGCTGGCTCTATAGTGTGTAGCTGGAGGTGGAAAAGAACCCTCAACCAAAATGATCCGAAGGCTTTTGCTGAGGTGGGGGAGAGTGGCCCAGCTCTAACTGTAGCCATTGTGGATGATTGTCTGGCTCTGTGCTAAGCTTTTTTTGAATGTATAGGGATAGAGGGCCAATATATAGTAGCCAAACTGGTAAGGCTACGTGGGTGAGAACTTGAATCTGTTGGAACTACTTGGAAGGTTGTACTTGTAAGGACAATGGAGATTTATTTTTCTTTTCCTCTTTTGGTGTTTCCCTTGTCGTGGTCTGACACTATCCTGCTCTTCTGTTCTTGTTTTTGCAGAATATCCAGAAGATGCTCGGTCTTGCTCCTTCCCGGGCTGCCACCAAGCAAGCAGGGGGCTTTCTTGGCCCACCACCTCAGGCAGGGAAGTTCTCCTAAAGCACAGTTACAGCCTTCACTGAAGGTCTGACCAGTGCACAAGACTGCCTTTGGGAGGTAACAAGATGGGATTCTGCACCAGGCTTCACATGTCCAAAACCAGCCTATGCAGTATTGGCCACAGTCTTGAAACATCTTCCATACGGAGTATTCTACCAGCAGTTGTTTGCTCATCAAACCAAGAAAGTTCTCAGAAGATAACTTGACCTTTTGTTTCTGAGAAATAAATGGCATGGGCATGTTGATTTAGATGTCTCTTAATTGTGCTGTAGGACAAGCAGAAATACCTTGATGTGGTGCGGTTGATTTAGTCCACGGCATGGATATCGACTTGGGTGGCAAGAGTAGGATCTGTGAAGTAGATAATTTGGAAAATTCAGAACAATCACGCTGTGAAGTGACTTTTGTGTCTTAGACGTCCTGCCTCTAGCCTTCTGTAGTAGGGAGCTGGGCGAGTAGATGTGCTTAGCTCTCCCTTCGCAAAACTTCCGTCCGTGTTCCATAAAAACCCTTTTGCGATAGATACCGGTTATCGGGAAGCAGAATGATGCTGCCGGTGCTACCTCCGAGCCGCTAGGGGGCGCTCGAACCTTGGGCGGGGCCCCGCGCCCCGCCCACCCCGGCGCGCACGCATGCGCGTGCGCGCCGGGGTGGGGCGGGGCCCGGGGCCCTGAGGTAAAAAGGCACCGCTGGAGGCGGCGTCTCCCGGAGGTGGATCCACGGGGGAAAAAAACCGGCTCTTTTCCCGTGGGATCTTCCTCAGCCCACCGCTTGCCCCCACCCGCCCC
Source organism: Rissa tridactyla (assembly GCF_028500815.1). Classification (NCBI taxonomy): domain Eukaryota; kingdom Metazoa; phylum Chordata; class Aves; order Charadriiformes; family Laridae; genus Rissa; species Rissa tridactyla. Next base: position 22,949,651 of record NC_071473.1, read on the forward strand.
CTCGCCGGATGCTAGCGCGGTCGCTGTTGCCGAACTTCCTGCCCCGGCTGTGCGCCTTCCCTCTCAGCCGCGCCATGAGCAGCGTTACCGGCACCGTCACGGTCCAGCAGCCGCTCAACTACCGGGCGGGGGCCCGCGTTCAGCCCGCCGATGGCGGGCAGGCCGAAGAGGTGTATGAGCCGGCCACAGGTACCGACCCGCCGCCTGATGGGTGTGGGGGGGCTCGACCCGCGCTGCGGGGACGGTTCCCCGGCTGTCGCCTCCCTGTTTCTTGTCTTCGAGGGCCGGGTGCCTTCGGCTTCTTTCTGCCCACCCGCATCGGGTGCCGCCCGGGCAGGCCACCCGAACGCCGTGGTGTTTGGGTGGCTGCGTTTTGCCTCCCGGAGTGCAGGTCCATCGTCTGAATTCTTAGCGGAAATCATCTCCTGACTCTCAGTCAAACAAAACAAAAGAGCGGTGCCCGATCTTGGCGAAAGACACGATTTAAACATTTCCAAATTATTTTTATCATTTTAATTAGAGATACCAAGGTTTCAGTAGAATCACTTTAAGAAAGAGAGAGTTTAATTGTTCTGAGGAATGTATAACAGAGTCCTGAAGCTATTGGTAGAAGTATAACAAACTCCAGTGGGAAACAGAGGAATTTTGTAGCAATTCGAGCTAATTAGTAACTAGAACAACTGCGGAGAATGGCATCTCTTTTAATTCAGACCAGCTGAACTGCAGCGCGTCTTCTGTAGCCAGTTACAAATCAGTGGAAACCATACCATGAAGTTTTGTAGCTTGATATAGGTGGCTGGACTGAAGTCTTTGGGGTTTGATGCGAGATAAAAGAGTACTTTTTTGTGCTCCTTTTCTGAGGTTTCCATCTTATTTACTGTCTGTTTAAAATGTGTCCAGGTCGTGTGATATGCAAGCTGCTCTGCTCTGGGGAGAAGGAGGTTGATCTGGCTGTGCAAAGTGCAAAGGCTGCCTTTAAAATATGGAGTCAAATGTCTGGCATGGAGCGGAGCAGGGTGCTGTTGGAGGCTGCCAGAATTATTCGGGTATGTTGTGGGAGCTCGCCTCCTCTTTTGGAGAGGGATGGTTCTGTCTCTGAGCTTTCTTGTGGGTTAATGTGGCTGTTGGGGGCTTCCAGGAGGACTTACAGAGCGCCAGGAGGAGTTCAGGAGTTAAATCTACCTTTGACCAGAAGAGACAGTAGGTTACCATGGGCAGGGCTTTAGTCTTATCGCTCTATTCAAGGCCAGTGCGTACCTTCTCTGCTTAATACTGTTAGAAGACATAAAACTGAAGCCATCCAGTCAAAGTCTTGCAGGGCTCGTGCTTCTTTTCACAACTCCAAACATTAAGCTTCACTGCACATGATTTCAAAGCTGAAATTGCATAACTGTAACACTGTTGAACTTCCAGCTTGTCAGACGATGTTGTCACATGGCTGGAGTGTGTCTTGTTTTAGCAATAAAAAATTGCAGGAATGTTGGTTTTTATCTTAGACACCAGATAATACACATGGGGGAGAGAGGATACAAATAAGCTTTATCACAAATTGCTTTGGGAGATAAGATGTTCTTGGACACTAAAGTTAATTCCCATCAAGGCACGGATCTGTAAGAAACCAGACCTTCTTTCCCCAGTGCACATATGTGATGAGAAACCTTTTCTTTCTGCGAAACTTCTGCTTTTGCCAGACTTCTGCAGCAGGGTAATACTTCTGCCTGGGAGATGGGGTGCTTCCCAGCTGTGTTGCTTTGTCCATCCTTCACTAAATCCTCTGGATCCATTTTGAACTTGCTGTTTGCTGTTCCTCCCGCTTTAGTTCTGTGAATCTTAACCGTTGTTTGCCAGCTGCCTTCTAAGTTCAGCTTTGCTCATCTTTTAGATAAACAAAGGTGTTACGCAAGACTGGACTAGCAGTGAACCCCAGTGGCTGGCTGTTTGACATTCCCCTGTGATCGGTTGCCACTGGGAAACTGATAAATAGCAATTGGGACTGTAACTGTTGGAGATGACAATTTCTCACAGCAGAGCCTGGCTTACTGATGGCAGACCCTGCCTTGTTTGGGAGTTGCATGCTTGAGAAGCGTCTGTCTCCTTGTGGAGTTCTACTACAGGCTTCTCTAATGTGTTGCCACTGTCCCATGCCTCTCACAGGAGCAAAGAGAAGAAATTGCCACCTTGGAAACCATCAACAATGGGAAATCCATCTTTGAAGCCAGAGTGGACATCGACATATCCTGGCAGTGCCTGGAGTATTATGCAGGACTGGCAGGATCTCTAGCCGGTGAGAACGTTACTGGAGTTTGCCCTTTACTCTCTGTCCTGCCATTCTCATTCTCTGCTAATTTCCATGGCACAAGACTGTCTTTGCTGTTTATTTCTTTAAAAGATGGACTGTTCTTTTTTCTGAAGATCTTGGAAGGATTTTCAGAGATCTCTGCCTAGTACTGCCATGCTCTGTGGGCACTTACGCACCTTCTGTGAGCTTGCTGGGGTAAAAGCTGTGTGACTCTTCTCAATCAAAGCAAGATCTGGCCCCTCAGGCTCTGGTAAGACAGGAAGGGGGTTTGCTCTTTTCTACCTTCTGGATGTTTTTCTTCTTTGCAGGTGAACACATCCAGCTTCCCGGGGGATCCTTTGGGTACACTCGGAGAGAACCCCTTGGGGTGTGTGTTGGGATTGGAGCCTGGAATTACCCTTTCCAGATTGCCTGCTGGAAGTCTGCCCCAGCCTTGGCTTGCGGTAATGGAGACACTCTGCCTGTGCAAGCTTCTTTCGAAGCCAAATGATCCTGTGGGGGAGAGTAATTTGGGGGATAAAGTCTAGGATTACCTTGAAGGAGGTGTTGAAGGATTAGCAGAACCTTTAGGCTGTTACTTTGCAGAAAGGGAAAGGAAATGGAAGTGGGAACACCGTAGATGCTAAGAGGGCAGGAGTACATCAGGAAAAAGGCAGATCGCTTGGCTTTGTACCGGGCAAGGAATGTCTTTGGAAATGGCTGCAGTGCAGGACCAGCAGCCCCATCTTCCCTAGTCCTTCCAGCAGGAAGGTGCAGTTCCTCCCTTTCACTGGTGCAGTGTTCAGCTGAAACTGTGTCCCCCTCTCTCGATGGGATCTTCTGGGATCTGTTGAGACAAACTGTTTGTGTTTGTGGTTTGTTTGTTTGTTGTTCTTTTCCCTAAAGCAGTTTGGCTGTTAACCCCACCTTGCCTCTGTCTGGGTTCCCCTAGGCAATGCGATGGTCTTCAAGCCCTCTCCCTTCACCCCTGTTTCGGTGGTGAGGTTGGCAGAGATCTTCACAGAGGCCGGTGTGCCCAAGGGGCTCTTCAACGTGGTGCAGGGTGGAGCAGCCACAGGCCAGTTCCTCTGTCATCACCCAGATGTGGCCAAAATCTCTTTCACTGGCAGTGTTCCAACTGGCATCAAGGTAAAGGCACCTTCTCACTCAGGGACACAAGAGATCTGTTGTGCCAGCCTTCCTGGTGTGCTGTGGATGTCGATACCTCCTTGAGCTTTTGTGCATGGGGCTTGTAAAGATGGGGTGCAAGTTGGCATTTTGGGGTCTGAGCAAGGAGCTTACACATACAAGGTTACTCTGGGGCTCCAGTTAGCCCACTGGGCATGGGTTTGGGCGCTCAGTTCTTTCAGAGGAGCCCCTTGGTCGTTACTTGTCTGGCCCCTTGTTGCAATGAAGTCTCTGAGCTGCTAAAATGTGGGATGTGGGTGTCTATGTGGGGAGGAGGGTACGTAAAACAGAGTAGCACTGTGAAAATGTGTGAGCATTTCTGGCAGTAATAGTTCAGTTTAGCTGCATATAACCTACCATTTTTAAGCAAGAGGTTAGTTTCTGTGAATTTCTTACCCTCAATTTATTCTTCAAAAAATTAAAAGTTCCTGAAAAGACTTCTAAAAATAAATTCTGATTTGAAAAAGGAGAAATATTGCCCCTTGAATTCTGCTTATGTGTGTGTACCTGTGGGGTGCAGTGACACAGATGCAGTTACAGCTGTCCTCAGCTTTTGCTGAGCACGAGACTTCCTGCAAATGACTCCTCAGGTTTTGTTGATTTTATCTTTTAAAAAAAACAAACCTCAAACCTTCTGAGACTGTCCCCAGGACGTCTAGGAAACCCAGCTTGCTCTTTGTGCTGCTTCTGTTATTCTTAAAGGGCCATGTGGGGACTCTCCTCTTGGGCGTCTCTTACCTCCTTCCACCAGCTTCCCATTTACTAGTGGGTCACTTGTCTCTTGTTTCCCTCAGATCATGGAGATGGCAGCTAAAGGGATTAAACCAATCACCCTGGAACTGGGGGGCAAATCCCCCCTTATCATCTTTTCGGACTGTGCCTTGGAGAATGCTGTGAATGGAGCCCTCATGGCCAACTTCCTTACGCAGGGCGAGGTGTGTGTCTACAGGGCAGGAGCAGTCATCCTTGCTGTGGCAGGGCGGTTTGAGAACCAGGTGGCAGAGCCAGCCTGTGACCTTGCATGATCAGGGATGCCCCGACGCTCCCATCTTGCCACCTATTTCCCTGTGCAGTGTCACAAGGGATCAGAAGGGATGCCCTTGCAGAATCCAGTGCAGGGCATCCCAACAAAGCATGCCTTAGCCGATGCCCTGTTCTTCCCAGAAGTGGAGCCTCTTTAGCACCTGATACCCAGCTCAGTGCAGCTGCTCTTGTGCCCTGGGCTCCAATCCGGTGCACAGAGGTGAGAAGAAGCTGTGCTGGTTTCCTCCGGAGGGGCAGCATGTTCCAGTCTGGTGTCCTGAGCCACGGCCCTGTGGGGGGTCTGTCCATCCGAAATTTGAGATCTCCACACATGCTGCTGGCTTTGTGTAATCCTGCTGGCAAATTGTCTTACTGAGGTCATCTCAAGTTCTCTCCTGCTTGTGACTTGATGCGTTTTTGCCACGTGGTGGCATCAGTACCACTATGTTCAGCATGAACTGTTCATTGCTGTCAGGAGCAGCAGGGTAATCTAGTAATCTGTCCCTGGGGATGTTAACTGTTTTTACCAGCTGTGGAGGGAAGGCCTGCAGAGTGCTGTGTGTCTTGTTCTGAGCAGCCTGTCCTGTATCCCAGGTATGCTGCAATGGCACACGAGTGTTTGTGGAGAAGAAGATACTGGATGTCTTCACAAAGGAGGTGGTGAAACGCACCCAGAAAATCAAAGTTGGAGACCCTCTTCTGGAAGACACACGGATGGGAGCTCTCATCAACCGGCCCCACCTGGATCGTGTCCAGGGCTTTATTAAGCAGGCAAAGGAGCAGGTGAGATTGTGATGCTGCCTTGTGACTGCCCTGAAATGTGTCTCTCTCTTGTTAGGCAAACAGGCAGGCAGCTCCTTTCCTGCCCTATGCCTTCCCAGTTAAGCTGTTTTTTTGTTGTGGTTGAATTACTTGATAGGTGTCTTTGGCTGCTAGATTAAGAGTGACCCCGTGTATGTCTCTGAATCAGCATTGAAGGTTACATGGGTTTTAATATCCTGGTATTGCCAAATTTTAGAGATTGTGAGATACCCAGCATGGCAGTGTGTAAAACGGTATAATCCGTGATGTCTGGGCTGGTTCTAAGTTGTGGTGACACCTTGTACACTTGTCTATTATCTCATTTGGGTTCCAATTTTGTTGGTTGGAGAAAGAGCTTACTAAGGATCAAAGGCCAAAGTTGCAGCTGCTGGAAACAGTCTTTGTAATAGCAATAAGATTTATCCAGGAGTTTTGTTTTTTCTCCAGGTTTTATTTTAAGTGTAAAGATGTTTTAAATGTCAGTGCTTAGGTATATGACTAGGTGTAGCCAATTTGGGGATGTGCTGGAGAAGGGGAACTGTGAGTGAAAGCCAGGAGAGCTAGATAAGGATTTGGAAACAGGAAGAGGGATGGGGAAGGAGGGGAGAAATCCCCATCTCTGAAGTGGGGCATTTGATGGAGGTAGGTGTTTCTTGCCAGGTGGAGTGCTAAGGTTGACTCACTAACAAGGGAATTCACACCATGTGAAGATGTGGAAGCTAATGTGATGCCAGCTGAGGATCTGTTTCTAGTTGTAGTTGCTTCCCTCCAACTTGCACTGGCTCCTGTGGCACTTGCACCCCAGATCAGCATTGTTTGGACTTTTAGGATGGGTCTCACTGCCTGATCCTGATCTATCAGTGAGCGGTCCTGACCTGGAGAGACACCAGGGAGGGGCACAGGCACGGTTTCTCTGATAGGGCTGTAAACCTATTGACCAGCCAGAGCTTCGGCAGCTGGGCAGGATGCTGCTGGACATGTCTGCCTACCTTCTGCTTGGCTCTCTTTCAGGGAGCACAAGTGCTATGTGGTGGGGACTTGTACGTGCCAGATGACCCGAAGCTGAAGAACGGCTACTACATGCGACCCTGCGTGCTAGGTATGAGCCTTCCTGTTCATGGTGCTGCAGCCTTCTACATGGATGTTGCTGAGTTTCTTCTAGAGAAAGCTCTGTTCAGCATAACCTGTCTCTGTGCACATTCACAGTGTGGACAGGCACTGGGATGAGTGTACCAGAGAGAGCTGAGACACCTAGGAACTGTGTCCAGAGAAATCTCTGCTGTTGGAGGGTCTGACAGGACATGTACAGTTAGTGCCTTTGTTGCCTTGAGATGCAGGGTGGGACTTGCTCCTCTGCTAGCCAAGCCGGAGTCGGGGAGCCGTGCCATGCTGAGTGCTGTCATGAAGGCTGTGTGGGTTGCTGAATGCACAGGCTGTTTTGCGAACTCTTTCTTTCTGAAGCACATGTGCTCTGCCATGCTTCCAGGGAACTGCACGGATGACATGACATGTGTGAAGGAAGAGATCTTCGGGCCTGTCATGTCCATTCTGCCATTTGACACAGAGGAGGAGGTTGTGGAGAGAGCCAACAACACCAAATTCGGACTGGCAGGTGGTGTCTTCACCAGGTATATGACTGGGTATTTTGGCTGGTGTGGAAGCAGTCTAGGGAAGGGAGGAGAGGAGAAGGGAAATACTGCAGCAACTTGATGCTCCTCTTGTGGCGCCTGGCATGGACGTGGATATCCTCTTCCAGAAAAGCTGGAGCGAGGGATTGCCAAAAGGGGACTTTGTACATGACTGCGCATCTCCTCCTGATTTTTCCTGAGGGGTTAGGTGGGCCCAGCTGTCCTTCAGACTCCTTCCAGGCTGGGCTTGGCCTACTGCCTGCCTTCCTACATCTCTGGGAGATGTGTACCAGGAGCCTGCCATGCTGCTGAAAGGATGCATAGATGGCTCTTGGCTGCGTGCCGCATTCTGTGTTGCTGGTGTCCTTGTTGTGCCCTCTCAAATCAAATCCAGTTTTGAGTGTCCTTGGGAGTAAGTGCAGGCAAAGACAGCGTAGGGCAGGTTGGGCTGCAAAAACCACTGCACCCTGCTGGCCTTTCTCTAGTGGGATGTCAGCTGGCAGGGAAGGAGGGGATGAATGGGAAGGGATCCAGCTGAATTGCCCTTCTCCTGCAGGGATATCCAGAAGGCTCACAGGGTAGTGGCTGCTCTCAAGGCTGGGATGTGCTTCATTAACAACTACAACATCAGCCCTGTGGAGCTGCCTTTTGGAGGATACAAGGCATCAGGTGAGCTCTGTTTGGCTTCCCCTGGGCTCAGCCCTCCTGCACACGGGTGAGGATGAGCCTGTTTCTGTGATGGCAGATGCGAGTGCTCCCTTGCTGGGTCAGCTGTGCCTCTAAGAAGTGAATGCCACACTGGGAACTGAAAGGGAAGCTGGGGAATGGATTGCAACTTTGTACTGAGAAAGCAAGGAGGCGAGCTTTAATATTCATGGCCTTGCTTTGCAGCTGAGCTCATCCAGTTATTACTCTGGGCTTGATCAGAAGTGCCACTGTGAGGTGGCACTTGCACTGGAGTGTGTGGCTTATGTTCTCCCTGATATGACTACGTGCTGGTTCCAGGGGGTATGAGTGGTACCTGGCACTGCCTGGAGCTGTGTTCACACTTCTGCCTTGTCCCCGCAGGATTTGGCAGAGAGAACGGGCGGGCAGCCATCGAGTACTACTCGCAGCTGAAGACTGTCTGTGTGGAGATGGGTGACGTGGAATCTGTGTTTTAGTGGCTCTGGGGCCTGCTCAAGGGAGCATCAGCCAGTTGCCTGTCAGCCAGAGATGTGGATCATGTACCCAGCAATAAAGTGCTCTAAAATTGTAAGTGCCTGGGGGGAAACATTGCTGGAGCAGCATTTAGCCACCCTGCTCCTGCAAGGGGGAATGTACACACAGGGGCTCAGCCTGTGGGCCTGCTCTGTCCTGTCTGGTGGAAGACGGGAACCTCAGAGTAGGAGGCGGCAATATGACTTTCAGCAGCAGCTTGTGCAGCTGTGTAGGTGCTACCAGAGGCCTGGCCCAGGCTGCTTCCTCTGCTGCATGCCTTGAACCCCATTGCCTTCCACCCTCAGTCAACTTTGGTTTGGCTTCTTAACAGGTATGACCCTACACAGTGCACATAAAAGCTCTTGGATACGTTGATATCCTGTAGCTATAGGCTCTGTCTGTTCTCTGACTACATAAAAGCCTTAAGGGTTATTCCCTCTAGCCCTCTTGTAAATGCTAGTTTTGTTTTTTCTATCCGTACCTCACTTCCAAGGTGGGACAAAATATTGTGGGGATGGTGAGCTGATGCAGCCTGGGACAGGCATGGCCCTGAGAATCATGTCCACACAGAGAGTATGGAGCAGAACCACAGTGGTAGCAAACTCCAGCATAGGATAGAGTGCTGCCTCTCTTAAGCAACAGCTATTTGTCTCCCTACTTACAGGTCTACTGTTCTTTCTAAACATGATGAAGCAACAACTTTAAATGTTTGCCTACATCTTTTTTTTTTAGCAATCAAATAAATACTAACTCTGGAACACGTTATTGCAGAGTGACGTGAATTGAGGGGTCCAGAAATAAGGCGGCTGCTGTATGTTTTAACAGGTTGTGAGAAGGCTTTTTTGTCACTAAAATCATAAAAGCTAGGAGATCTCTGTCTGATGAGCAGATTTCTGTAGTCCTTACAAAACCAGAGTCGTTCTAGCATTCTGCAAAACTTCTTAAGAAAACCCTCTATAACTTTAGAATGAAAATACAGGATTGACAACTTCATTTTATTGAATGAGAAGGAAAAAAAAAAAAACAAACAGGAAATGAAATGTTCTAACAGAAAAGACAACAAAAGTTCCTTTAGTTTCCTAGCCAGCCATCATGATGGTCAGTTAGCCCTGGCAGATCCAGCCAAGGTGCTGGCAAGCCGAATACACTCCTGTGCCCACCAGCCCAATGAGCGCAACTGAACCAATGGCTCCTCTCCTTCGGTTTTTTGGATCTGGAAAAAAAGACATGTTTTCTCAGTTCAGCAGCCTGAAAGACTAGCCCATCCTGAAAATTAAAGAGGGAGCAGGAACCTAGTGATAAATCTTGAGGCAAAACAGCAGGCACCAGCTTGGGCCATGTACCTACCCTCACTCTGTGTTGTTATTAGATTAGTGCTCTTCCCATCGGTAGGAAAAGCATACTGGAGAGTTAGCAGCCTGTGGACCTGCACCCTTTTTCTCCACACCCTGACTGGAAGCTTTATGCTGCTTCAGGTGATCAAGTGTAGTATCTGTTGTTCATCTCTGGCCAGTTCGGCCCAAACCATGACGCTTCTCAAAATGAGCTGGAGAAAAGAGCCCTGAGGCCACTACAGACTTGAGTTTCCAAGCACCTTCTGTGCTACAGGGTAAAGACCTACCTCCTGTGTAGTAGCCATAGGCATAAAGGATTCTCCCAATAATCCAAGTGATGCCAAGCCCTGTGGCAGTCCGCTAGAGAGAAAGGAGAAGCATTAAAGGTTTTGGAGACTTGCCATTTGCGTGTGCTTACCTGTTATAGCAGCTTTGCTTCAAAGAAGTGACCACCAACTACAGTATGGGTCCTGACCTTGCTAGGACAACCCGGTGGACGTGGGTGACTGATGCAGCTTGTTGGGGTGAGTTTTCTACAGGAGGAGTCACTTTCATGACACCTCTAGGGAAGGAGCATGGGATGTGCTGCAAGAGCCTTGCTGTTTTGCAGCACAGCTCTTCCCAAGCAAGAAATGGTTAAATCATGCAGGCAGCAGGTGCTGAATCTCATTCCACCATTGCCCAGTTAGTGAGCTAAGCCATGTGCCATGATCTTGGAGGCTGCTGTTGCCCCAAGCCCCACTCCACTGTCTCCAGCAACTGTACAGGATTTCCTGTTGCAGGTGTTACAAACTTCCACCTTGCCTCTTAATTTAGAGCTTGCTGCAGCAAGCCTCCAGTTTGCCAGATTTGCCTATGCGGCTTCCTTCCCTCTCCGAAAAGGAATATTTGAGAAGACCAGATTTGTCTACTGGTGGCAAAGAAAGAGCTACTGCTTTTGATCTCTCCTATATGCCCGCCTCCTCACGAGTTGTCTACATCTTTCAATTAAAAATAATCTAGGCTTTTTTTGTGATCCTTTGCACACCTCCTTTGGTGGTGGAAGTGAGTGGGAAGATCACCATGTTCCCGTTCTATTCTTATCAGATAAACTCTTCATCAAAGTGTGCTTAGGAGAGGGGGAAAGGGCCACACAACCAGCTGCTGAGTAGCACTGCTGTAAGCCCAGCAGGATGCCACAGGGCTTGCAAGAACCAGGTAGGGTTGGAGGGACCCTTCCCACTTACGGACTGGAGGCCGTGAATGCGTTGGTTTGTGCAACAAGGCACCCTTACGGGAAGGGAAGGGAAGGAAAGGGGACTAAAGCTGAAGCAGGAATAATGAGTTTATTATGTGGTTCCCCTGCACAAGACCTTCTACAACCACGTTTTCAGAAGGGGCACAGCTGTGAAGTGCAATGGGGCTCGTGAAGCAGCCTGCTGCCTCCAGAGGGGCTAGCTTGGCTTACTGCCCCCTACCCTCCCCAAGTCCGGGAGCAAGAGCAGAGTGCAGTCCTGCAAACCTGCAACGTAGCATCACTTACCGGGTGATAGATTCCACTGGTGCCTAAGAAGAACAGGAAGGCAGGGTAAACTTCCAATCTGAAAATTAAAGCGAGGCGGTTATATTTGTGCTCAAGTTGCTTACAAAGAGCAAGCTCTAGAAATACAGAAGCTGCCAGCACCTGCCAAGGTCTCTGTTGGGCCTGACTGTTGGGAGTCTCTGTGCTGAGGAGAGCTGTGCTTGATGCTATGGCCACAGATAAGAGGGAATCTGAGCATCTTTTAGGGACTTCTTCCCATCTGTGTCTCTCCCCAGGGACACCCACTCTTTCCATTTTGTGCCCTAAGCCACTGCTAAATACTGCTTACCACCTCCTAATCCAGGAGGAGTTGTTCCTCCCAGCACTCCACCGATGTGCTGTTGCAGCCTGGCCCACAGTAGCTGGGTGGACTTAGGCCTCTCCCCAGGGAGATCTGGGCTGCACAACAGATCAGCAGGCTCTTCTGGAAACAAGACTTCTAGTGTCTTAAGGTCCACGCATGGAGGCAAAGAGCTGAGCACTGGGGAAGAGGAAGCTGCTTCACAGCCCCATCGCATGGTTTAAGGCATGGTAAGGAGCCAGCACAGCATTACTACTAAGTGTCTCCTGGCTGTGTGTTTTTCCTCAAGCTTTGAGCCTGAACCCAAGCCCTTGGCAGCAACAAGTCTCTAGCTGTAGGCCCTGCTCCACAGCCCTGTGTATTTTCAAAGTCGGCATTCGTGCATGGTACTCACGTGTTCTGGTGCGCACGCTGGATGCAGTTGAATACACGCCCGTGTTCAGGGTCTGTGCTGTACATGGTTGGATACTGCCAAAAAAAACCACCCAGCAGCAAAACATCAGCAAGCGCAGTCTGGGCTCGGGAACGTGGTGTTCTCCAGCAGAAAGGAGTGTGCCCTGCAGCATCTCCTCAGGGAGCCCAGTGCTGCATGAGTGCTCGAGAGATTGACTTGCATTGGCCAGTTAGAGCCTGTCTTCTGCCCCGTGGCCCACAAATGTTTTGTTGAAATTGCTGCTTGTCCCAGGCTGGTTCCTGACCTCCCTCAGCAACCTGACTACCCTGGAGGTGGCCCTGCTTTGAACAGGAGCTAGCCAGGTACTGGGTGACCCCCTTGTTTAAATCCCATCTCTCTGGAGGGAAGAGCAAAGCACCCTAACTGAGGGCATGCCCCCGTGACTCCTCTGGGGTGGTGGACATCACCCAGAACAGGCTGGAAGGATGCTGCCGTCCTCACTGCTGCAGAGCTGAGCAGCCAGCCGGAGCTGCCACTTGGCTGCAGAGGCTTCTCCCAGCGTGAAATCCAGTGCTCTGGGCACATTTTCTATAACCTTGACTTCATGCAGTAGGAATGGTGTCACCCCAACAAGCACCCGGGGCTGTCCTCGCTCCCACACCTTCTTGCCACTTCCCCGAGTGACCCGGGGGGGGGGGGAAGAACAAAAGGAGTGTTTTCGCTCAGAGACAAGTGGCACAGCAGCCTCCACATGCCATCGCCCTGACTCACGGGCAGGAGCAGCTGTCCCCACCCAGCCCACAGCCCTGCCTGGCTTGCAGGCTCCCCCATGGATGCAGAGGGAAGGTCACTTTGAAAGACTGCTTGCGATAGGGCTCAGGTGCTCCCTCTGAGCTTGAGAAAACCCTCCTGTCACTTTTGTTCCACCACCCTTTGCCCCCAGTGCTGCATCAACCTTCTTTACAGGGAAAAAGGGCTGTGTAGTTTCTTGCTCATCAGTGTTTCCGAGCTCAAAGCCTTGTGCTTTCAGCCATCTCAGCTTGGTGCCAAGCACCTGATGTGCCAAACCCCAAGCTCTGTCGTGCCGTCTGCTCTTGTCTGGAGAGCCAGAATGGCAGCTCCATCCCCTCTGCATCCATTTGGTGGGGCAGAAAATGTCATCAAGCCACCCAAAAATAAGCAAGGTGTTACTTTGCTTGTCTGCAGCATCCCCTGCAGACCAGCCCTGACCTTCCCATTCCCTCAGCCTGAGCACTCACCTCCACGTTGTACTTCTTGCGGGCCTTGGCCACTTTCACCGCCAGATGGGTGACCAAGACGAAGCTGGCAGCCCCCGTCAGGATGACATAGCCGTACTCCTTTGAGAGAACAGCCATCTTGGTGCTGTCACAGAAAGAGAGCCCGTTACTACTTCGGGGTGTGACTGGAGGAGCAACAGCTCACAACATGCAGATATGCGTGTGTGGAAGTGTTGCTGAGCATGAACCCAAGCCCTCCGAGCACAGGGAGTGGCTGAAAGAAGGGAGAAACGTGGGGAATTTTCACCTCTTGGTGCCTGCTGGGTATGGAGCAGCACAAACCAAGGGCTCCCTGCCCAGTTCCTGTCAAGCAAGCCTTAAAAATCACTGAAGTGTTGGTGGGAGGTAGCATCTGGAGGACCCTAGTCCAGCCTCCGGCTTGGAGCAGGACTACAGCCAACAGAAGGTCCCACCAGCTCTGGCTGTGACTGGCTAAGTCCCACGAACTCATGGACACGGTGCTGTGCCTGCAGGGATGCTCTGGAGAGGTGGACAGAAACCAATTGTTCACAGCCACTTCCAACACCAGAGCCAGGGGCCACCAAAGAGGTCAGGAAACAGATTCAAAGCAAACCAAAAGAGGTGTGTTTTTCATACAGTGGGAAGCAGACCTGAGGAACTCCCTACTGTCAGATGGGGTGAGTGCAGGCAGTTTTCAAACTCAAAAACCCAAGCTCTGGGCATACCGGGTAAATGGAGAATTACAATACAAACACAAACTGGCTCAGAAATCCCTGGACGTGAAAGGAGTTGGGCTACATGAACAGCTAGTTTGTACCGCTACGGTCATACTTATATAAAATAATAATAAAAACCACCACAATGGCAATAATAACTGAACCTTTTTGGTAGAGGCACTGGCCAGATGAGTGATCCACACCCCTGCAGCTTCTCAGAGCCACAAGTCAGTGAGCAGCCCCCAGCAACACGCAACTGCTGGCACTTGCCAACATCTGCACCAGCAAGTCTGCTGGCCAGGAGACACCAGGGCCCGTGTGATTGGCATTTAATGCTCCTGTGCTTCCTCGCGCTGGCCTGAGATGGAAACATGGAGCAGAAGGTGCATCCAGCAGCCTCCACCACGCTGCCCTGCAGCAAGGCTGCGTTGCATGTTTCTCCCTCCTTCCTGCTCCCCATCTGCCGGACCTGCCACCAGCTTATGGTGCTGGGAGATGCTCAACACCAAGCGCTCCAGAACCATCCCCGCCTGCAAGTGAGTGCAAGGGCCCTTCCCCACAATCATCTGGCACGGGTCCTTCTTGCACAATCCCAAACCTCAGATGTTGTCCATCTGCGTGACTGTCCTGGTTTGAGCGACATGGGACTCATTTCTCTCCTACTGCTTGGGAAAAATGCACTTTTAGAAGACTCCGGTGTCTCAATTTATGAAAACATTTACTTTATAGCCAGCTATGGTATGCGGGTTTCAAGGTCTCGGTGTTGTCGAGCTCACCAGGTTGCAGGGATGAGGAGGAGCGAGACCTGGTCACTTGACAAGCTGGCCAACAGGATTATTTCATACCACGAACATCACATTCAATACAAATTAGAAAGTTTTCTGTGAAGTTCTCTCTCTCCTAATGGCTGCGATCCAGAGAACCTCTTGCCGGTGCCGGACCCCTGAGCCCTTCCCTTCCTCCTGAAGCCCCAGCACTTGCAGTGTCCCACATTTGTTGTCCCCTGCTGGGAGTGCACGGCTTCCTGAGTATAGTCCCTGTGTATTTGATACTGGTATTGGGATCAGTATTGGTTCTTTAGTAGTATTAATGTTAATTATTTAGTCTTATTCTACTAAATCTGTGTCTATTTCAGCCCTCGGGTTTCTTTATATTTTCCTAATTCCCCTTCCTGGGTGGGGAGGAGTCATCGGGTGAGAGAATAATTGTCTAAATGACAATAAATTGTTGTGGGTTTCTCAAACCATACCAGTGACCCAAGATGGTGCTGTGTGATGCAGCACAGCAGAAGACAGCAGAGACCTCTCTCCAGCACTGAGACAATTTCCTCTCCAAACCAAACCCTGGCTGAAGCCTGTCTCCACCTGGTTGCCTCCACCACGTAGCGAGCTTTTGGTGTCTCCTGCACTGTCCCACCAGCACAATCTGTCAGCGTGGGGGAAAATGGGCCACCACATGGAACCAGTGCAAACATCCTTCTATTGCTGCAGCGACAGCACCCCTCACGAGAGACCTTCAGGGACTAAAAGGTTTTATTTCTCATTTGCAAAGGGATTATTATCCATGGAGCAAGGTGAAGACAACAGCTGGCCTTGTCCACATGAAGTTTGGTAAACAATTATCACTGAAACTAACACTGAAAACCTAATGTAAGGAAGAAGAGTCAGCTGCAACCACATCTAATAGAGGTTAGCACCTGCCAGATGACACGCTGAAAATATAATAGGTTCCCAGCCAGTAGGGCAGGTTGATGATCACGTTTCGCCCTTCAAATTACAAGGCTAGTGGAGAACCCACGCCTGCCCGCAAGGACCAGGCATTTTATCTTTACAGCTGGTTTTATCTTAGCAGCAAAGAGCTAAAAGTCATAATGTGGGGTTTTATCTTGGCAGCAAAGAGATTCAGCCGCAGCAAAGCAATAAGCCAGGTGTATTATAAAGCTGCTACTCTTTATGCTGCTCGTCTAAAACTCTACTGCGAGCCTTTGCTCCAGTAATCTGGAGCCATATAAAGCACTTTGAAGCATGCGGGACTTTGGGCCCCTCTCCAATCGCACGCCTCGCCACTGTTCCCGGATCCAGGTGCCTTTCGGCAACCTTTGTCCGCCACCGCAAGGACTTTGCTGACAAGCGCTGGTGTGGTGCAGAAGCCTGAATTTGTCTTCCACGCAGTCACGTTTCAGGCCGGAGCCACACAACCACGAGATTCTGGAGCGTGACACAGCGCAGCTGTAGCAGAAGAGCTCGCCGGGGGTGCTTTTACTCCAGAATTAGGGTTCTTATCAAGCTTGCCCTAACACTATAATTATGAGTCAGCAGAGCCGATTAAGTCTCCTCGAGTAGACCCACGCCTGGATTCTGGCTACCAGATGCGAGCTCGGGCTTCCTCTGAGAGCTAAGAGAGCCCCCCCTCCGTTCCCGGGGGAATCCCTGCGGGCTCAACCTCGGCCCGAGCCCGGCGGGGTGCGGGCAGGGCCCCGCCGCGCCCCGCTCCTCCCGCGGGGACAAAGGGGAAGTTGGGGGGAGCAGCCGTCCCCGCGCTTGCTATATTTTCTTTACCCTCTACCAGGATAATCGGCGTAAAAAACGCGTTCTCGCCGCCCGTGCCCCCCGCCCCCGGGGGTTCCCCGGCCCGCACTCACCCTCCGGCGCGGCGCCGAGCCAGCCCAGTTCGCTGCGGGACGGGGAGGAGCGGGGCCGGGTCTGCCCGCGGCACCGCCCGCAGGCGGGGTCCGGCGGCGGCCGCCCCCGCGCTGCCGGCGAGTTGGGGACCAGCCTCGGGGAGGAGCTAGTGGCGTTTCGGGCGATGGGCGGGCGGGTGTGTCACCGGTTCGTGTGGCTCCGCGGGGGGGGGGGGGGTTGCCGTCACAGTGTCTTCCAGCTCGCCAGGGGGGTTGCTAAGGGGGAAGCTCTACACGTGTGTCCCCATGTCCACGCTTAACCGTTCTCATCACGCCGATTATGCCCCAAACAAGGATTTCAGCTTTGATTCACAGCCTACGGTTTACTGGCTGTAAGGCAGAATGGTAATTTGCACCACGCTTGCTAAAATCTTCTGCTTTTCCTGTTTATTTCACCAGATCCCACCAGTATCGGGTGAAGAAGCCAGTGTTTCACACGTGGAGTTGCTGTACTCAGTCATGTAAGCAGATACTTTTCTGGGCAATTACCAGCGTTAGGGATATGAAGGATCTTATTTACATCTCCCTTTATTCCGGCCTGTGTGTGCAGCCCTGGGACTTTGGCATCGAAACACAAGCCATTTCAAAGAACACTTGGAGTGTGTAAGCAATATTTTTTACATTAAAAAAAACCCCACAAACAGTTTTTTTGTTATGTGATACGAAACTGGAGCTGGGCTTTCCAGTTCTCTAAATGTTTATAAACCAGTGGAGGTACAGGGTGTCTGGCTGCAGGTGTCTTTTGGTGACAGATGGTGTCTTTTGTTGTCACCAGTGTAACAGGGATGAAAGCAAGATCCCGTGGGGTCCCAGGCCCCTGAAGTCCTGGGTTTAATCCCTTTGCTCGCGTACCTGCCCTTCCACAGCAGAAAGCTCTTGGATTCCCTGGGGCTCCAGTAAGCTATCTAGGCTGGTCCCAATAAGCTCTGCTGGGCTTTCTGGCCGGAGAGGGCTTGGTGACTTCCCTGGCTACAGCAGAATGCCGGGGCCTGTCCCATATCCCGGGTCGTACCTCTTCCAGCCTGTCTCTGTGACAGGACTGGCCCCAGGCTGACCCTGTTTTTCTGTGGTCTCACGGTAAAGCAGGAGTGTAAATGCCTGGCACTGCGCACACCCCTCATCCCCAGCAAGTTAATATTTTTAACCAATGTCCCAAGTCCCGGTGGAAGAAGACAAGTGGAGGTAGCACAGTGAGTGAAACTGGAGCACAGAGACTTTTCTTTTGCAGTTTTATTTCACTTCAAAAAAACCCAGCATCTAGAATGGGACATAATGTGGGAAATTGGGCAGGAAAGGCCTGCCTTCAGTTCCCATGACGGGCGTTCAGAAAGATTTGTAGGGCTGATCCTAAGTGACTGTGTCTTCTTCCTCCTCCTCCTCTTCCTCCCCCTTTGAAGTGTGGAGTTCGTAGATGACGGCACAGATGCCAGCCAGCCAGGCTGCCGTGGTGCCGGCAAAGAATATGCAGAAGCCAACGAGACACAGAAAGACGTAGTCTCGTTTGTACAGCTGGGTCAGGCAGGTGAAGTGGAGCTGTGCCTCCGCTGCAGGCATTTTTAGGGCACGCAGGCCTTCTGGGGTGTAGCAGGTGATGTTGTCAGCATCTGCAGGGGGAAAAGCAGAAGCAAAACTCTCTTGCCTGTGTCTTAAGCCTTAATGAACAGGAGTCCTGCCAGAAAAATGACGGAGGAGTTTGCTAAACTCCTGAAAAGCATCTATGGGCTTCACACCTCTCCCTCCGTGGCTTAAGTAAAATCAGACAGGCAAACCCTTGCCAAATCACAGTTGCCAGGGTGCCAGAAAGATTTCTGTGGTCTTGCCTCCATAGGAAAATATTGCCTGTCAGATTATGCCACTGCAGCAAACTGCTGTCCCTGCACTGTTCATCTCTGCTGATTGAGTACTTTTATTTTAGTATAAAAGCGCATGTGTGGGGTTTTTTTTTAATCTCAAATACCTTCTGAAGTGATACAGCCTAAATTATGCTGGAATAATGAGGCTTGCGTGCATTTGACAAACTGCTGGTTTGCAGTTAGGCATAGCCTTAACCTGCTCTGTGAGAGAGGAAGAGGAAACTCATCAATGATTCAGTTCCACTAAAATAACAACTATACCCTGTGGTATTGTAATATACATGGGGATGAAACAGATGCTGGCTTTTCCCTCTGAAGTCAGCGAAGGCGGAGTGTGGTAAAAGCACTGACTCCTTTTGGTGTCCGTAGAGTTCTGCGCAGCATGCTCGCCGCCATGGCCCTCTCCTTCCCCTGCAGGTTTTGAACTCCCTGGACCAGAAAGAGTTACTGTGCTAGACACGGGCTGGTCACTGCTTGATGCACCGGCTGGATGGATCTGAGGAAAAGGGAGCAGCGGAAAGGAAGCTACAGGGGATTTATATTATATTACATCACATTATATCATATATTACTGAGTGATATAGCTGCAGTGGTTGTTCATGCTGATATGTCTCATTGTCCTGAGTATAACCGGAGAGGTTTTATCTCGCCATTACCCAAATCTATCTAGACCTGGGCAACTTTATGGCAGCACCTAGATGTCATGATCCAGCTGAGCACAAAACACCGGTGCCAAGGTCTTCTGTGAAGCAGCAGCAGCTTTTTAAAGGCCAGGATGGTGATCTGCTTGCTGCAGATTTTAGGGCTCTGTCCCAACATCCCTTCACACAGGAGCTGTCGTCTCCTGTAACAACCCTCGGTTTGGGGCTGCCTCGTCCCAATGAAGATGCCTAGAGGCAGCCGGGTGTTTGTGATACAGGGTGTCCAGCCCATGTACGTTTACCGGCAGCGTGAAAGCTTTGCGCAGCCCTCACACCAGTCCCGAGAGCCACACGGCCTCCTGCGGACTCGCCCACAGCATCTCACCAGGACACAGGAAAGCCCAGCACAGCAGGGAAGTGGAGCCGCCTCCGCAGGCTCCCTGGTTTCTTTGGCTTTCCCGTTTTCCAGAGCATGGTGCAGGGATCCATACTTGTTCCCCCAGTCTTTGCTGCCACTGCCTTTCCTACTTCTAGCCTCCCAAATTGCCTGCAATGAACTTTATTCTCCTGTTCCAGGGTTCAGTGTGTTACCTCCAATCTTACTAAGAACAGCACTAATTTTACACTGTTCCATAACTGCCTGTAACTTGTATATGGAAAATAAAAAACTTTACTGCCTATAGGGAGCTTACTACATCTAAGATGACACAGATGTCCTTAATTTGGTTCTGTCCTAACACCAGCTTCCACTTGCCCTTCCCTTTTCTCCCCTCGGGTTCTTTTGGGGCCCTTTTTTATTCAATGAACAGGCTTTCTCAAACAATTTCTCTTTTGCAGCTCGCTCTCACCATTGTGTCCTGCATTACTGAAACCCAAGCTTTCTTCGTTAGTATGTGCTCTGCTGTGTTCCTTTTCAGTTCGGAAAAATCGAGTTAATGTGCTGCAGCTGCAGAACAAACGTTTGCCCTTGGGACCAGTGTTTTTCTGGGAAAGGGAACTGGTGATTACCCTGCCTCATGAACACTCGGTGTCCACGGCCCAGTTGTCAAATCTCTCAATATGATGGGAAGCAGCTGATTTTGGGATCCCAGATGATGTAAGGAAAGAAGTCGTGGAGACCCTGGTTTCAAGAAATGGCTTTTACTCAGAAGCAATTTGCACCATGCTGCTGCAGCCCATGGGACTCAGTGCTCACCTCCACTGCACATACCTTTCTTATTTTAGGAAACTTAAAATAAAAGAGAGCCAATTTGCTCTGGGGTGCCGGAGGAAGAGTGGGAACATATGGAATCTCCCAGTCCTATGGATACAGACGCTTTTCTGAGCGTGACTTGTGTTCTGTTTCGCTCTGACGATCAAATGTCAGCTGGGACCCAAACCAGAGCTCCCATGGGAACAGCAAAATGTCTTTTTCTGACTTCTGAGCATTCAGTCACAGCCTGATAGAGAGGATCAGGCAAATGTACCTGCTCTGAGGGCTGAGGAGCACTGTGAGAACTGGAGGTTGCAGGATTTGTAATTTTTATCTGTCCTAGCACAAAAGCTGCTGTGGTCTTAAGGCAAGGGACATTGCGTTCACTCTTCATGGACCGAAATGGGTCAATGGGGAGCAGGCTGTGATTGCAGCCTCGTGGAAGTCAGCAGCTAAACTCTTGCTGGCTTCCACATTACCCGCATTATTCCTGGATACCCCATCAGTGAGAGACGAGAGCAGAAGAGGAGCTGCCTGGCTTTCAACCCTGCTTCGTTTTCAGCATTGAGCAGAATTGCTGTAGAGGTTGCACAAGTGAGGGCTGCCTGCCAGGCACGTTATGCAGTAAGAAGCTAGCGGGAGGTGTTCAAGGTGAAGGGGACGCTGGCCAAACAGTGGAGAGCTCAGGGCTGGAGAATGTGCCCCAAGCAGGTCAGAACGGAGGCAGGAGACCATTTCCACAGAGAGAGGGGGGTTAACTGACCGTTGCGGACATGCTGGTACTGCAGCAGCACCAAACGATCAAAGCAGATGGAGGCAAGGCAGGAAATTCAGAGCAGTAGCTTTCCCAGTGCAGATCTCCCCAGGGCTGTGTTGGGCTCCTCGACCTTGGCACTGGAGCCACGGGGTGCTGTGACTCACAGGCACAGGGACACCTCCTGAGGCTGGAGCCAGGGGTTTCAGAGCAGCAGCAGCAATGTCCTAGCTACAGGCTATGCTTCCCTGACTGTCCTGAGTCTATGGGTGGAGTGTGTGTAACCCAACTGCACCGATCCGTGTTTTGTACAACACCAGAAGGTGGGACACAAAGTTGACATGCAGCGGCACAGCGCCATGAGTTGAAGTTTTGGGAAAGAGAACAGAAGGCCCCCTCTGTTCCACACAGATCTGCAGGAGCAGGGAGGAGACAAGTGCTGCTCACACAGCCCTCACCTGGAAAATGAACGTTGCTCTCTGTCATCCAGGTGATGAAGTCCAAAAAGGAACAGTTGCAGTGCCACAGGTTGTCACTGAGCCCCAGAAACCTCAGGTTGGGCAGGTCCTGGACAGTGCTGGTGTCCAGGAATGTTAAGCCCGTCCGGCTCACATCCAGGTGCCTCAGCCAGGTATTGTTGGCAAAGGCATCCTTCTCGATGGCCACAAGGTTGGGATTGTCTGAGATCTTCAGCACCACCAGGCTGAGGAGGTGTGAGAAGGTGCTGAAGGTCACCTGTGTGATGTTGTTGAAGCTGAGGTCCAGATAGACAAGCTTGGCCACACCAATGAAAGTGAAATCCAGGTCATCCCCCAAGAGGTTCTTGCTGCAGTCCAGATAGACCAAATCAGCCAAGAAGCTCAATTCCACCGCTGGCAGGTATGAGACGTTGTTTGCCGCCAGAATCAGCTGCCTGGTGTCAAGCGGGATAGCCACAGGGAACTCTTGCAACTGCTGCCCTGTGCAGTTCACTTCCAGGTACTGACAGCTACACCTGCTCGGGCAGTTGATCCTCTCTGATGCCATCCCCATCCCCAAAAGAAACATGAGGGTCAGGGGCCGTGGTCTACCTGGAGGAGACATGGTCTAACACCTTCCAGGCCGTTCAGCCCTTTGGGGACTGTGAGCAGCCCTACGCAAGCTGCGTTACCGTCACGGCCATGCCGAGGTGTCCGGCTGCAAGGCTGTTGGGAAGCACTTTGTGTCCGTGACTCACCTGACTCCTTGGCAGAGTGCCTGTCTGGAAACTGAGCCCAGTTTCTACATCAGCAAGTGCGGAACGGTGGCTGGAGCGTCTCCATGTCGCGCTCGGTGCCAGATGACACCTCTGTGATGGCAAGGGCTTAGAAAAGTGCTGTGACCTCGCTGGCCGAGCGGGCACTGCATTCAGCTGAGTGGAGGTGCAAGGAGGCACACATAGGGTGCAAGGAGATGTGCATCGGATGCGAGCATCAAAACTGTGCAGGGCGGGTGTGAACAGTGCAATTTTGGCCACAAATGGTGTCTGCATCCAGGAGATGGTAATCTGTACTGATTAAGCACAAGAGCCCTGTGCAATGCAGCGCTGGATTGGCTTTGTCTCCTTTCAGGAGGCAGGAGGCGGCGGCTGAGGAGGTTCTTCCAGAGGCATTTTTACCGAGGACAAGCTTTTCCAAAGCTGCATCAGCTCCCTCTGCCGACTCGCCGCGGTGTTCCTCCCCCTGCCCACCCCTCTGCAGGAGGCCTGCCCTGCCCTGCCGCTGACAGACATGCTTGCCCCCAGCCCCTGCAGCACCGCGAGCCGCCGGCCTGCTGGCGGCCTCCCAAAGCCCAGGCGACGCCTGACATGGCGGCGGGAGCCGCGGCATCCCACAGCCTGACAGGGGCAAGGCCGGCGCCGCTCCCTCGGCTGCGACAGCCCTGAGAGCCGCGGTGCGGGCAGCGAGGGGAAGCCCGGCAGCCCCCGCTCCCCGCCGGCACCAGCCGGGCCCCGCCACTCCTCCCTCGCCCCGCTCCCAGCGCCTCAGGCGGCCCCGCCCCTAACGGCCAACGGCCGCCGCGCGCCCGGGGGCGGGGCGGAGCCTGCGCAAGCCCCGCCCCCTCCGCCGCCGGCGCGGTCGCGGATAGGCCCTCGGCCGGGCTGCGCGTGACGTAGGGCGGGGGCGGGGGCGGTGCCCGCCAGATTCAAGCCGCGGCCCGGCCTGGCGCGGGGTGGTTGGCGGCGCGGCTGTTGTTTGGCGCCGCCATGGAGGCCATGACGTTCCCCCGCTACAGCCCCGACGACATCGTCAGCTACCTCCGCAGCCACGTCCTGGGGGGCGCCGAGGCCCGGAACCTGGTCAAGGGCGACGTGTTCGGCAACCCCAAGGTGGGTGAGGGGGAGGGCGTGGCCCGCGGAGCCGTTCTCGGGGCCCCGCCGCTCTCGGGCAGCTCCCTGCCCGTCGTGGAGGAAGGCCTTTGCGTGCCCTAGCGCCAGGCGTTTTCTTACACGTCGGCTGGTTTCTGGGGTGATCTCTCCCTCCTCGGCTTACACCCTCTCTGGCGGTCAGCAGCGCCTTCTAAGTGACTGTCCTGGTTTGAGTGATACAGGGCTATTTCTTCTCTAATGCTTGAGAAAATGACACCTTTAGAAGACTCTGGTGTCTGAATTTGTGAAAATGTTTACTTTATAGCCAGCTACGGTATGTGGGATTCAAGGCCTCAGTGTTTGCGAGCCTTGCCAGGTGCGGGGATGAGGAGAAGCAAGACCCAGGCCCTTGACCCAAGCTGGCCAACAGGATTATTTCATACCATGACCATCGCATTCTATATAAATTAGAAAGCTTGCTGTGTAGTGCTCTCTGTCCCTTGATGGCTGTGATCCAAAGAACTACTTGCCCCAGTGCTGGAGCCCTGAGCCCTTCCTTTCCTCCTGAAGCCCCAGCGCTCGCAGTGTCCCACACTTGCCGTCCCCTGCTGGGAGTGCACGGCTTCCTGCTGACAGAATGGGCTGAGTATAGTCCTTGTGTATTTTATATTGGTATCAGGATCAATATTGGTTCTTTAGTATTATTAATATTAATTACTTAGTGTTATTCTATTAAATCTATTTATATTTCAATCCTTGTGTTTCCTTTTTTTTTTCCTGATTCCCCTTCCTGGGTGGGGAGGGGTCATTGGATGATAGAATAATTGTCTAAACAGCAGTAAGTTGTGGGTTTCTCAGACCACGGCAGTGAGGTGATCAGGGTTTTCCAATGTGGCAGATTAGTCTCATAGGAGTTACAGGGTTAAACCTAGAGCTTCTCCTCTCTCCAGCTTGAGAGAAGCTTGCTGAAGCCTCACCAGGAAGGGGGGTGGGTTCATAAACAGACAAACATGAAATCGGAGTCTGTCCTTCTCAGTTCTGTGGGAACTAGGTTAAAATAGCTGCTGTGTTTGGCATAGTGTCATAGTTTCAACAGCTTAGTTGATCAACTAATGCCTTTAAAGCGATCCTGTAAAAAGCAACCCCTCCCTGCTTCACCCCCTTTTTTTCTTGTATCCCTCTGACCATTAATGTTAATGCAAATTTGCAGTGTCCCCAACAAAAGAGAAGTGGCTTTAAAGCTGATTTGATGCCTCAGTGTGATGTCTTGTGCTGCTATGCAAGTCCGTGTGCCTGCTGAAGGAGGAGGCTGGCCCTGCTCATGTAGGGAACGATGGGATGATCGTTTTTAGGAAGCAAGATTGATTTGAATTCATCAAGGATTAATGCTGCAAATGAGTAACTGTTTGGTTTGTAGGTATTTTTTGCCCCTCTATTTTAATAACATGATGAAGGGCACTCTTTGCTATGGGATTATAATTTCTGTGACCACTTTTAGATTTTGGTTTCGCTTGGTTTGGAAACTGCTCAGTGAGCAGCAACATAATGAAAAACATATAGCTGTAAGGCTGTCAGACCTCACTGCTTTCTCTTATAACTGTATTATGAGATAGTAATGCTTGAACTGCAAACTAGTGGAAAGTAAAACTTGTCAGTCTTGGTGGCTCAGTGAAACTGGTCTTCATGTGTTAAAGGCAGAACTACTTTTATGGCGTAGTCTGGGAGCCCTGAATAATCAATTGTATGGAATACTGGTTCATGTCCTTTCTTATTGCAGCCTGAAGTTTTACACATGATTTACATGAGAATCCTGCAGAAGGTATATGGAATCCGCCTGGAGCATTTCTACATGGTACGTCTGTAGTGGCAGGTGTAATGAAATGTGAAATGAAAAAAAATTGTATTTAACAAATTAAACGTTGAAGTATCTCTCTCTTATCTTCTCACTAGTAAATGGCAAGTAGCTTACTGTTTTGTATGTTGTAATTGCATGAATAGGAGCTTAGAAATGCTGCCTCTATTGCAGAAGACTTGTGTGTGAGACGCTCTATACCCATGGGCATTTGCGTTCAGGGAGGCAAGTAGTCTGTTCACTTAGGCAGCTTCAGCTCAAGATACTTGAAGAAACAGTGGTTTTGTGGGTGTGCTGCCTCTGGTTTTCTTTCTTTTTTTTTTTTTTTTTTTTTTTTTAATGTGGAGATGAGACTCCCTTCTCCGCTACAGGAACTAGCGGGCATGAAGAGGAGTCACTTACCACTGTAGGCTGTAAGGGAATGCTCTGTGCAGAGCTCTCTCCTTCTGTGGTTAAGCTGTGAATTCCTTTCTTTGAGATACTGCAGGTACCAGAAATGTCTGTAACGTCTGGGAGGGATTGGACAAGTTTATGAAGGGACACTATCTCTGGCCTTGAACATACGTTATTTTCTTCTTGGGCATCTGTCTCTGGCCATGGCTGGAGGAGGGTCACTGCTTAGATGTCAGGCTGGTCTAGAAGGAAATTTAGATGTTGCTTTTAATGTTTGATCACATCTATGAGGTTTAAGATATCAAAAAAGGTGACAGTGCACCACTACCGTCTCCTTCTGACTTCTTCATAAAATAGTTTAGTGTGTGAATTTCAGGGTGTTTAAAGAAAGCTTTTTGTTGTTAGGTGTGTAATTCAAGACTGTCCTTCTGCACCAGTTTTGAACAAATTAAAACAGAGGGTTTCGACTGAATTCCGGAGTTTGTAATGTTGCTGCTTTAGTTATTATTGTCTCTTTATATTTTGACCAGCCAGAACTGACTCTTAAAATAGTCTGCTGATTAACTTGATGACATTCTTCAACCTCTAACATGTATTCCCTGTGGGTGGGGAGACAATCCTCAGTGTGTTTAATCTATTTAAATTATCTTATGCTGTGGAAACAAACCTGTGTATTTTTAAGTATTCTCTACTTATGCATTGACTCTCTTTATTCTTTAGATGCCAGTCAACGTTGACATCATGTATCCACAGATATTTGAAGGCTTTCTACCTGTTTGTAATTTGTATATTCATATGTAAGTAGAAGATGCTGTGTATGTTCAGTTGCTATTCCTTGTAAAGGTCCAGTTTATTAGAAGTAGTGGGACTTTATGCCTTTTCGTTGATGGTGCTTCCGCTGCCTGTCGGCTCTGAGCAAAGTGAAATTTGCAGATACAGGGGACAACAATCTTTAATAGACTAAAATTCTCAGCAGGCAGCTATCCTGTCAAAATGAACGTATTGACTAAATAATACAGCCTCACCAAGATGGAGCACAAATCTATACTTTGAATCACTAGAGGGTCATCATTATATCTAGAAAAGGGATCTTAAGTACCTGTTGTATAAATTTGCTGTCTGAATTCTAGGTAGATATCTGTTGGAATGAGGTCAGTGTTAGACTTTAAGCTTCGTTTCAGTTGTAAGGGGAGAATTGG
Source organism: Rissa tridactyla (assembly GCF_028500815.1). Taxonomy (NCBI): domain Eukaryota; kingdom Metazoa; phylum Chordata; class Aves; order Charadriiformes; family Laridae; genus Rissa; species Rissa tridactyla. Next base: position 22,976,224 of record NC_071473.1, read on the forward strand.
CTAACAGTTAAGTGTAGAAGTTCCCTAATTAAGCTGAAAAATTGTTCTACAGGCAAGTATTTTCTCTATAGAAATCTTTGTGAGATGCTGTGAGAATACAAATTTTTAATGCTGATCTGTGTGTGGAGTTCTACTGTGTTATTCTCCTGAGACTTACCATTGTTATGTGCTTGCTGTGCATATGCTCTGGGATGAGAGGACAAGATCTGTTTTTTGGTAAACAGATATAATTCAAAAACTGAGTAATAGTCACTGCAGACAAGGTTGTGTTTTGTTTTCCTTGCAGGGAGCGCTTACTTCCAGTGTGCCGGATTAATGATTTTCAAATTGCTGATGTTTTAAACCCAAGTAAGCAAGTGCATTGTAATCTTTGTTTCCTGGGGTGGTGGGTGTCATTTGATATCCAGGTGTCTTTTCTCATTTGGCAGAGACAGATGGGCATCTAGTATGGAGAACTGTCCCTGGCTTCCAGCTACTCTTCTGACCCTTGCTGTGACCCTTAGACAAGGTGGTTCTAATGAGCAGTTCTCCTTATTCCTTATGTAGGCTATCTAGTTAAATAACTGAGGGGAGTTTTGAATGCTGTGAGTCTGTTGAACTGCTGGTCTGGAGAGTGGACTGTGACGTACTTGAAGTAGCGTAAGAATAGATGGTAATAAAAATTATCCTGGCAATTCTGCAATGCTATAGGACTTATTATGCTAATGCCTGTATAGGAAGCAATTGAATTTTTGCGTCACCCTTTTCAATACCCAGCTGTGGTGATTTGTATAACACGAACTACTTCAAAAACGATGTTCTGAAGAATTTTTTCACTTCTGGCTCTGACTTGTCTAAGACATTTGAGGCCTTTGTAATCATATTTCACAAAGTCTGCTTGAAATAGAGCCAAAAAGTCCCTGTAGTTCAAACTGCTATCTCTGGTTAGCCTGGTAGTTACAATGAGGCTCTGTCTTCAGAGTTGTAGTTGAAGATTGACACTCTTTCTCCCTGACTTCTGTTTTAATGGGAGGCTGTATTTTAATAGTCTTTCTCCTAGGTGCCATTTTAACTTGTTAAATAGCACAGAATTGCTAAGACATTGTAAATTTGTAGCTCGGTGCTAGTTTCTGTGTAGTCAGTGAGATCTTTGCAAGGTGAGCAGGGGAAGAACTAATTGAGATTCTGTTGTTTTGTAATTTCTGTCTCGTCTCTGAATTATGTTTTACCCAACTTTTTCTATGCGATTGCAATGCATGTGGAAAGCAGAATAGTGATGACTTGCCATTCCTATTTCAGAAACAAAGAGGACAGCTCGTTTCTTGAGTGGCATTCTCAACTTTGTGAATTTCAGAGAGTTACGGCGTGAGGTCTACTTGGAGTTACAACTGAACTATGTAAGATTGGGTACTCCAGATACCTACTTCAGTATAATTAAGGTTAACCTAGAACTGGGAGCATAAAAGTTGCGGTTTAACTGCATGTTTAAATAACACACTGGAATCTTAAATGTAGCCTTGACCTTTGTAAAGCCCTTAAGAAACATGTAAATTTATAAGGGTGGATGAGCTTGTTGGTATCGTAAAGGGTTCTGTATGACCATGACGAAGTTATTACTTATACTATTATCTTAAGCTTTTTCCAGTAACTTATTTGATAGTTTAGCCTAAGTGAAGGTTTGACGTCTTGTTTTGAGAAAAGATAGATGTAACAGTCAGTGGGCTGAAGCTAGAATTGCCGGTGGCTTCTCTTCTGAATATTATCAGTAGTTCAGAGATGGTGCATTTCGCCACATATGAAGTAATATAAAATAATAATGAGCAGGGCTCTAATAAAAGCCCAGAGAGAAATGATATTCTTCTAAAATAAAAAAAAATCATCTCAACATTTAATTTCCAGAAACTGGCTATGGAGAAACACCAACAACTGGAGACCGCAAATCGGGAGGCAGCAGTGAAGCTGGAGAAACTGAAGTGAGTATGAGGAGTAAGCACTGTGAGGTGTGCGACTTGACTTGGCTGACTTTCCTGTTCAGTGCATACAATCTGGACAGGCTGGATCAATGGCCCGAGGCTAATTGTATGAGATTCAACAAGGCCAAGTGCTGAGTCCATCGCTTGGGTCATAACAACCCCATGGGGTGCTATATAGGCTTGGGGAAGAGTGGCTGGAAAGCTGTCCAGCAGAGAAGGACCAGGGTATGTTGTTTAACGGCTGTTGAGTATGAGTCAGCAGTGTGCACAGGTAGCCAAGGTGGCCAACAGCATCCTGGTTTGGATTAGAAATGGTGTGGCCAGCAGGACTAAGGAAGTGATCATCCCCCTGCAGTTGGTACTGGTGAGGCCATGCCTTGAATATTGTGTGCAGTTTTGGGCCCCTCACTACAAGAAGGACATTGAGGTGCTGGAGCAGGTCCAAAGAGGAGCGACGAAGCTGGTGAAGGGTCTAGAGCACAAGTCTTATGAGGAGCGGCTGAAGGAACTAGGGTTGTTTAATCTGGATAAAAGGAGGCTGAGGGGAGTCCTCATCGCTCCCCACAACTACATGAAAGGAGGTTGTAGTGCAGTGCGTGTCAGTCTCTTCTACCAAGTAACAAGTGCTAGGACAAGAGGAAATGGCCTCAAGTTACACCAGGGGAGGTTTAGACCGGATAGTAGGAAAAATTTCTTCAGTGAAAGGGTTTTCAAGCACTGGTAGAGGCTGCCCAGGGAAGCGGTGGAGTCACCATACCTGGTGGTACTTAAAAAATGTGCAGATGCGGCACTTAGGGACACTGTTTAGTGGTGGACTTGGTAGCGTTAGGTTAAGGGTTGGACTTGATGGTAAAGGGCTCTTCCAGCCAATAATTCTATGATTCTATATGGGGTGTCTAAACAGGAACTGGGTAGTTAAGCTGTGTGATTTGACAGAATGGTTTGTTAAATACTGGAGGAACTTTTCATTTGGGTGGACTTGAATTCTCCTTTACTCCTTGTCTGATTCTGTTGCTGGTTAGCCTCCCTGGGAAATAAGCTGGAAAATACAGAGATGTTGCTGTCGAGTTGTGCTCGGAGTTACAGAAGTAGCTCTATTGGCGTTAGGCTAGATGAGTTTCTGGCAGAAGATAAAAACGTGACTGGGAGCATATGATTGCTTTGAGAGGATACTGTATTTTGTGTGTTGGGGACTGTGGTGAAACTTTTTGCTGTTATAGTTGTTTTTTAGTGATATCTCTTTATCTCTTCAATAGCTGCAGGAAGCCCATCTTTAACTTAATAGATGGGTAAAGTTGTCTTCCTTAGTTATTTGACATGTTTGCCCCATTCTCCGTTTCGGGCCATTTAGTCCTACTGCCTGCGTCTTTGCACCATTAAGTTTTGTTTTTGCTAGTGGATAATAGGATGAAGAGATGGCTAGTTTCCAAGATAGCTTTCAAAACAGAGAGGTTTTTTTCTCTGATAGCTACTCTTGGTATGTGCTAGACAGGAGGTTCTCTAGCTAGCTATAGGTCTCCCCTAATGCAAGCTGTTTCTATGGCATGTAATAGTATGCAAACTTCATAAATGAAAAATCACCACAAAAATGGGTGGAAGTGTTGTTCTTTTGTACTTTCCTTAACATGATTTTTAAACTTAGTCATCTGTTATGCTTCTCCCACTTGTTAAAATAGCTCTTTAGGTTATCCTTCAACTACAAAACCTCACAAGCAAAGGAAAATAAGACGTTTTAATTTAAGACTGTCTTGTCCTGATTACTAAAGTTACTGGTTGTAAACTCTTTGGAGAGAGTGATTGTTTTATCTACTGTACTCTGACCTATGATGATCCTGAAACTGTCCAATATATCTTTTTTTTTTTTTTTTTTTTGCTTAGCACCATTCCAGTTGAACATCAGGCAGAGGTCAGGCAACTGACAGAAAACATTCGGGAGCTGGAGCAACTACTAAGGCAGGACTATCGTCGGAAACAAGTATGATCTCGTGTTATATTTCTCTGAAATGCTGCTATGGCTTCTGATCATGGGTGTTCCTTGTTTCTGTTGACTTTGTTCCCCTCCTCCTAACCCTACAAAGGATAAAGGGGACTTTTCTGATTTAAAACAAAGGTCTTTGCAACAAAATGTCTAACCCCTAGCATCAACTCTTCATTTCAATACAAGGAGTGTGAAACGTACTTGAAATCGGACTTATATATTTGGCTCTTTCTTTTTGAAATGCATTACTGCAATGACTTGAGAGATGCCCGTGTTATTGTTCAGAATTGTGAGCGTATTTTTCTGATTTTTCTTTTTTTTTTGGCTTGGTTTTCTGCCTGAATTCAAAGAATTGGAACTGGAGGTGAGCCATGGCAGGAAATAAGGTCTTAGAAAGGTCATTCAAGGGAATGCCTGTCAAAAAGAGTAGGGTTGATGCAGAGATAACTTTCCAGCAATGGCAACTTGCATCGAAGTTGTCATAGGTAACCTTCTCAGCTGTTTTGGGAATTAAAAAAAATAAAAATAAAAAAATCTGTGGGCTTTTTTTTTTGTTACGTGAAGTCCTGTCTGTACTATTATTACCATATGCTTGACTTCTGTGTTATTTGGGACCTTGTATTAACTTTTTTTCTGAAGAACGCTGCCTCTGGTGAAGAAGGTTGTGTGTGTGTGTATAACGCTGCCAGGGTCAGTAAGAATAGTGGTAGTCTGTCTCTTATCCCTGTTCCCAGTTAGCTCCTGCTGGCTGGTGCTCTCAGTGGCTTTTGTGACAACGTTCTCCTTCCCTGTCTTTTAAATCTTACAGATTGCAATTCTGTCTGCTAGTTCTGGCACTCCAGAGAAACCACAAATGGGATTTCTCTTGTAGACAGATCTGTGATAGAAGGGGAAAGGCGGTAGCAGTTGTAGAGATGCTTATTTAAAGTTTGTTGCTTTTTTTTTTTTAGACAGCTTTGCAAGAAGTGATTTCACAAAAGAAGTCAGATATTGCAGAGAGTACCCGAAAACTGGTAAGTATAACCCTGTGTAGGTATAGGCTATAGCTTACATATCAAATCAACTAACAGATCATGCTCCTTTCTAGGACCAAATTATTCTTGAATCTAGGTAATGTTCAGGTGGTGATTATTAGTTTTAAAAAATAAAAATGATTTGGCTTAATTTTTTTTCCCCTCCGTGGAAGCTTTACTGCTGTAGCTTGTTTTGTTGTTAACTTTAAATACCCATCTCTGCAATGTAAAATTCTGTCTGTGTTTAGGAAGCTGATCTGTTAAAGGGCAAGACATCTGGACTTGGGCTTACCTTAAGTGCATAGAATGGTTGAGGTAGCCACAGACCTGGTGGGGACAAAACAGGAGGTTTTTGAGAGGTTACGCAGGAAGCTTGTGGCTCTTCTACCAGGTGGATACAGCTGGCTCTGAAACCCTGCAGTGATGGCCTGGGCTGCCCTAGGGTGAGGGGTTCTGAAGGAGCGAGTTGCTAGAAATGTGTATTAACTGGCAGGATTTTTTGTGGAGTACTAGTTAAATGTTGTTCTTGTGACTTGGTATTGCACCTCTGTACGCGTGTTCAGGGAGCAAAATGGACTGTTAACTGCTTTGATTGGGAATGTTAATGCTGTTCAGAGGAATTTATTTTAAAAACAAACTTCCTAACGAGGAATGACTTGCAACAGAGAAAAGAACCTGTCTAGTAAGATCCTGGCAAACCATGCATCACAATTCCTCTTTGTTCACCTAATTGCTAATATTGAAAGTGTGTTTGTCTCGTTACTAGAATGAGCTTAAAGTGACAATGGCTACTTTGAAAGAAGAACAAGAGCAGCTGAAATCAAAAATTGTGGAAAGTCCAGAGGAACTGAAAAATTACAAAGAACTGATGAAAGAGACTGTTAAGAAACTTAAGAAATCTAAGGTGAGGTTTTCTTCTGTCTGCACAAGCAGGTATTCTATTAGAAACAGCACGTCTTACTGAACTGTCATCATCTGCAACTGCTCCTTGAATGGCTTGTGCTTCTGGTAAAAAAATCAACAGAACAGTGCTTAGTCTGAAATGAAATCACAGCTTCAGAGAAAACTGAAGATTGGTTGTGGGGGGGGTTTTTTTGTTTGTGTTAGTGGCTTTTTTTTTTTTTTTGAAAAGCAGGATTGCGGTCACTGCTGCTTTGTCCTTGATGAGTAACTGTTTATTTGTGAAACTAGGTGTAGAACTCTTGAATCTATACTATACCTGTCTGGCTGTTTGCTCTCGAGATGACAATATTTTGGCAGCTCACAAATGTCCTTGGATTTAGAACACATGCTTCATAGCATCTGTGTTATCGTTCACTGTTTCTGGAACTGATGGCTGTCTCCACTAGTAGCTTGAACACTGAGTTCCCTTCCTAGCTTTTTTTTTTCTGCAACGTCCAGTCCTTAAATGTTTGTAGTTCATGATCGCTCATACATTAATGAAGTAACTTTATCTCCCTGGGTATTTTTGTTCCAAAGAGGTAAACTTTATCGCTTTAATTCCAGACATCTGTTTTTATGATGCTTTACATAATGCCTGTTTTATCAGTATAGAATTTCTTCAATGCATAATGCTATTCTGTCCTGAAAGCTTTTGTGACAAGCTAGTTAGTTCAATGTAAAACACTTGCATGTCACTCTTCCTGTGCTTTCCAAAACGATGCTTTTTTTTTTTTGTAAACTCAAGTTCTCATTTTGGTAACTACTAAATATTAATCCCGGTGTATGTTAACCAATGGGGGAACAAGTACAAAAGTCAATAAGCGTTAATACTATAGAAAATAACTGCTGAACTCCAAAGCTGTTTTATTAATAGTCTTTTTCTTCCTAAAGCAAGAAGTTATTGAGAAATATGAAAGTTATAGAGACCTAGTGGAGGTTCTGCCATCATGCCAACTGGAGGTGCAGTTGTATCAAAAGAAGATGGAAAGACAGGGAGCAAATGTGGAGAGACTGGCCAGTGTATTATCAGAGGTTTGTATTATCCAAGTTAAATCTGGTTAAGGAGAACTTAATGTCTAAGCAATATAGGTGATCATCAGTAAATATCTGTATTTTGAAAGTTCCCATCTCTCCTCTGTCCCAGAAAGAAAGAATTTGGGTAAAACTCATTCTTAAAAACACCAGTAAAGCGTAGCTGCTGCTTTGCTGCATGCCACTAGCTAATGTACTATTGACCACTTCCAATAGTCAAAGCCTTTGTTGCCATAGAAACCTGACCTAAAATAGTGTGAACTGTCTGGGATTGTTGGTAGGAAATGATGGAAGAAGAAAAGTGAGATCTGGTTTCTTCTGCCTAGAGAGCAGAAACTAAGAGCAAAAATTACTGCCTCAAGAAGAGTAGTGTCTTAAGTGCCTTTAACTACTGATATTACTAAGCCAGCTTTTCCCTGATGAAATGTTTGTCACAATACAGTACCTTAATACTTGCTACTCAGTTTTGGGAGAATGCAATTGTTAGGAGCGTTTGAAAAAATGCTATGCAGTCTTTTGGGGTATTTATACAGTGTATGTTCAAGTTACCCTTGGTTAAGAGCTCCAGCAGCGCTCATAGTAACTCTTTAAAAATCCTTCTAAGTGGTGGGATCTTGTCCACTTGGATGTATTTAAAATCGATAAAGACTAGGGAACTGGGAGAATTAGTTGGCAATCAGATCTTCAAAAAGTGTGAAGCTGGTTCTAATCTTAATAAACTCACAGGGTATGTTGTTTTGATTATTTATTTTTATGTATATATATAGAGAGAGAGGGCGTGCGGGTGGTTTTTTTCCCGTTTAACTCACTTCCATACTTATGTACTCTAGGTCAGAAATCTGGAGGACCAGCTTGAGAGTGCTCAGATAGAGCTGAAAAAGGGGAAGACAGATGAAATGTCCTTAAAGAGACTGGTCACTGCAAAACACGAGAAGCTGTCTACAGCTGAAATAAGGATAAAAAAGAAGCGTGAAGATGTTGAGCAATATAAGCACACTGTATTTGAGTATGAATGAGTTGACATTTCTGCCTGATGCTACTTTATGTCTTCGTTATGCGCTACCAAAGTTTGCATCTGGTACAAACACGTAGCTTAGCAGTAAGAAGAAAATGAGCGATGTGGGATAGCTTTGTATGAAGACCAGTAATGCTGCAGGCAGGGACTTGGGGTCTCAAATCAATAATTGCAATGTGACTTGACAGCAATTCTTTTATTGGAGCACTAATTTAATTTATAATGCTTATTCTTGATTCTTTTATCTTCTTAAAGAGAATGTCACATTGGGATAATTTTCCAACTTATCAGACTTCAACAAAGCCCCATTTGCCTTTCATGAATTTTTCATAATTTCCCTTGCCACTTTTGCTCATTATCAAAGATGTTCAAGACCCATGGGGAAATGGGGCTTGTATCTCAGAGGAGTATTATCCTGACATGATGCTTCTAAAACAAAAGGAAAAGTGTCATTTGATCAAAGCCTCTTAGCCCATCTTCCTTCCTACGGTATGCCAATGGCAAGTTGCAAGGCAGTGTTTACAGCACAGCAGGCGTCACTTCTGCAGCAGCAAACTGCAGCATTGTGAGGTCGCGGCTTCACTGAGAATTAGAAGTGCTGAACTGTTATAGAGAAAGCTTATATACGATTTTTTTTTTTGTATGTGGATAGGAAAGGCAATATGGAAAATTATTGGCTGGGTAGATTAACTAAGACGGGAGAGAGCTTTTTCTACATTGCTGAGGGACTCGGCTAAGATTTAGTCATGCCGAAAGGCTTGTGTGCTGTGTAGAATGGCAGCAAGATTGGCAGGCTTCCTTTGCTCCTCGTTTAGTGTATTGTACCAGCTAAAGGAGATTAATTAAAAGCTACTTTTCCTTCCAAATGAGAATGAAAATAATATAATCTAATGCTCCTTTGTATTAGAACTTGCTGCCTATTTATCTGTTTTTAATGTGTTAGATGTCTTCCTTGAGTGATAAAACTAGACGCTTTGATAAGCAAGAGGGGAAGGGAGGTAACCTTGGTTTGAAAACAAGAGGTTTTGCTGGTGAATAAGAGAATGTGTCCTGACTCCTCCCTTGTGGTAGGAAGATGTAAGTAGGCTATAGCTAAGTATGGGTGATTTCAACCATTCTTTAGAGAAAACAGCGGCTACAGTTCCAACTGTAATTATTATAAAATGCTTAATATAAACTGTTAGGTGTTTTTTGCACTTCAAGTCAGAGTAGATCTCCAGTTACCCCACCAACCCTTTGCTGGTTACATGGCAGCGCACAGCTGGAGCTATCCGAATCCACCTGTGAGCTGGGGAAGCGCTATTTGGCCTTTGGGATACAGCCAAATGATGGACTGGAAGTTGCAGATAACATACATAGATGTATGGAATTAGAGCCCTGATGTGTTGGAAGGGGATCTGAGGCTCAGGAAAAAGTGTGACACTCAGTTATGCTGAAACATCAAGTGCAGCTATGTGTCTTTTCACCTGGTCCAGTGGCTGGCCTTTAAGGAGGGCTCTCTGCTGATGCCCTGTGCTGTGTTAGGCAGGAAGATGCAGCGTCCACCTGTCTGTTGGGTTGGTTCCACTGGAGTCATTTGAGTTGCCTTGATTGGCAGCAGCTGAGGATCTTCAACATAGTCCCCTAACTGCACTTTGAATTTCACTTCTTGTACCTAAGTTGTTCTAATTTCAGAATTTGACGAATCTTCCAAGCAAGTAAATTCTATACTGCGTTGCTTCTAGAAGCTGTCAGTTTCATGCTCATAAAATGCAAGCTTTTCTTGTGGTTAAGTTTAATCTGGAATTAGTCAAGTGGCTCAGTACTAATTTTTTTTTCTCTCCCATATTTAGACATTGTAACAGAGTTCAGGAGAAGAGGGGTGCTGTGTATGATAAAGTGACGGCCATTCACAAGGAAATCCAACAGACAAGGTTCAAAATTCAGCAGCTGAATGAGAATGCTGAAAAAGAAGAAATGAAAGCCAAGGTGAGGGGTTTTCCTAAAGGAATTCAGTTTGGTATTCTCAAAACTGATTTTTAACTTGGGTTGTGTGGATAAAGGGACGCTTATTGGCCCTAAAAATGCGTAGGCTGCGCAGGTCGTGGTTTGGTGGCTGGTGGGAGGGAGAGCACTTCTTACTTGTGGTTCCGCTGGTTTGCTAGGCGTTGTGCTCATCTCTGCAGGCTGTATAGGTGGGCCTGCGGGAAAAGGGGGCTTTGTAGACCCGAGGGAAAAGACTCTGGAATGGTGTGGTTGCCCAGTATTTTGGGAGGTGAAATTAAACTTGTCTTCCCTTCTGTGTCTGTAGCAGATATTATGCTAGTTCCATGATGTCTGTTTGTGTATCATGGCACTTCCAGCTCTAAGCAGTAAATTTTTTTGGTCTTTTTTTGTTTGGCCCCTGTGACCTGACCTGTGACGCTTAAAACTTGTGTTGTAATGATGAACAGTACTGTAATCTTCTCAACAGTCTCCCGCAAATACAGGACCACTTGCATGTCACAAACCCTCTCTTCCCGGGGCTTCAGGAAGGTGACTGTCTATCTCAGCTTTGGAAAGAGGCAGAAATCCTGATGGATTGGGAGCAGGGGATCACAGTCTGCCGCTAGCATCTTGTCCTATCTGTTCGTTACCAAAGTACTGTTCGTGCTGGAATGATAATGGTAGAAGTCGCAGTGGCAGAGATCTTGGTGACACAGGTTAACACAGAATGGGGCAGCAGTAGTGTGAATACTGGGCTAGTGCTGGTGTTTGACCATCTTAGTAACTACACAGAATCATAATATTGGGATTTTGTGTGGCTGTTCCTATTCTTCTGATGTTTCTTCTGTTCTGTGAATGCTGCCCCTTAAGCAAGGGACTATGCGCCTTTGATAGAAGTTGAGACCACCAGACCACTCTTTAAGTTTATCCTTATAAAGCATAAATGCTAACTGTGCTGATGGGTTCCCCTTCCCCCCACCCTCTTTATCTCCTCTTTGTAGGAAATATACCTAAATCTGAAGGCTGGGTTGGAGAAGCGTCATGATTCTCTCATTAAGATGGCGAAGAGTTATGCCGCCTCAAGAGAAGATAAAATTGCTGAACTGAAGAAGGGGCTGCTTAAAGTTCAGACTCCTGGAAGTAGTTCTTAGACCTGTCTTCACTTGTATTCAGCTTCGTTATGTTTATCCTCATACCTGAATTGAAGAACTTTTGCTTTGGATGGGGGATGTATTCCAGGCAAAAGCCAGCTTTCTCAAAAACCATGTCAGAACACATTCAGCTTTCTAGACAGATCCTGACGTTGTGAGCTCGCTAATGTGGATAAGAAAACACTTGGTCTAGCCTGTTTGTTTTGTTGCAGTCAGCATCTGATTTTAGTGGTAATAACGCAAGGCTTGCTAACACCAAATTGCTTGACGTTTAGACAGAAACCTGCTTTTTGTAGAAACCGTTCTGCGAACTTTTGATCTGGGAAGACCTGGCACGTTGGTCTGGCCTGAATGGACACGCTGTTCAAGATAAGTCAGTAATAGGTGATATTCCACCACCATTATTCAATTAAGAATAAATCCTGATGGAGCAGTAGCATCCGTGTAAATGCCAACTTACTCTCATCACGAATATTGGTGACTGTAAACACTCAAGAGTATCATTTTAGTTAACAGTGCAGTACTTGTAGATGCTTGAACTCCTTGTTTCTGCTCTGTGGGGTATTGAACCCTCATCTGTGTTTATTAGACAGTCTACGTTTGGGTGCTTAGTCCTATAAAAACATTATATAGATGAGTATTTTGTACCTTAACTTGTGATGGCACTCAGTTTGCCACAGCGTTTTTAATAACTTCCAGAAATAAAATGTTAACTTTTAAAAGCCTTGATATAAGGATATTTAACCCTATTTCTCTTATGTCTTTTTCCCTCCCCACTCTCCCAACTGACCTGGCGCATAACATTCCAATTTAAAAAATTTTGGTTTGTACATTTGTAGAAATATGTACTACTAGAAGTTTTTTATAATGAAGGGAGGAGGACTCAAGACTGTATAAATAATGTATTTCTGTGTGTGTTTTTTTTTTTTAATTCCTCAGCTTCTCTTATTAGCCATGGTGCTAGCAAGTCAGTTGGGAACAGCCGGTGATCATTGCTTCTAAAGCTCTTACTGAGGCATCAGACCCTTCTAATATTTTCCTTTGAGGTTTTTTTTTTTTTCTTGAATTGTAGCATGTGAGACACTTCAGTGAAAGTCTTGGTTAATCTGCAAATCTTAACCTAGTACAAAGCTGCTCATACAGTTTTCCAATTTCTACCAAATAGTCTGTGATGGGTGTGTGTAACTTTGTGTTTTCAGGTGAGTGTACTCCATCCCATCAGTCCTGCAATGTCGTGCAGCAGCACCTGGTGTAGAGACTAGCAAAAGTCTAACCGCTAAAGTGGTGGATTTTTTTTTTCCTTCCCCTAAGAGCTAAAGTACATGTAAGGCACAGAAAAACTCTTTATGGATTTCATGTGCTAGGCCACAGGTGTAATAATTAGTGATGTTTTGGATATTGTGCTTTGGAAGTGAGTTTTCTAATGAGTCTCTCCTTTTGTGCTTTGTATTAAAGCACTGTGGTGTTCACGTGCAGGTGTGTTCCGCTCCCTTTGCCATAACATGGATTCTAGTGTGAACAGATACTACCTATGGGAAGATGTTGCTTCTCATTGGCAGTACTTGCTAATGAAATTGATGTTGGTGCAAAACTATGTGATAGTTTTTAGGTATTCTCAGACTTAAAATACTATGAAATTCTGGGAGAGATGGCAAGGCTTGTGTAGAGTTTTCCCTGAGCTTTCTTGAGATATCCCCACTCCTCATGTCTGACTAGCTTATCTCCCATCCTGACAAAACACAGGAAGCCAAGGGTTCCTTCTTTTAACTTCTCTGAGAATTTTGGGGTGTGGCTTATTTTTTTTTTTGGTGATGCTATAGATATTCAAAGTAAAATTATGTGACTTGGTATTCTATAACAGTAGTATCTGCTTTCTCATAAAGACTGGTTGGAGGCTGTGTTCTACAGCCTGGGTGTTACAGCAGCTCTCAGAAAAGATTCCCAAGAGCTTCCAATAAATACTGCAAGGCATTACTCCAGCCAGCAGATGATTTTGATGTGATAAGCTTACTGTCCTTCAGGAAACTGCATATAAAGATCAAGATTCTTAGGCTAGAGAGATGGCGCTTATGTAGCCCAGTGATAAGGAATTAGCAGGACAAAGAAAATGCTAGATTCTGGGTTCTGCTCTTGGGTTTTGCAATACCAGCTGTTGGGTAAAATAAAAGGCTGCAATTCATGAAGAAACAAAACTTCTGATTTCCAGGGACAGGTTTATGTATTTACCTGAAGGCTCTTGTGCCTTCAGTGTGGCCTGTCTTATTTGTTTGCACCTAAAACACTTATAAAATAATACATAACCAAAACTATATTTTTATCTAGAGATAATTGATTCCTAGGTGTGAGTCCACTGCTGCTTTTCAAGAACTTCTACTGATCTTGAACCGTACGGCAAGGCAGTGGGTGGCAATTTTAGTGTTATCTGAATAGCAGTGAAGGCAGGATGGCTTTGCTAAGGCGGTACAGCTCCATTTCCCTCAAGAGGGCAGTGTTACTCAAAACTGTATTGTTTGGGTTTTTTATTAGGGCCCCCCTCTAGATGCGGAGAGCCTTCTGCCAAGGCCTAAATCAAAGAAAACTGCAGAACTCTTTTATTTTGAGCCACTGGTGTGAAATAGCAAGTTATAGACGGGCATCTGTCATGAAGCTGATAGAAGGGAATGGCCAGGCTAGACTTCGTGGAATGAGACCTTCACAGCTTTCCCTGGGAGAATAATTGAGTATCAGTAGCTGCTATGTGGCTTAGCATAACACTGTTTAAATGTGTTTGATTTTTTCTTTTTTTTTTTTTTTGTGCGTGTACCTCAGTATTTCATGTACTACATAATGCTTGTAGCAAATTTGCTTTGTACTGCGTGGGCTGCATTTAAGTTAGGTGATCTTTGGGGAAACAGGGCAGGACTTAGCCCTGATCTGGGCATGCTAACATATGTGGGAGGTTTAATGTCTGCTCCGTCTTTGTATAAATATCCTGTAAACTTGGCTCTACACCTCTGCTTGTGTGCTTGAGTAACCGGGTAACTCGGATGCCAGTTCAGATTGATATAGAGCAGAGCCCAGGCACTTGCTTTGCGCTCTCATTTAGCACGGTCTGGGTCTTACTAGAGCTTTTCTTCGGGAAACCTGCACAGATGAGGCAATAGCTTAGATCACCCAGGTCGGTATGAATATAGGTTATCATTCAGAAGGTCGCTTTCCAGGAGCAGGAAGTTTAAGATGGATTGTCCCTCAGCTTGTCCATGGCCTGTCCCCAAACCTCCTTCCTTTAGAGCTGAGAGAGTGCTGTACGTTAACAGCGAGATGAAAATACTTCCTCTTACAAGCTCAGACACACGAACATCCAGAATATATGTATGGACAGCACAGCTTGAACTTCCTGGTATTTGTGAGTGTCCTTCCTTTGCACAGACTCCATGCCATAAACTACTAAAAAGGAAGGTAAGTGTCTCCTGCCCGTGAGGACGTGTTGTCTCAGAGGGAGGACATTAGTGCAATTTGAAGAATTTAAACCAACTTTGGTATCTTTGCAAGTAGAAAAAATAGTAATGGGTAAGATGAGAAACGGGTAGCAGACTTAAAATATGGCTTGGCACAGTATGTGAGCATGAACGAAACTTTAAGAGGCTCCATGATAGCTCTTCCCCTGCTGGTGTGTCTTGCTGCTTCTTTCCTTGTGAAGGAAGGCAGACTCTTCACTCCTCTCTTTTACTCAAAAAGTATTGCCAGAAAGAAGATCTTCAGAAGTTTGGTTTGGAAGCCCTTTTTCTGTTAGGCGTTGGGCGAAGTGAATAGGGCTGGGTTAGGTGAGCAAGTTTTGCGTTTTTCAACAGCGAGACCGTTCTGCTTTGATGTAGGATGAGCTGGGAGAGGAGATGCAGGTGCGTTTGGCCACTTGGTGGGGCTGTTGGCACAGATAGTGCCGCTGAATTCACTTTTCGTGTCTGCCACGGCTTTGCTGAGGAAGCCAAAGGAAACTTGCTGAATCCGCAGCCCCAGAATGACAACTTTGCAGCTTGACGCTCGTATATTCTAGGATCAGCCAAGACCAGGTAAACTAAAAATTAAAACTTCTTTTATATATAAGTATTTCAGACGATTGACGGTCAGTTTTGTGTGAAGACTGTCCAAACAACTGCAGAACGCTGCTGTGTCCTTGCTGGTGGTGTCTTCTGACTGGAGGATGTGCAGGGTGTTTGAGGCTGCTGGTAGCTATGAAATCACGTTGCATCATACAGTAGTGGGACTCAGCTGTGAAGTGCCCTTTCACCTTTAGTGAAACTTGCTCAGGCACTGAAGCCGCCTTTAGCTGCCACTGATTCTCCAAAGCTTACAGAGAGAGTGAAATAAATGGCTAGATACCTGGGAATAAAAACAAGGAAAACTTTGAGCCGCCAAATATGCGGATTCTCCTTGCCTGTGAAATGCTTTGTTTTCCAAAGCTAAAAAGGTAGTGATCTGTTGAGATCTTCTAAATGGGGAGACCTTCTAAATGGGGACAGATCTGTAAGCGACATGATGAAATTCCGTAGTATTTAACCCTCAGGTGGTCCCTTCCATGGCATTCAAGGGACCCTATTTATTTGTGGTATTTTTAGTGCTAATGCTTCTATGAAAACGTTTGCAGAATGTTGATCGTGCTGGCTTTTCTTGATGGCAGCGGATGCAAGAAAATAAATAGTGGGTATGTATTGGCACTACTGCAATACGCTTCTGTTTCTTCACCCTAAAAAGTGCTGTTTTGCAGCCCATTGCTCAGTAACAGCAGGGGGACTCTAGAGTGGCAAAACTCAGTAGCAGTTCTTAAAAACTGCACTGGTGTCTTGCAGGGTAGAGACCAAGCTCTTATTTTGTGTGCGGGCATGATTTGATGGGGATTGGATCGGATTTGTTCCTCTCGTTCTTTCTCGCCTTGTGTCATTTCTGGCTTTTGTGGCGCCAAGGGGCCAGAATCAGGTTTGGCTCTTGCTGGGCCGTGTATTGTGTAGCACTCCCCGATGGTCTCTGTCCTACGGTGCTGACAATCTCAAAGAGACAGTGTGACAGGTAAACTGAAACAACCCTTCCAGGGTGTCACCAATGTCACTGCCTATATGTGATTCTTTGCCCGTTGTAGTAGTACTGCTAGTTTCTCATTCTCGTTAAGTTGTACGCGGATAGTTACCGATGAGGCCTGGGCTATCTGAGGCAGAAGAATCCACAGGACCTTGCTTTGTTCCTCGATACGTTCCTTGTTTGAACGTGGCTGTCTGACCCTACGGCAAATACAAAGTTCACTTCTAGGGGTTTCAGGTTGCTTTTTGGTTTGGTCTCATTTTCTGCATGGGAAGTCGTGGGCAATTTGGGAGTAAACACCTGCAATGCATAGAGCGAGACAGGTCCTTACAAGTACTAAAACACGATCACTAGAGGTGCATGTTGCTGACTCCAGGAGAAGGGAGGTTGCAGATGTGGCTTCTCCCTGAATGAAGCCGGAGAAGGCTCAGTTTTATTACTATGAGGCTTTTCTCCCTTCCCTCCCAGCCCCCCAAGCAGAGAGCAAGGTGTCTAGAAGCTGAGTTTCCTAATGGGTAACAAATTATACAGCACTTATTGCAAAAGAAGAGTTTAGAAGCTGTGGCAGTGATACTGTGAAAGGCTACGTACCGAAAAATATATTCGCAAAGAGAAGTGGACATTAGGAAAATAAATTAAAAAAGGAAAAAAAAAAAGAATTGGTTTTGCAAGCTGCAAGCCCTGCTGGAGGGGGTTGGGAGAGGCCAGTGTTTGTAGAAAATGAACAAACAAAAGGAGGGAAAACCTGGGTTATGTTGAGGTTTCCATAGCAACACAATACTTTTCCTGGAAATCTCAAATGATGAGATCTAATCTATCTGCTACTTAACTCTTGCATGCAAAGCCGCCTCCTTTCTCAACTTACCTGCCGTCCTTCACAGCATCCTCTCCGGGGAGGGGTGTACTGGCAGTATGCAGTGGTGGTCTGTGTGGGAGGTGGTGTTCCTGGGACAGGCTGTTCCTTTTCTGTTCCCCCTGTTCCAAAGCACGTAGAAAAGGAAAAGCCTATGAAGCCGGGGCAGTGCATGTACGAGGGGCTGTACGGAGGAATTACCGTCTGCGCTGATCTTGAGAAGCTTCTGTTTCCTGCAGGTCCCAACGAGGGTGGGCTAAGCTGGTACCGAGAGCAGCGTTGCCGGACAAGTACGTTGCTGAGATGTTCCATAGCCTGCAGGGTTTACTGTATGAGCATGTGTCCTCCTTGGAAATGATGCAGCTTAGTGCCTGAGACTTGTGGAATACTTCCTGTGGACGTCTAGGGAGTTCATCACAGTAGCTTGACTTAAATTTGTACCTGGCAGTATATATTTTGTGTGGAGAACCTCAGATTTGGGAATCCTTGGTGGCAGGGGAAGCTTCTTGTGGAGGGAGGTGGAAGGGTGGTGGTTTTTACCTGCTAAAAAGGACAACTGAGAGTGAACAGCATGAAAAAAGCACACGAAATTACTGATGGTCTCAAAAGTATAGAAGGGAGGGTCTGCTCTTCCTCTCTTGTGGAGAGAAACCCTGAGTGGGTGTGAAAGACCCACTTCTGGTACAACATTGAGGAAATGGATTCTGTGCCCAGCTTTCTGCCCGTAGCAGTAACACCCTTTGCTCCATCCTCCTTCTTGCCCGTGGTGCAGCCCCTGGCAGGCAGGGCAGAGCGAGCTTTGCAAGATGGGCTTCTGTTGGAGGAGGGTGGGTGTCCTGGAGGTCGCGGCTCCTTGCCACGGTCACAATCCTGATGGCTCTGGGGATGTCCTGCAACGACTGACCGCTGTCTTTGGAACCGTCTGCTTTGCCCCCCTCCGATGGGGTGTTTGTAACTCCCTCTGGAATATTCACGATGCTGTGATGCTTGCCTGGCCAGGGAGAGTGCCTGGGGCTGCATCAGCAGAAGCCAAGTGCAGCTGATTTAACTGTTCAGGTCATTTAGCTCTTTTCCTTGTGTTCCTCCTGCTTTTCAGCCTCTTTGGCTGTTAGTGGAAGATGGAAAAGTGTGTGTGTGTGTTGGGTGGTTTTGGTTTTTTTTCTCCCCACCATCTCCCTATTGCATCTGAGGTCTGCTGCATGGTAACTGGTCAGGAGAGCACGGTGAGAGAAGACAGGTCCTCCAGAATGATGCTGTATGTACACTGTGTATATACTTTTATAAATGCGTTTGGGATGGAAAAGTTCTTAACCTTCAAAGGAGAGAAATTTGGAAACCAGCTTGCAAGCTGCCTGGTGAAGGCACTTGGATAAACCATGGAAAGAATATTACAGCTGAAGAGGAGACTCTTCTAAAAGGAAACTCAGCCCGGGGAGGAGAGGCTTAGAAGGAACTTGTGCTGCTGCTCATACCATGAGTTCTGTGATGGAGGTTTTCTCCTGGTCATTCCTTGCAGGTAGAAAAGAGTCCCTTTCCACCCTGCCGACTTTACCCATTAGCTAAGCTGCTGAGGTCTTCTTCCAGAACCCACAGGAACTAGCATGATACAGGCAGGGTATTAATACAGACCTTTGGTACATCCTGCTTGCAGACTCAGCGCAACTAAATCGGATCACTAAACTTCAGAGTTCCCATCAGATGACAATGACACTGTTGTTTTACCCCTTTCTAGCAGGGCATATGAAGATCTGGGGAGACCTGTACCTGTTTCTGGGGACACTTCTACTTACCTTTCCTGCATTTGTGTTGGTGAAAGCTGTTGGTGTGTTGGTGATGCTTTGTCTCGTGCTACGGCCTTTCTTTTTACTGCAGGACTTCAGGACATCGGGTGAAGAGCTGTGGCGTGTGGTATGTGTCGTGTAGGCTATTTTTGGTTTCTTCTGTTGCCCTGGCTGGCCATAGGCGCAGCAGAGGGAGTCCAATAGCCTGTGGGATCTCCCTGGTTCAGTGACTCTGTGGCTCTGAGGGGAAGGCAGAGCCTACAGAGTATGATGTACGGCATGACATAGGACATCTGTATTTAGATGTATTGTGTTACGGCCTTGTTAAGGGCCAGACCGCGGCCAACCCCTGCAATACTCAGCAAAAGCAATATTCTGTTTTAATAGGTGGGCTTTCACGTGTTTTTTTTTTCACTCTGATTGTTGTTCTGTTATTAACCTGTTAATGCTTATTGAGCCCTGAAGATTTGTGGGTAGCAAAGAACCACCATTACAATATTAGAGGAAAACCAGTTCAGAGGGGTTCAAAGAACAGTAATCCAGGTACGTGCCAATAAATAGGAAGCAGTACTTTAATATCTCTCAACGAACCATCCCCCATCTTTAAACACTTATTATATTTCCTGATATTTCTCCTGACAGCAACCTGTTCAACTTCTGACCTGTTTGTAAAAATCTGCACACCATCTATCAGAGGGATACGCGCACTTACAAACTTCTGTTCTGTAGGCATTAAGTAAATTATTTCTTTAAGATCATATGGCAGATCTATAATTAATTAAACCCTCCATGATATTAGCGCAAAATAATTTAGCCTTTCTAAAAAGGTAAATGTAATTTGCCGATCTCGTATTTGGAAGAATGCTTTCCCCAAAATCAATTCCTTTAGTTTCCAGAGAATAGAAATGAGAAGCAATCTCATTTTAATTATATCTCTTTATTGCTAACAAAGGAATGATTTATGCAATTAAATTAACTGGCTAGAAAATTATTCTCAGCTGGGCTGTCCTAATTCTTTGCTTTCTGAATTGCAGGCTCTTACACTTCTCTATGTAGATTAATTTTTCTGATATGCAAACAATGCTCCTTGTGTTCATTTTTAACATTTTTTATTCACAGCTCCCCTTTTCTTAGTGTCAATGACATGAGTAATATTTGTGCACTGCTGGGCTCTGATTCAGGCCTTTTTTTTTTTAATGTAGAAAGATTGGAAAAAAAATCTTTTCTTTTGAATCTCGTTATTGCCAGTGCAGAGCAAGGTTTTGAAGTTTTCTTATCTATTGCTGAGAAACAGCAGCAGGAACATGGAGGGACTGCAAAGATGCCAAAGGATGCAAACTTCTGAAGGAAAATGTATCGACATCAAGGAGACAGGTGAATTTGCAGCTAGTGTTAAGAAAGCATTTTTTTTTAATGTATTCTTCTTAAACCCCTGTCTCCTTACAGCCAAGTAAAAAGCTGAAACTCAAGGGGGAAAATACCTGTCTTATGTTGTACACAGACTTGATAGGGAAAGAATTTTGGATTTTCTTTCTGCCTGGGATTACCTTGCAGGGGCCGGCCAGAACCTTAGCTAGTGATATTTGGGCTGAGGGGAAAATTACCATGTAACAGCACATTGTGACCATGTGCCGACGCAGCCTGACATCTTCTGAATAGGGCATTGGTGTAATCTCCTGTTTTAAAACAGCAGTGAACATATTGCGGAGCACGTGTTAGCTCCGTCTGAGCTGTCCTGCCCTGTATCGTAGAGATGTGTCAGCTGGTCAGTGGTTGCTGTGTTGGCACTCCGGCGTTGCTATCAGATGGTTTTGAAATTTAAAAAAAAAAAAAAAAAAAAGCAGAGTTTTGTCTGGGTTCGTATGTGGGGCTTTGGGCGTGGAAAGGTCCGTGCCATTGGGATTCTGAAGACTTTTGAACTGCCAGATAGGAAGGATCAAGCTATGATGATTTGGATGGGACAAGAAAGCGCTCTGAGCTGGTTCCTTTTGGGTGTGGATCATGCGAGGGGAATCTTCTTTCTGGGCTGGGTTGCTGCTGGGTGGGTGTGTGATGGCGCAGTCAGTGCCATGCACGTTGACTGCAGTTGTTGGTGTTATCCTTGAGGACACCACTGTAACAGCAGCACAAACTGAATTTGCTTTGAAAGTGGGATCACACTTATTGGAAGAACCTTTATCAAAGAATAGTTGTCCTTGGCTTACTGTCAAAGAGTGATTTTTATTTTTTTTTTTTAGCCCCCCCCCCCTTAATCCTACAAGCTCTCCGCACTGGGTGGTACAGTTCTCCATTAATACCTTGGCTCGTACAGGAAAAGATATCTTACAGCGCCTGAGGACGATGCCATTGGGGGCGAGTTTACAAGCAGTCTGTAGAGCAGGCTTTGAGTTCAAAATGATCTAGACCGAAGGAACGGTTAGAAATCAATAAAATGAAATTCATACAAACATTACCTTTAGGGAGGAAACATTTGATTAAAAAAAAAAAAAGAGAAATGACTGCCTAGGCAAGCAGTACTGCGGGAAAGGATTTGGGTTCATAGTGAATCACAGCTAAGTGAGTCGGAGTGATGCTCCTTTACAAAGAAATCTTGTTCCTGGAAATATTAGGAGGAGTGTCATGTGCAAGTTGTGGGGTCGGAGGAGAGAGAAGACTACCCTGTGTTACTTGGTGAAATCTAGGCAGGCAGAATGTATCCAGCTTTGCATGCTGCATTTCAAAAGCTGAAAATGGGAAAGAACTGGGAAATTGTGACCCATGGCGTAAGTAGTGACAAGTTTTACAGAGGGAGAAAACCAAACTTCACTTATAGCAAGGGAGAATTAAGCAGACACCAGGAAAACATCTCCTTTCCTACAGTTGATGGCAAGGCGATGCGTAACTGGCATCTCAGATTGGTTCCCTTACGAAGGGCATACTGGGACTGCTAGAAAGCTTTTAATGAGGGGCAGTGTGAGTTGCAAAAGCAGGACAGTCTGTTGGTTTACCCTATTGAAATAAGGGAGGTGAATGTTGCGGTACCAGGGAATGTCCAGTTGCAGGTACATCTCCATGGAGCTGCTATAGGAGGGGAGGGGGAGCCAGAGCAAAGCCCTCAAACTTCCAAAATGTTAGGAAATGCAGAGTCTAAAATGCACTTCTTACAAGTGCAGCCACGTAAGAGTAACCCTGTCCATGAAAGTGACAGGCTCAAGGATTAGCTCCAGAAGAATCTCTGCTGCCATCTGAATTCTGGACTCCTTTTCTGTTCCTTAACAAAGGAAATAAGAGTGAGTTCCCTCCAGATCCTCTAATAGAATTAATCACCTCTCCATGGACCATTTCCCAAATGTGCCAGGATTTAATTTCACACTGAGCAATATCCAGATGAGAAGCTGTTTTTGGTAATACAGGGAATCTCTCCTTCTGTGAAGTAGGTATCTATTACAGGTGGCCGTTCTCCCGGTGAGAAGATCCCTGTCCCTGCGCCTCACTTGTTGATTGATCCTACAGAGGCAGCTGCCTGGGAATGTTTTCCCTCTCTCGGGTAAGAAGAGATGCTCCTGAGATATTAGTAAAACAAATGGGGGCTTAACCTGGCTTAAGGAAGGTGTGTGGAGCAGGGAGGTGTGCAGTCAGGACTGTCTTCTCTCTGGAAAACTGGGTGGAATTTGAGGACCTTGTCCATTTGTCCACGGTTTCCTTAAAATAGGAGAAAAGTCACTAGAAAGCCCCATTTTGCTCTCGCTTCATTCTTTATTCTTTGCTGTTATGTTTTGCCCAGGATTTTTTTTTTTTGAAGCCTAATATCTTCTACTTTCATTTCTGCACAGGTTCTCATGACCCAGCTAGGTGGAGTTTGGACTTGCTAGCATCAGAGCAGTATTTGATTAAAAACAATTTTCACAGTTTTTTTTAATTGTATAACAAAAATTTAATGAATATTTTAATAACTATTAAATAGTTGATGTTTTAAATAACAATGATACTTCTGTTTTATATCAGATTCTAAATATGAGTGCTAAAATCAGAAGTTAAAATAATCGGTCTCGCTACATTGAGAGAGATGCAAGTACTGGAAAGCTTTATGTTGTCTTTGTGTCTTCGTTTCTTCTGACTTTTAATTTCTAGTCTTTCCCACCTCCCAGTAAATTACTGAGATAGCTCCTAGCTATATCTTATAAGAAGAAGAAATGAAGCAATGTAAAATATAGATAATATATACTGAACGTACTGTATGTAATTAGACGATATAGTTGTGCACCTAAGTGCTCGCGCTCTCATTGCATTTCAGAGAGAAACTCTAGGTAACATCAGGCTTAGGAGTTTTATACTGTGGCCTTTTAAAAATCTATTTTGTTGTTGTTCCTCTTCTTGGACAAGATCTAGTTTGGAGCTGGGTGATCTCCTTAGGGTCCCTTCCAACATGAATTACTTCATGCTTCCATGAAGATCGGTATGGCTGTCGTGGCCCAATTGGCAATAGCTGCATTATCACGGAATCACGGAATCTTCAGAGTTGGAAGGGACCTCTAGAGATCATCTAGTCCAACTCCCCTGCTAGAGCAGGGTTGCCTAAAGCACATCCCTCAGGGCTGCATCCAGGCGGGTCTTGAAAATCTCCAGAGAAGGGGACTCCACAACCTCCCTGGGCAGCCTGTTCCAGTGCTCTGTCACCCTCACTGTAAAGAAGTTTTTCCGTGTATTTGAACGGAACTTCCTATGTTCTAGCTTGTGCCCATTGCCCCTTGTCCTGTCGCTGGGAACCATTGAAAAGAGCCTGGCTCCGTCCTCCTTAAACCCACCCTTTAGATACTTGTAAACATTAATCAGGTCCCCCCTCAACCTTCTCTTCTCCAGGCTAAAGAGTCCCAGCTCTTTCAGCCTTTCCTTATAAGGGAGGTGCTCCAGTCCCACAATCATCTTGGTTGCCCTACGCTGGACTCGCTCCAGTAGTTCCCTGTCCCTCTTGAACTGGGGAGCCCAAAACTGGACACAGTACTCCAGTTGTGGCCTCACCAGTGCAGAGTAGAGGGGAAGAATGACCTCCCTCGACCTACTGGCCACAGTCTTCCCTATGCAGCCCAGGATGCCATTGGCCTTCTTGGCGACGAGGGCACACTGCTGGCTCATGGATAACTTGCTGTCTACCAGGACCCCCAGGTCCTTCTCCTCAGAGCTGCTTCCCAGCATGTCCGCCCCTAACATATACTGGTGTTTGGCATTCTTCCTTCCCAGGTGCAGGACCCTACACTTGCTTTTGTTGAACCTCATGAGGTTCTTCTCTGCCCAGCTCTCCAGCCTGTCCAGGTCACGCTGGATGGCAGCACGGCCCTCTGGAGTGTCGGCCACCCCACCCAGCTTGGTATCATCAGCAAACTTGCTGAGGATACACTCTGTCCCCTCATCTAGGTCATTAATGAATATATTGAACAATACTGGTCCAAGTATTGACCCCTGAGGGACACCACTCGTTACAGGCCCCCAACTGGACTCTGTGCCACTGATCACAACCCTCTGAGTT
Organism: Rissa tridactyla; assembly: GCF_028500815.1. Taxonomy (NCBI): domain Eukaryota; kingdom Metazoa; phylum Chordata; class Aves; order Charadriiformes; family Laridae; genus Rissa; species Rissa tridactyla. The sequence continues at coordinate 23,000,461 of NC_071473.1, forward strand.
CTGTCACTCAGCCAGCTCTCGATCCACTTCACTGTCACCTCGTCTAGCCCATGCTTCCTCAGCTTCCTAATGAGGATGTTATGGGAGACAGTGTCAAAAGCCTTGCTAAGGTCAAGGTAGATGACATCTACGGCTCTCCCCTCATCCAGCCAACCGTTATAACATCATAGAAAGCTATCAGATTGGTCAGGCATGATTTGCCCTTGGTAAATCCGTGCTGACCACTTCCAATAACTTCCTGTTCCTCTATGTGTTTGGAGACGACATCCAGAATGAGTTGCTCCATTACCTTCCTAGGGACAGAGGTGAGACTAACCGGCCTGTAGTTCCCTGGGTCCTCCTTCTTGCCTTTTTTGAAGATTGGAGTGACGTTAGCCTTCCTCCAGTCCTCAGGCACCTCTCCTGTTCCCCATGACTTTTCAAAGATGATGGATAGTGGTCTAGCGATAACATCTGCCAGCTCTCTCAGCACTCGCGGGTGCATCCCGTCAGGGCCCATGGATTTATGAATGTCCAGCTTGGCCAAGTGGTCTCTGACCCGGTCCTCCTCAACTAAGGGAAAGTCTTCCTCTCTCCAGACCTTCCCCCTTGCCTCCAGGGTATGGGATGCGTGAGGGATGGCTTTATCAGTGAAGACCGAAGAAAAGAAGGCATTCAGTAACTCTGCCTTCTCTGTGTCGTCCACCACTAGGGCACCCGTCTCATTCATCAGTGGACCTATATTTTCCCTAGTCTTCCTTTTTCTGTTGATATACTGGAAAAATCTCTTCTTGTTGTCTTTAACTGCAGTGGCCAAGCTGAGTTCTGATTGAGCTTTGGCCCTTCTAATCTTCCCCCTGCATAGCTTTGTTATATCTTGATAATCCTCATAAGTTGCTAAGCCCCTTTTCCAGAGAATGTAAGCCTTCCTTTTTTTCCTGAGGTCCAGCCAAAGCTCTCTATTTAGCCAGGCTGGCCTTCTTCCCCGTCGGCTCGTCTTTTGGGACATGGGGATGGCCTTCTCCTGTGCTTCTAAGAGCACCTGCTTGAAGTATGACCAGCTTTCCTGGGCACCTTTGCTCTTCAAAACTGCCTCCCAAGGGACACTCTCAACCATGCTCCTAAACAGGCTAAAGTCTGCCCTTCGGAAATCCAAGGTGGCAGTTTTGCTGGCTCCCCGCCTCCCTTCACCAAGAATTGAAAACTCTATCATTTCATGGTCACTCTGCCCAAGATGACCTCCAACCTTTACATCCCCCACAAGACCTTCTCTGTTAACAAACAGTAGGTCCAGTAGGGCACTTCCCCTAGTAGGTTCCTTCACCAGCTGTGTTAGGAAGTTGTCTTCCACACACTCCAGGAACCTCCGGGACTGTTCCCTTTGCTTCTGGGAAGCTTTGTGCTGAAAGACAAAAATGAAACAGCTTGTTGAAGGTATTTGCTTCTGAATGTCAGGTTCCTCTCAACCTGATGGACTGTCTCTGGAAATCAACCCCATCCTCCGGCATATGGACTTGCCCCCACTGTTGGTGTTACAGAACCATAGAGTTGCCCAGGTTGGAAGGGGCCTTTTGGATCATTTGGTCCAACCCTCAACCTAACACTGACACGAACCACCACTAAACCTGCCTGCGGAGGCTGCTCTGTCCCATCACACAGGTTGTTAATACGGCTGTTAAACAATATTGGTCCCATTGCCCATCCCTTAGGGATGCCACCAGTAACAGACTGTCAGTTGGATTTTGTTCTGCTGATCACCAGGCCCAGACAGTTTTCTGCCCACCTTATCTCTTATTTCTGCCCACCCTGAATTTCCTTTTTGTTTTTTTGTGTTTTTTTTTTTTTCCTTTTTCACCATATGAACTCTTTCTACAGGGAATCTTAGTGTCTAGAACTGTCTTGGCAAAGAATTGGCCACTCCATTGATTCTAAAGGGCTTTTTCAAAACTTTAAATATGCAAATAATAATAATAATAATTATTGCTGGCGATAATGGGAGCAGCATGGGATTTCTTTATTTTTTTTTTTTTTTTAGATTTCACTGTCCTCTGCAGATGCCACTTTAATGCAAATCAAACTTTGCGGATTGTGTTACCTATTGAAAAATAGTTTCAATTAGAAATTCAATTACACTGTCTTGGGGGGATGGAACTGACAGTTTCTTTGAATTTTGCACGTTATAGAGGGCTCCAAAGTGCCATAAATCTGCTAATTGATTTCTGTACCTGTAATGTTTGATTAGGTGTATTTTATTGTCTTCTTGGTTTTAATTAACCCCAGGCTTGTCAAAATGCTTCCACTGACAAAGGATATATGATGAACTGAGATAAACTCTATTAACAGAGGCTGACTTTTGTCAGTAATTGCTATCATGCGTAAGAGTTATTAGAAATTATCGCACACAAAAAGAAACTGTACTTTTGGTAACAACTTTTATGGGCTGCTATAAATCTGTTGATTGCCCCCTACATGCAGGAGATAAGCAACTGTGAATGACAAGGGGTCCGACGGAAAATCAATCATTTGCTAGATGTCTTATAAATATTAAGAGTGACAAAACGGGGAGAGTTATGAAGTCTAAGTGCTGAAAATTGAATGGATGCTAATGCGCCTAAACTTGTTCCCCTTGGAGATGGTGAGGACTGTTGAGACCAAGGGCACGGCTACCTCGGGAAGCTCTTGGTTTTAGTGAAGCAGAACGTGTTACCTTGGCTGCGGAGCTCTGAAGGACCAAAGAGATGCTGAGCCTTTTGCTTCTAGGCCCTTGGTGGGAGTCCCAGCTCTGGGCTGTTACCACCCGAAGGCAGATTTTTACCTGAGAAGCAACTGCAGAGGCTGTAGTTGAGGTGTTTTTTGCTGAGCACAGAGGTACTTCGCGGTGCCGCGTGCTGTTTGTGTGGTCTGCTGTTGGAAATGGTTTATCTAGGAATACGGCAGCAAACCTGACAAACCATCTCTTAGACAAATCAGGAAAGAAGGGTTAATATCCTCGTTTTTACTGATGTATCCGCCTGCAAGGGCTTGGTTTATGTAAGATCTTTTAGGTAGTAATACATGTAAACGCGTGTGAAAGCCAGTGCGTAAGTATTGGTGGCTGGACCCTAAGTTTGTCTGGAGCTGCGTCTGAAGGGGGTGCTAATTCAGGTGTAGTCCTGTGAACACAACTGAAATAATACTGTGAATGTAAACAGAACAGTAATGCAGCCGTACAAAAGTATGCCACAAACTTTCCTGAATGTACTTGTTAAAGCTGATACGACTGCTTCCTAGAAACACTGCATAAACCTATGTGTTGTATAGGTAAGGCAATGTTTGTCGATTTTTCTTTTTTTTTTTAAATATACATGGGGAGAGCATGTAGGATCCTCAGGAGCCGCAGAGGCCCGTTTGCTGTCTTCTGTCAACTTCTGCCTAAGCTTTGGACACTCTTGGCTGCAGCAATTCTAAAGTTGCTTAATAGCTCTTCTGTCTCACTCCAACCGGTTAATTTTAGCTTGACTTTTATCTATAGCTGACAGGGTATTTTTAAGCTGACTTCCATTTTCTTTGCTGCTTTTTCTAAGAATTGTCACGGTGACTTAACAGTGCACTTTGTGTGAGTGCGTGCGGAGAAAGGAGCAGAGTGGAGCCTTCCCATGCAGAGTCACGTGCGGTCCTAAAAGCTGTTTGATCTAATAATGTTAGGATATTTAGCCGCTTACTAATATTTTGAGGAGCTTTAAAACATCTCTGGAGCTTGTGAGGTGCAAGGGTCTCACTTTGCTCTCTTAGTTTAGCCCAAAACAAATGCTTGGGGCTTTTTGGAGCAGTCCTTTTTCTTCCTGGGCACCGGCACCGTGTAGCGTTTGAGCGGTAGGAGCGGCTGGAGTGGATCTGCTGGGGTGTGGGTGCGTGGCTGTGCTGGGGTGGAGAGGCACCGATGGCACCGGGGAAGTGCCGCTATGGGCGCATCCCGCGGTTCCTAGCAAGGGAAAACCCTGTAGCCTGATGATCCTCATGCAAGGATCATGCAATGGGGCAAGAAACCCCATTGGGCCTGAATCCCAGTTTCCTGCGCATCGTTCCCACGCGGGACACACGGGTAAGGTATTTTGCAGCAGACCAGGTTCCGAAGGGCTTTGTGTGTCTAAGTTGCTGGAGTGAGAAGTGCATCCCTGGCTTCTGCAGCCCGGCGGGGGATCTTGGTGCTAGACCCCTGGTGTGTCATGGGTGGGATTCATAGAATCATAGAATCTTCATGGTTGGAAAGGACCTTTGAGAAGGTCCCTATGGGATAATTCCCTATGGGATTCTCCCCTCTCAGTTGCAGTGAGAGTGGGAAATTCTAGTAGCTGAGAGTTGTGATCTGGCTTGATGTTTTGTGAGTTGTGAGAAGAGTCTTGGACATCCCATAGCTTGTGAAAACATGAGTTGAGACCAGCAGAGGAGAGAGGTGCAGAGAGGACCAATAATATCCCATATGGAGGAGGTGAGATGAATCTTTTGGCCCTGGTATACTGGGAATGGTTCTGCAGACTGGACAGTTCGGGCTGACTTGCCGTGCGTGGTATCGGAGTGCTGCATCACAGTATTGCAGCTCTCCTACTGCACTTATTAATTCCCAGCCTTCGGGGGCCCGTTGGTATGTTTAATAGCTGCACCCTTCTTTTTGTTTGTCTTAGTTACGTAGCTCTGTTTAAGAGTTTCCATGCAAGTCTCGTGTGCGTGTGAGAGTGCACATATATCTATATTCCCTCTTGGGGTATGCTGAAAGCAATCCATTTGGAAACCAGGTGTCCTTGTCTCTCTTGGCATCTGGTTAAATATCAGCCAAATAGGAGAAGGTAAATCCTAGGATGCTTTAACAACTGCTTGGGCTTTGAAGCCCTCGGCTCCATCTGATGGGATTTGAAGGTCACGGTGGTTGCCCACATGTGAAAGATGTGTCCTTATTCCCCATAGATAAAACAGACCAAATTGATCTATCTTAAGGTGTTCTAAACTGAGCTGGGAAGAGACGTGTGCATTTCAGCCTGCTGAGACCAGAGGTCGCTGTTTAACTGGAAATGGAGACCCCCTCGCTTCTCCACAGCCACCTTCTCTCTATTGTGTCCAGCTCTTAACCTGCTCTGTAATACTTCAGGCTGCTTTTCCCTTACAAAAAGGCGGTTCTCTCAAAAACTCAACGCTAGGCTTCTGCAAATGAGGGGCTGAACGATGCAGCCAGAGGAGAACGTGGGACAGCGTGGTTGAGCTCTGCTTTCTCTGCAGATAACTCTTGCCCTCTGCACCTACCAACATGTCCTGTGAATACACCTCAGTCTTAATCTGCAGCTCCTCCGTTTCATTCATTCCTGGTCTCTGGCATTGCCTTGTTCACAGCAGACATCTCCTTTTGCCGTGGTGGCTGCCTATGAAAGGAGAAATGTAGGTAGTGTTGAGTAGCAGCCAAGGCAGTGTGATAGTGGTGGTCTAAGGATGGTGGTCCAAGGATGAGAGGGGCATGGACTTGTAGGTGATGTGATCTCCATGCTGTCTGCAAGTCTGGAGGAATGAGACGGGGCAGAACCAGATATGCCGTTGGGTAACGTGGCCCTCCTGAAAGTGAGATGCTATAGGAGGGGAGCACGTACAGGAGCAATGTCCAATGTTTGTGTTTAGGCGGGGTTAGGAGGCTGTATGCTATAGCTCTTCCTCGCCACACAATTTATGGAATGATAGAATGTGTTGGGTTGGAAGGGACCCTTAAAGGCCAACAAGTCCAACCCCCTTGCAGTGAGCAGGGACATCTTCAACTAGACCAGGTTGCTCAAAGCCCCATCCAGCCTGGCCTTGAATGTCTCCAGGGATGGGGCCTTCACCACCTCTCTGGGAAAGCTGGGCCAGTGCCTCACCACCCTCACAGGAAAGAATTTCTTCTTAATATCTAATCTAAATCTCCCCTCTTCCAGTTTAAAACCACTGCCCCTCATCCCATCGCTCCACTCCCTGGTAAAGAGTCCCTCCCCATCTCTCCTGTAGCCCCCTTTAGGTACTGGAAGGGGCTCTAAGGTCTCCCCAGAGCCTTCTCATCTCCAGGCTGAACACCCACAGCTCTCTCAGCCTGTCCTCATAGGAGAGGTGCTCCAATTGAATTGAACTGAACTGACTGTGTGAGCAGGAGATTGGGTACGGCTCAGAAACCTCCTTGCATGTGGGCTCTGCAGGTGAGTCCATCTCAGCCGCGCTCTGCTGCGACGGCTGTCTGTCAGGCATGCCTTGTTACCTGGACAAGTGGCAGTTGGGTGGCTCCTGGTTAAAACTTGGTCTGAGTAGCAGCGCTGCAGGGAAACCCGTTTTGAAGCTCATCGAGCCCCTTTTGGCTGTACCGGAGGCTAACCCACTGCTGCGACGCGCAAGCGCACCCCTGCAGAGGGGTACCATCCGCAGGCCCCTGGCAGGAGGCGCAGAGCTGCGCCACCGTAGCACCAAGGCTGACCCCCTGAGCCCAGCTGACCCTGACCTGGCTGTGGCCTGTCTGCACGTTCCCAGGCGAGGAGAGCTGGCTGAAAACGCTTAGCTCCTTTTATGAATCTCCATAAAATCCCGTAGGTCACAACTTGCTGCCAGTTGTGCAGTGGGAATTAGCATCTTAAGTTACCATTCCTTCCTGATCGAAAACGCCGTGGCTTTTAATTTCATTGCTTCTCCCTAGAGAAAAATCAAATGAGAGCTTCCAGCAGAGATGATGGACACTTGTGCCTTTCTTCAGGAGAATGGTCAGGAATGCACGGGCTCAACAAGGTGACACCCCCATGGCAGCAACAGCCTGGGAAGAGAACAAACCGTGCTTCACGTCACTCCGCTAATTCAGTATTCATAGCAGACTGAGATCCAGCAGTATGTTCTCAATTGGTTTATTATAGTCAATACTTATTATTAATAGATATGAAACAGACAAGATCTGAGCCTTTTGATGTTGTAAATCAATATAGATCTGTTCACTACCCGAAACTGCAGTCTAGTCTCAGCAGAGCCACAAATCCTTAGTTAAAACTTCAAGTCTTTTGCCTAGACCTGTAAACTTATTATGGATACCTTTGTCTTGGCAGAAACAGGTTCTTTCGTTAGTCCTGCTGTTGAAGTACGCGTGGGGAATAAGCTATCCAGCAGAAGGCACTATTTGGCCAGAAAGCTTAGCATGGTGTGGTTATTTTGGCGAATGCCATGCGGCTAGCCAATACAGTCGCTGCAGCACAGCCGTCACACCGAGCCACCTGCATTGAGCTGGACTTGAGTTGTGCCCCTCTTTCTTTGGGAGCAGAACTCTGCGTGCAAAGCAGTGGGAGCGTAGCAAACACTGTAGTGTCTAAATAACTTGCAACATCCTGTAATGTTACTGCACAAAAGGTCTGAGTTAATGATCCAGTTGATTTACAAGTCAACTGCATGACAGTGGAAATTAATATTCACTGATGAGCCAAAGTGAGAGGCCTCGGAGGTTTTTTTTCCCCCCCCCTCCCTAATGGTTTTGTGTCAAATCTGTGAGTGAGTTCGTATACCTGTTTACGGATCAGAGGGTATCTCGGGATATATAGCATTTGATTAACTTTTGGGCTAGCCTGAAAAATACAACGCAAGAAATCTTGAGTGAAACCATCCAAGTTCTGGGCTGTTCTGAAAATACCTCCTAGCGCCAGTGAATTGAGTAGGTGGAAAAGGAGATTCTGGTCAAATGTGGCTTTGTTTAGGGGGCAAAATGTTCACCATCCAGCTGAGGCCAGATTCTCCTCGCCTTTTCTGATTTTTACCCAGTTGAGCTGCACCATTATAAAATCACAATGAGAGAAAAACTGTGATTAGTAGGGGAAGAAGGCGGCGCTTTTCTCTAAATTAACTGATTTGTAGGTAAAAACAGGCTTGCTGAGTGAAAGCTGCTGGCTGTGGCAGGTCCCCTCCCTGCAGCAGAAGGCTGTACGGAGGGGACTTCTGTCTAAGCATACTAGTAGTGAGAAGTGGCTACTTAAACTCTGCGTTTAAACCAAAGAACCGCAGCGGCAATCACCTGCCCAGTACACAGATGGGTGTTGGCTGACCAAGAGCAAGAATGGTTTTGGACACCTCTGCTTTTGAGGTTTTTCTCCTTCCTCAGGCTGGGCTGAGCCGAGCTGACTCATGTCGTGTGCTGTGCCTGAGGCAAGAGGTTGCATGAACTGCTCCCCATCAACCCTGGGCCACGTGGGAGATAAAGACCTCCAGGGATGCACCATCCTTCCTCCCACTGAACAGAGCTTTTTTTTCTCCGAGAAAACTGGGGAGATGAGCTTGTCTAATATCTTTGTTCTGCTGCTCAGCATTAGCAGGGGCTGGGTGCAGGTGACTTGTCGAAGGAGCGTATGATCCGGAGCTCCTGGCCCTGCTTCTGCTCTCCGAGGCTCACTAAGGTCGGTAACATCCCCAGGCTGTCCGTCTCCTGTAGCTTCTCTCTTACAGAGCCAGCGCTTAGCAAAACTCCTCTAATAGCCTTTATGGTCTTAACCCAATTTCCTTCAAAACTGCCATATGCTGTGAGCTTTGGGAGGGATTAAGAACATGAGAAGGCTGCTCTTTTAAATCCCATGGAAAGGAGGAAATGTGGCGTTTTGAGTGCCTGCAGGCAAGGAATAGAGGAATCCCATCACTTCTGTTTTGGGGCAGAAAAAAAACTTACGCCCTTACCAAACTTAAAACTGCCTCCTTCAGCAAGCATTTTTCCGAAATCGGAGGAAACGTGAAGGAATTCTCACTTGCTGTTTTGTTGCCATATTGGGTGGTGCTCTGAGGTGCTTCTAAAACTTGTGAAGGAATGAGACCATGTAGAGGATGGTGAGCTCCGGAGAAGAACCAGATGCTGCAGAGATGGAGTTGAGCCTCCTGCTGAGTGGCCACTTCCCTCCACGTCAGCAGGAGATCCACCCCAGCTGCTGGGGAGAGTTTTGCAGGGTAGCGAGCCAGCCAGGTGCTGTCTTCTGTGTCTCTGTTGTGGCATGTGATGGGAGGTAACGTTTAATTTGGGGGTTAAAAACACCTGATACTAGGGATGGCCCCTTAGACTGGACGAGATAAGACAGATTTCAGATGCTGGGTCAGAGACAACCTCCTGGCAGCCACGCTGGGAAGTTGGTGATCCTGGAGTTAGGCTTGGAGGGTCTACACGTGACAGCCTCAGCCTTTTCAGGATTTGTAGAGAAGTGCTGATATCCATGGGCTCCCGTGGAGCGGGGCACTCTTTCAGGGTGGCTCAGTGCTAATGTGTGCTGGTCCTCAGTGCAGAGCAGCTCGTGAGGCTCTGGAGCCTGCCACCTGGAGTGAAGTCCTGTCTGGATCGGGATATGGAGCGGTGCCCTGTGGCCAGAGCGTCTCCATCTGGGTAAGAAAGAAGAGTCTGTCTCTGTAGCTGTGGGTAGGCTTCACGCAATGAAGCTGAAACACCAGGTGGGCATTTCTTACATATGCATAGGGATCCTGTGCCCGGTGCAGAAACAGATTATAACTGGAAGTATTTTTTTTCACCTGGAACGCCTGATCTTTGATCCTGTGGATTTTGTAGCCCTGTGTGGGGAGGGTTGCATCACAGCACCAGGGTAATGAGTGAGCTGGACCCTTCCTGCTGCTTTGGAGGGCTACAATATGAGTTTATTCTGCATTAGAGACTGCCTACTGCCTGAGATCCTTTGTTGCAAGCTGTGGTTGAAGGACAAAGTGCAGTGATGGAAACAGTTCTGAGAAGCAGGATCCAGAGGTCAATTAGCGAATGAGCAGGGATAAGAAAATGGAGGTTGAAAAAGAGTCAAAGATATTTACAGCCTGCATGGCCTTCCCTCTCCTTGTGCTTTATTTTTAATGGCTTGCTGCTTTTACCTCTCTTTGTTTAATGAATATGTTGCTGAGTTATTGGAAGCGCAAACTGCATCCAAAAGCAGGACACTCAGGGTTTATTATATTCATATAACTCAAAAACAGCCAAATTGATTTTTTTTTTTTTCCCCCCCCCTTCCTTCTCCACCTCATCTTTAAATCTTGCAGTGGGTTTAGTGGTAGTGACAGGTGTGAGACTGACAGCACTGGAGATGGAAAAGCTGTGTTTAGGTAACGACCTCAGCCGTGGGTGGGGAGAGCACCCTCTCCTCCTCATCTGATGCTCACTTTGCCTCCAACCATGTCTCCTGGTGGCTTGGGGCAGATGCAGTTCTTGGCTGCCTGCTTAATGTTCTGGTCTCCACTGCTGCTGGAATGGCTTTGAGAAAGGTGGGTCTCTCTTTTTCCATCCGGTTACCAGCATGGCTTCATGCCGGTGTGATCGTCTGCTCTCCTATGACCCTGGCGTGGAAGGCGGTAGACATCCTTGCTCATTGCAGCACAGAGTGGCAACGTGCAGCTCTGCAAAGGCTGTTGGACCTGGAGCCCCTTGGGTGCTTTCAGCTCCCCTCGCTGCAGTAGCTTGTGGGAAGACACACGTGAAACGGTTGTTATGGGTGGTCTTTTTCTCTGAGCGTCTCTGGGAGTCTCCACTGGTTGTCAGGCTCAGTCCAGGTACTCCTTTCTGTGAAGAGGCAGAGGGGGTGCACTTGGTGGCTTCTGCCCTCTTTGGGGCAGCCTGCAGAGAGCTGTAGTCTCCCTGCTGCCTCCTGGGGCTATTCCCCTTCCTAGCCCAGAGGTGGACGTGGCAGCAAAGCGGAGGGCGGTTCTGGGAGCCACACTAACTGCCGGACCCTGGGACTTTGTCCTGCAGCTACCTGCCCCTGTCTGATGGGAGTGTGGCACCAGTGGGCTTCGGAGGCACCCCTGCCCTGGTCCTCCCGGCATGGAAAAGGGGCCGAAGAGTGTGGGGGGGAGGTGGGATAGGGAGATCTCTGCTCCTGGAGAGAAATAAAGGACCCCACCCTCAGTAGGAAACAGCAAGAGGTTTTCATCTCAGCCCTGGTTAATGAGGGCATTTTGATCTACAATTGTTGACTGCAGAAAGAGCCTCCCTGATAAAGGGGGAAGGGATGTCCTGGGGGAGAGGGTCGCTGAATATGCATGGCCCCGGGTCTCTTTGTTTAGCTGATATCTGACTATATTTATTCTTCTAGATTACACATTCTGACTGCGGAACAAAGGGCTGGCAGGAGCTGCTCTCTTGTGCTTAATAATTTGAGTGAATTTACATTTCAATGCAGCCCTGCGCCACTTCCCACCCCCCATGGAAAGAGCAGAATTTCCCTGTTGCGGGGTGGGGGGAAAAGAAACTCCCACCCCAGTGGCCAGGCTGGGAGATTTATTGATATTCCTCTCTGAATTTATTCCTTGTGAATCCTGTACGTGTGTGCCCACCTGCCTGATGCAATGTTTTCTTCCCTGCCACCTTACTCCATGACTTGCTCAGATAACACTCTTTGCCCCACCTCCCCGCTGAGCAGCGTGATTCATCCGCAAGTAATTAACCATCAGCAGCACAGAAAGTACCTGCCTAGGCAGAAGTGTGAAAACACATCTACACCTAATGGGAACTGGACGGAAGATTTCCAGTTTGAGTGACACCCAGGGAGCTGCAAAGTGACAAAAAGACAGAGTTAGCCATTGCCAAAACTCCCCAAACATGCTCTGGTTTCTCTGTAACGTCCTTTTCACTCTACTTTGGGGCCGGAAAGTGCAAAAAATCATTTGCTGAGTCAAGGTTAGAGTCGGGGGGGGAGGGGGGGGTGTCTAGAGGTGGCAGTTTCTCACTTGTCTGTCTGACCAGGCTTGGATCCCTGCCTGGAGCGAACGGTTTGACCGCAGGGCTTGTCTCTTGTTTCAGACGAATTGTCCCTGTGCTGCATCCCCAAGCCTGTCTACGAGTGTGGTTTTGTGTCCCTGCCTAGGATCTTGTGCCTAGTGTGGGCAAGTGTCCTGTGCTAGCTGCCACCCGACGTTTACAGAGCCACAGTCCCGCAGTTTAGTGTTTGTCTCGCCCACCTGATGATAACCTCTCAGGGACTTTGCGTGCTGATAACCCCGGCATGCTCCTGTATTTGAGCATCTTACCGCTGCTGCTCTGCATCAGCCTGTTATAACAAGCGTTCAATTATAGCAACACATCCTCGTTGCTGTTGCAGACCCCGCGTTGTTGTGAGCCCGTGTTGTGGTTAACCCCAGCTGGCAACTAAGCACCGCGCGGCCGCTCTCTCACCCCCCACCTTGGGATGGGGAAGAGAAGCGGAAGAGTAAAAGTGAGAAAAAACTCGTGGGTTGAGATAAAGGCAGTTTAATAGGTGGAGCAAAAGCCGTGCACGCAAGCAAAGCAAAACAAGGAATTCATTCACTGCTTCCCACGGGCAGGCAGGCGTTCGGCCATCTCCAGGAAAGCTGGGCTCCATCACGCGTAATGGTTACTTGGGAAGACAAATGCCATAACTCCAAATGTCCCCTCCTTCCTCCTTCTTCCCCCACCTTTATATGCATCTCGTGGCACGGAACAGCCCTTTGGCCAGTTGGGGTCAGCTCTCCCAGCTGTGTCTCCTCCCAACTTCTTCTGTACCCCCAGCCCGCTTGGTGTGAGGAGCAGAAACAACCAAAACTATGGTATGCTATTCCCATCCCAAATCCAAAACACAGCTCTCTACCAGCTGCCAGTAAGAAAGCTAACTCTATCCCAACTGAAACCACGACAGCTCACGAGCACAGGACTTTGCTGGATGGGATCTGTGTGTTGGGTGGATCAAATAGTACTGTTCTCCCATTTGATCCTCTTCTCTCTAGTCCCACGTCGTCTTCACCATTTGCAAAATGAGATGGACCCTTGCTGCTCTTGAGACTGAAAGACCAGGACTTGATGGAAGAGGCAGCCTCAGACGTGCCTGAGTCCAGCAGCGGCCTCTTCCACAACCTTGATCCATCTGCGCTGGCTCTTTGGGCAGCCAGGGGACAGGTACTTTTGTTCTGAATCCTTTTCTCGTGATCTTTTTCCGTTGGGAGCCTGAAGACCCATCTGCAACGTGAGGGAGGGGCGAGTTCTTGAGCAGAGCTGCAGAGTGCCTCCGTGTACAAGGGAAACCCACTTCTAGCTCGCTCCAAACGTGTGACCACTGGCCTTTAACGCTTTCATTTCAGGCGCTCTTTCCAACCCGAACAGCAGAAGAACTTGGGTTTTATTGCCAAGTTTCACCATTTCTATGTACGTTAGCGTGTGCTGAGCTCTCTGTGGGTGCGGTTGAGGTTCCTTACACTGTTCAGAGCGGCAAGGCTGAACTCTTGTATCTGTAGAAAGCCGTGCAATGATCCTAACTTAACCACTTGTCCTGCTTATAAAGTAAGAGCTTGTGTGTGATGCTGCTTTTCTTGTCGCTAAACTTGTCGCTAAGATGTAGTTGTTCGGCATTACAGACTATAATGGCCAAGGAACACGGGCAGAACCAGGACCTTGCACTGTGTCCCACTTGAGCACGACAGAAGGAATTTCCTGCCCTGCAGAGCTTCAGTCTAAAGGTTGGAACAGTGGGGAGTTGTCAGAAATCGTCTGAAACACCTGCTGGAACAGGTAACCATGTTTATTTTAATGTATAAATTTATGCATTCGTTATTTTTATTCATTTTGCATTGTGTACATGCGTAAATGTGGAAACATACATATGTATGTTCCATATCACACATATATACACAATCTGTAGTATACATGAACACAATGCAGCATTAAATCAGGGGGTTTCGCTTCTCTTAATTACCTAATTATATTGATTTTTACATTCTGTACGTCTTGGTTTTATCTGAACTTTACAGAAGGTGTAAGCAATACACATCTTGTCACATCCCATTTTCACACTAGCGCTGTTGCTGTATGAACCATTGCTAGAAATAAAACACGACGAGAATAGTCAGCCATCTGTCTGGAAAGCACATGCGGTCCCAGATGGCAGTTTCTCTCCCGCTCGCTGGTAGCAAAGTCCTCTGTCTAAGGAACACAGCAGAAACGTGTAACAATTCAGTGGGGATGTGTATAATGTGCAGCCCTCCCCCAGGCTGGGGCCGAGGGCCCTCCAGCGATGGAAGAGGAGGGAAACTCGGAGCAGTGAGCCCATCCCGACGGGGGGCAGGTGTTGAGCTCCTGCCGAGCAGAGAGATCAGCATCAGAGCCGGCTAACTCCACAGCAACCCCCTCTGCCGCTCAGCTCTGTATGAAGGAGGTTCCTCACCCCATCTTAGAATCACAGAATGGTTCGGGTTGGAAGGGACCCTAAAGATCACCCAGTTCCACCCCCCTGCCCTGGGCAGGGACACCTCCCACCAGACCAGGCTGCTCAAAGCCCCATCCAGCCTGGCCTTGAACACCTTCAGCAAAGGGACATCTGTCGTTCTCTATGCGTGGATATTCCTTTGCAAGGGTGTGGTGGGGAGCAGACAGAAGAGAGTCAGAAGGACCTTGGGCAGGTAAAGCCGGAGGGAGATGAAAGCCCATCAGCTGTTCTCTCTGGTATTGCAGGACCATTGGTCTGTCTCTACTGGAGAGCTGCTTGGTTTCCAGACAGCTTGGCCACCAAGAACTGACGCTTGCCCACCTCAGAGGCCCCCAAAGTACTTCACAACCTGCCTCCCTCAACCACGGAGTTGCTCGGTATTGTTCAGAGCAATTGCAGTGTGGCGTTGTTGCCTGCTCTTAGTTGGTGCCCCTTGTGAAAAGACAGCATGGGAATGTCTTTCCTGCCAACAGAGATGAATGGGTGGTGAAGCACCTCTAGTTAGCAATGCGTGGTTATTTCTGCTGGACTCGGCCTCCAAGGGTTGCTTTCACTGATCAAAATGAGCAGAAAAAGCCCAAGAATGTGAAAATCGCAGAAGTCTGGGAGTGACTCAGTAAGAATGCAGCTTCATCGCCCTTTCAACTCTTCGCCCCTTAGTGCGGTTTTGAATCTGGCCTGCGGGAGGGATAAAGGATAACAGAACAGGTTTATGCAGAACTGAGGAATACGGAAGAAATCATGACAAAAAGAATGACGGCACTCTGCCTTTGGGAGAGGCACCCAAAACCTCTTGGCTGTGGCTCTCACTCCAGTCTTTAGAAGAGCTAAACCCGTGGTCCTGTGAAACGATGCTGAATCTCCTTATCTCCTGATTGTTTTGCCTTGCAAAAATACCTCCTTTGTGGGTTCCAGTTTTCAGGAACATCCTTCAAGCCTATCTCCATTCCCAGAAAAGTCTTTGCACCAGCTACTGATGTTTTAACCTCGTGATACCTGTCCCCATCCGCTGTTTTTCTTCTGGGAGACCCGTGGATGTGGTGTTGTACTGCAGAAGTTGGCGCGAGTCCTTTTGTAGAGGGGAAAGCTGCTGCGTGGGCTCTGTGAAACCTTCAGGACTCGGCAGCGTTTTGCTTCCAAGCCTGTCCTGTGCTGGGGCGTTCTCTCTCTGGAGATCAACCAGCTGTTTGCTCTCAGTGCCGAGCGAGGGCTGGCAAGGAGCCCTGTCACCGTGGTGGGACAGCAATGATGGTGTGTGCAGGGGGTGTAATGAGCGGCGTGGTCCTCTTTTGCAGTGTGTCCCTCCACGGGGCCTTTATGGGAGCACTGGAGATCTCCACCCCGTGCAGCCATGGAAGACTCCAGCCACAGCCGGTTCCCAGCCATCCCCCTTTCACGGTCAGAAGGAAAGATGGTGCGTATCAAGGAAAGGCCCTGCTAAGAAGGGGAAAAGGGTCAGATTGTTTTGGAGGCAGGAGAAAAACAACCGCTCCTTCCTTCCCCTCGGAAACGATTTTGCCTTGGCCCAGCCTTTGCAAAATGGAAATAAAAAGCCTTGCTGAGCGTTGGGAGCTGGCGAGAGCCGTCACCCAGCCAATTCATCATAATGGGAGCCTGGTATCTAATAAGCAGGTAATAAATGCGCTAAGTGTCCACCTTTAACTTGCCTGCGTGCCTCCCCGCGGAGGCAGACCCTGGGCTGCAGCTGCTGATGAGGAGACGTCACCCTGCCTGATAAGCAGATGATGTCAGGGCTGCTGGAGCGATAGCTGCCTGGCTTTTCTCTCCCGGCCGCGGGCATGGCAGGGGAGAGCACAAGCTCTGCAGGGCAAGGTGCGGGGTGGGGGAAGCAGGTTAGGGCATGAAAACCTCGTCCGATGTCAACCAGCCCTCAAGGCAGTGGGGCCTGTCTCGTTTCTACAAGTCACGCAGCAGGTTGTGATAGGGAAAGGGTAGGGTTTCACTTTGTGGTAAAGAAAACCGACTTCAAGTCTTTGATTGAGGTGCTAAAATTGTGATCTTTCCAGTTTTGTTTTAAATGCATGAGGTGATCGACAAAGGACAACTAGAGGAGGGGATGCTTAGGAAGTACCAGATGTTGAGCAGAGGAGCATAGGGTGATGCTCCCCCTGCTCTGAGACGACAGCTGTGGGGCACACAGCTTGTGGTCTGGTACGGTACGGTACCAGGAGGACCTGGGCCTAGGTGTGGGGTCAGAGAAGCCCAAGGGAAGAGCCTTTGACCCAAGGAATTGCCCATCCCACCTCCCCTGCTTGTCCCTCAGTGGGTGGCTGTTCTGGCAGTGGATGTGGGTGGAGAGAAGTGATCCTGCAAGGTGACAAGTCCAGAGGAACAGGTCCCCCTCTAACTTGAGGGAAACCCAGGTCCCAAGTGGCAGTCAGTGGGGACACATGGACCCCCAAGGGGCTTTTATGGCAGCAGGGCCTGGGACCACAAAAGGGGTCTCTCCAGAGGGAACGCAGCGAACCCTGGCTGGAGGAGAGCGTAGGAAGGGCAGGAAATGAGGACCTCTTTGATCCTCGAAGTGAGAAGGACGTGTCGGGATATAAGCTCCGGGACCAGCCCCTGTGACTGCCAGCTCCCCGCGGGGGCTGTCGGCCTTGTGTCCTTGCTGGGGCTCTTCCCGGGGCAACCCCCCACCGCATGGGGGATGTTGCACTCCTTGCCGGCTCCTGCCCCTCCGGGCTCCGTGCAGCCGCTGGCAAGGAGGTCGTTATGGCAGGGCCCCGCTCAGCAAAGCAGGGAAGTCCGTCCCTATTTGTCACCGAGCGTCGGGGCCTTGGAGGTGAATCAGATGCACTGTATTAATAGATCTAATCATCGCGAGCCTTGGTCGTGCCGTATGTAGCAATCTGTTTCCTGGCTGACAGCGTCGCTGGCTGCTGGCAGGAGGGAGAGACGGAGGAAGAAGCATTGCCCGCCCGCGGCTCCGCGGGGCAGGACCTTGAAGGGAGTTTCTTTTCACGTGCTGGGCGGGCAAAACTCTGGTCTCACGCTTGTCGATGGCAAATCTGCCGACAGGAGCGGATCGTGGCTGGGGAGACTTTGGTTTGGTTTTTTTTTTGGTTTTTTTTTTTTTGTTTTTTTGAGAACTTCCCGTGCTTTCAGGATGGGGGTTTCTCTTTTTCTTGGGGACCCTCAAAAAAGAGGTCTGCTCCTCCTTTTAGCTTGTTGGCAGCCCCTTATTTCGCGTTTGTCTTCCTTGCTAGCGCTGGTGGTTGGTGCCACTGCTGGCTGGTGTTTCAGACCAGCCTGAGATCAATAGGGGTGCACTTGCTAGCATCACATTAATTAAGTCTTATGCTGAGAGCCCTCGTGCTATTGATTGTAACAGTTACTTCAGCTGGAATTTGGGAAGCACTTACTTGAAGTCTAAAAAATGAGAAGAAAGCAGAACGCTGGGTGATTGGATTGACTTCATTTCCAGTGGATTACACTGTAATAATTGCGTATGTCCAGTCTGCTTTCATTACTTGTCCCTCTAACAAAAGTACCAGGAATGCTTTCAGATTTCAATATGCAGGATTACAGGGCTTGCTTGGAGCAAGCACCAGAGTACACTGGACAGGAGCAATATGAGAGGCTTTATCTTAATAACCGGCAGAAGATACCCACTCACCCTGCTGTCTGCCCCGTTCACATCCTTTTCTTTGCTTTCCTTCCTCTAAAAAAAAGGAAACAAAAATGCCAATTACTGGCTGAGAACATGAATTTTTCATTGACCTCCTGTAATTCCCCACAAAGCTGAGGATGGCTGGAAGGTAATGAAATGAGATTTCTCCAAAGAACAAATGAACGAGAGAAGATGACTGCCTGAACCGAAAGCCTGGTGAGATGAGGGCGTCGTTGAGGGCATCGTCAAGGGCCTGCGTTGGGGTGAGGGAAGGACGGAGATGCTCTGGGGTCAGGAGGGATAAAGAAGAATGGCTGGAGGCTCATCACACATCGTTGCTTGTCCTCCCAGCCCAGGGTTAGCCCTCTCTCTGAGCAACTGCTGAGACGATGGGATGGGGTTGGGGCAACCTTAATGTGAGTGGTTTGGTTTTTTGTTTTTTACTTCTTCCTGCCCCCCCCCCACCAACGTACAGCCTTCCGCTGTCCCTCTTGGTGTGGGGCAAAGTATCCCAAGTGCACCCAGGCTGAGGGTGATTCGGCTGTAAAGTGTCTCGGCTTGTTTTGCAGAGCTATTTGCAGTGGGGCCCTGCTCGCGGATGACTCCACGCTTGCTGGGGTCTTACCACCATGCTGGGGCTTTCTAGGACTTTTGTTTTTAATATGCCGCTTTAAAATAACCCAGCAAAACCTGCACTCAAACTCATTTATTATTTTTCATAAAGGCTCCCCCCCTCCTGTTTTTTTTTTTTTTTTTTTTAAAAAAAAGATGCTGTCAAACTGCACTTCTTAAGATTCATGGTGGATCTCCTCTGCCTGACTCTATTACCCAATTTAAATACACAACAGCAAGAGGGCTTGAATGCCACTATGTTAACACAGTGCCAGAGACCTCCGTGAGGTTGTTTGTTAAAAGCAAATTGTACCTGTTAAGGGGCTGGGAAGGGGAGCACAGCTGCTGTTAACTGCTTTACCAAATTGACTCTGACTCATTCGTTTCAAATGAAAATTGAAATGCTTTTGACTTCTTTTTCTTTTTTTTTTTTTTTTTCCATCCTTCCAGTGGCAAATTTGCTTTACTTAACGCTAAGTGGGGATCATTTCTTGTGATTACTGAAAAATGCATCATAACTTTTGATTACGCTGCTATTAAGGATGCAGAATGGCAATTTCTGCTGCTTGCAGAGAGGGAGAGAGGAGAAACGCTGCTGGAAGAGCTGGCGTAACCCTTTGCTACGCTGAGCGCTGCGGAGAAGGTGCAGCTGCTGTTGGGCTGGGGCTGCGGGCTGGTGAGGCAGGACCCGGGGCTTGAATTCAGGCTGGGTGCAAGCGAGCATGAACGCAGATGACCTCAGAGGGATGAAGCAAGGGATGGGAGCATCACAGAAGTGCCATGGCTTCCCAGAAGTTTGCCTTTTGCAGGGGCTAACGATCCTCTTTTTTTAAATGGAAGCACCTTGGGAAGACGGGCTGTTGTTCGGAAGAAGGGAACGTTTTCAGGGGTGGAGAGGGAATGTCCCTAGCAGCAGGATAAAGGGCACACATCCCAGGGTTGTAGAGACCTCCTGAGTGGGATGGAAGTTTCTGACAAGGGGATTATGATTCTCAGTGGGGGAATGAGGAGAATGATGTAGGCAGCCTGGGAGATGCAGCAGGAGAGGGACTGTGGAGTGCCCAAGGACGTTGCCTCCCGCGCTGCGGAAACCGAGGCAGGGGAAAAGAAGTTGCGAGGACGAATTGCTTTACACGGCGTTGTGTTTTTCACGCAAAGATTTCTCGTGTTTAGGAAGGACGTGCTCTGCCATTGGGAACATTTGCCCTCCCATGGATGTGAAGATCCCCCAGGGTTCGGGAGGAGCACGGGGAGATGGTGGAGTATCTGCAGTGCTACGTGTGGAAACTGCTCAGCCCTGCTCCTGGGGCGGCTGGGTGGCAGAGCAGCAGCAAAGGCTGGACCTCCAGTTAAGTGCCAGCAAAGCCGATGAGTGTACTGGAGGTAATGCCCCCGTGGATGGGGAAAACACTCTGGGCCACTGCAGAGAGCCCTTTCCTGGCATTGGAAGGGCGCAATCGATGTCTTACTCTGGCTGCCCAGCATGACGGGCTGTAAGCAGAGCGTGCGTGGAGTGGTGTAAACCTGTGTGTGTCCAGCACAGGGTTTGGACAATTACCCGACTTGGGAGCTGAAGAAAGGAGGGGAGGTACCAATCTTGCACTGTCAGCCTACAGGCACCTCATCAAAGAGGGCCGCTAGCCGTGGCAGTGAGGCAGGGAGTTCTGGTGGCCACTTGGCTTAGATACTTGCTCCTTTGTGGACCCTCCCCTTTATTATTTTTACTGCCCCTTTTGTAGCTCTCCCAGGGCACCACCTGCCCTCTATGGCTGCTTTAGCCCTGTTTTTCCACTGGGAACTACGTTTCCCAGAGTTCTTACTCTGACAGGACTGAAGGGCTGCCACGGGCCGTGCAGAGCTGGATCTGAGGAGGCATAGCAAGAACAAGAAATGCTGGAAGTAAGGACGCACTTAATTAAGTGCAAGGAATAAGCGAAAAAGAGTGGCCACAGTAGACATTTGCAACAGGTTCGGAAGATAAGGCTCCCTTAAGAAGAAGGGAAGGAACCCTCTCTTTCTGCTGCAGTCCTTGCTCTGGGGAATGCCGTGGCCAGCTGCAAACAGCTGGTTCCACCCCAGGCCTTGGAACAGCAGAGTTAGTGGGAGTGAAAGCGCAGGGGTGAGCTGCAGGGGCTGTGTTTGTTGAGGAAGGACTTGTGAGGCTCTCGGCGTATGCAGGAAGAGTTTTCTGCCCTGGCAATACTTGCCTGTAAGCCTCCTAAAAAAGGGGAGCGGCGCTTGGCTAATACTGCAAGGCTGGAAAAGTTAAAGACGTATCGAGGACAGAAATGTGCGGAGTGATGGGATGCAGAGATCCGTCTGGAGAGCTACAAAGGAGGAAACGTAACAGCTACCAGTGTTGATGAGACAGCCAGTGCTCTCCACGGAGAATTGTGATTTCGGCTTTGTTTTCTTCCTCTCCGCGCACCAAACTGAGCGAGGTAGCACAACAGGCTTGGCTGGTCTAACCCAGTGGAATCTGGTTACGGGAAGGGGCTTGCCTAGAAAGCTCTGGCAGCTGTGTCAATTAGATTTCTTGGCTCTAACGCTCTCAGGGGATCATACCTTTACCAGCTCGCTGCGGAGCCCATCTCTGGTTGGAGGGGACCGAAAGCGAATTTCACAGCCCACCCACCGGCCGCCTCTAACACGGACAAGTTGGGGTTGGCTTTGTCCTGGGAGAACGGGGACCCTCACGGCAGAGGCTGGGGCTTGGCGATACGCTGACGGTCAACCAGGCTCGGCATTCCCAAAAGTGCATACATGTATCCATACTCATAGATATACATATATATTTGTGTGTGTGTGTGTGTATATATATAAAATACATATATATATTTTTTGCTGGCAGCTGAGATAAAAGGGATATAATGAAAATGTAAACGAAAAACTTTACACCAGGCATGGCCTGACAGAGGGAAGATTGATATCCCATGATGCTTTGTCTTGATGAGACAATGAAAAATAACCACCACGGCAGCTGTGTCAATATCAGACTTGGTAATGCACCACTAGCTGTGGGTTTTTATTTAATCCGCTTTGCTTTAAGATGATAACGGTTGTTACTTTTCAATGCCTGTCTGTCAGCACCCTGGCATTGCAATATTCCTCCGCAGCTTTGCGAGCGGGTTTCATTTATTTTAAAATACCATTTCACACACTGCTGACTTTTAACAGTGTTCCATGTGAGTTTGGGAGATTGAATAGTGACAGAAACAACACTTTTTATGAGAATACAGAATATTAAAAATGGGGCACAATATACAGATGGCAGTTTTCACTACAGCTTGTTTTTTTCCCCCCAACCTGCTTCTGCTACTCAGCTTCCCACTGAATGCATTTGTAGTAACACCATAAATGTCACTTTCGCTGACTGCCTTTTGGCATTTTATTTAAATGGGAATTCGGCTCTTGCTGCTGCTGCTGCCGCCGCTGCATCGAGCTCGTGTTTTGCAGGGGTGCCACTGTGCACGCTCCTCTTGCGTCCCGCGCATTTTCCATCGGCTGCGATCCGGGGGCTGCCGAAACAGCAGCCCCAGCTGTGGCAGTGCGATGGCGTGTGCGTCTGTGTGCACGCACCTGGGCGTCTCTGGGAGGACTGGGAAGGTCACCGAAAGCCAGAGTGCTTTCCGCTCGGCAAAATACTTTTCTTTCTGCTTGGCTTCTCTAAGACTCTCATCTTGCCAGCAAAATGCAAAATCATTTGCTGCTGTGATGGCACCAAGAGGCAGATGATATCTGGAGTTAGGAACTCTTGATTTTTAACTCCTGGGGCTCTTTTGGCTGCTTTCTGCCTAAAACCTGGCTGTTTGCTTTAGCTTAGTTGCTGTGGTGTTGAAGGAGCCCTGTCCCCTCCAGATTTCCTGGGGCAAATAACAGTAAAGGCTTCCGAGGTGGTGATATAGTCCCATAGCAAATCCCTCTGGGGTCCTGGTTGGTGCTCCTGTAGCGGTGTAGGTCTCGAAGGCTTGGTGTATGAACAGCTGTGATGGGTGACAGTCCTTGGCAGTCCTGATCTCTGCCTCCTGTCGCAGGGCTGGAGACGGCTGCTGGTCTGTAAGTGCTTTCCTGGGGGAACCACGCAGAGTGAAGAGCAACAGGGAAGGGGGTAAACTGAGGACTTGCTTTGATTTTGTCCTCCAAAACATTTGTGTCTCAGGGCGGCTGGAGATGACCTGCGGCCTCCTGAAGCATCCCTCCTCGTTGGGAACAGACAGGTATTTTGGTGGGTTTTACCCCATCGTGGCCGCTGAGGGAAGAGCGTGCGAACCGCTGCTCGTGTCCTGGATGCTGTGGCTCATCTTGCTGACCTGAAACAGCCCTGCTCCCTCCCTTTCCTGCACACTAGCTTTTTGGGCTGTGACTCCCTAAACCCAGGACGACTCTACACCCAGCACTGTGCATATCCTCTATCGGCACACAAGTCCTTCAGCTTGGGGAGGAAAAGCTGGCGCGAGCCTTATCCTTGTATTTCTTGTCCTTGTTCCCGCTGCCAACAGCCCTACTGATAGTCCGCTCTGTGATAACTCACTGTCCTCTCTAAATGCAGCCGTGGCAGGGATGGGTTGCGCCCCTGTCTTCATCTTCTAATTTTGCAAGACACCAAAGTGTTTTTTGAAGGCACGTAATTGCCTGGTTCCCCCTCTTCTTTGCATACCTCTGGAAATGTCTAAGCCTCTGCACATCTGGGCTGGAACGGTTTGGCTGAGTTGTCGGGGATGATTGTGGCAGAGACAGGAATCCCGCAGCCTGACGGACAGGAAAATGTTTTTGTTTGAAAATGGGAACGTTTATTTTGCTTAACGTGGGAAATAAGATTACGGAAAAACAATGTTTTGGGTCTTTGTCATTTTGAGGCGATGGCTGGTTGCATGGAGTTATTTCTTTGTTTCCTACCCATGTACCTGAAGAGGTCCTTGAAGTCACCAAATGCTTCATAAAGTTGTTTTAGTGTTTTGGAAAACGATAGAGGTAGGGTTATTACTTTAATTTTTGTAAAATGCTTTTATTTTAATCTTGGAGCTGGAGGTTCACTGTACAAGTATACAAGGGCATTATATAGAATATGATGACCTGAAACAATATTGTTCCCTCCTCCCTGTAATATTTTTGCTGTTACGGATTCCGTTACTGCAGGACTAAGTGCACCTGCATACCTTGAGCCCTTCTGGGAGGCTGGAAATTTGTCCTTTTCTATTCCACTGGGACAAAGCTGCTATTTCTGGCTTGGTAGGTTGCAACGGCATCAGACTCACAAGTGGTGATATTTTAATGTACATAAAGCCTGTTTTCCAGTGCAGGCTGAATCTTCTCCCCTCTCGGCCCCAAGGGAGCACGTAGCAGGGGGTGGGAGGAGCAGGATGAGCCATTACCGAACAGGTTGACTTTTTAAAGAAAATGTGAGCTGTTTGAAAATGCTCCTACATGTGCAATGTTCCAGGCAATCCTAGGAGATGGATGAGCAGAGAGAGTGCAGGTGAGGCAGGCAGAGGCACGAGAGAAAATGTTGCTTTCGTGTCTCTGTCCCAACAGGAATAATTTCCACATAAATAGCACCTATCTGTTATTTAACACTTAAATCATCAAAGTGTCCATCGGCGCGGGGCTCTTTTGTGCTTGGTGCTCCACAAATATAAAAGTGTGCGAACGGGGAAGCACGGAGATGGTTTATGGCTCCTCTTTTAGGGCAAGGAGATGGTGCAGGTGACCTCTTCAGAGCTCTTCCACCCCATTATCTATTCATCATCTATTATAGCTCTTCCTTGTTGCACAAAGTTTATCCTACATTTCATCAGGTAGGAGCCTGGCGCACACAAATCAGCTCTATGGTCTGGTTTCCTAGAGTTACTTCGGGAAGCTAAACTTTCCTCCTGGTGTCTAGGTAAAAATCACTCAGCAAAATCACTTGTGTACGTGTTGGCGTCGTGTAAGTCAATAGTAATGCTCTATTTGCATGATCCATAAGGAAAAAAAATAGCATACCTTTCGCCTGATCCTTTCTGGGTTCTTGGACATGAGGCAAGATGGATAACAGGGAAAACAGTCTTCGTTATAAGACTGATGCCAGCTCTGCATGTTTTGGCCCTGCTCTAGCATTTCCTATAAATGTTGTTTTCCTGTTTCCCAGAGCCACAGTGTTTGCACAGTGCAAACGGTTGCCAGGGTTAATTTAGCGGTTCCCCAGCTTTACCTGGCACGGCTGTGCCGGGGGATATTGCTGAACTCCAGCATGCCATGTGTGGTGTGTGACTTGCCTCCTCACAGCTCAGCAAAGCAGCTCCTTGAAAAAGCAGAATGGATTAATTAATCTGAGATAAAGAAAGGAGGTTCCTTAACATCCCCCTCCCTCTAAACTTTTCTTTTCTGTGGGGCTGGGCAGTGACACTTCACGTGAAACAAATGGGGAAGTGCGCTGGGTGAGGGGATGGTGTTAAGGCTGGGTTAATTCTAGTGATGTGTGAATCACGGGTCACATCTGTGTCTCAACTGTGCACCGAAGGAGTGCGTCTTTCCAGTGACACCATGCCGCGTGTGCCCTGGAAGCCTGTCTCTTAGCTCCTGGTGTGGCATTTTTTGAGCATGGGGGAAGCAGGAGGAGCACCGGATCACAGGATTTTCTGGGACTGAGCAGAAGGGATGCTAAGGCGTCTCACAGTTTGAGCTCTCTCCATCAGTACGTGCAGCTTACCTGTGTGAGGTGGTTATAAGGGCTTCATAAAGATCGAAGAATCATAGGGTTGGAAGGGACCTCTGGAGATCATCCAGTCCAACCCCCTGCCAGAGCAGGGTCACCCAGAGCAGGTGGCACAGGAACACGTCCAGGCGGGTTTGGAATGTCTCCAGAGACGGAGACTCCACCACCTCTCTGGGCAGCCTGTGCCAGGGCTCTGCCACCCTCAAAGGAAAGAAGCTCCCCCGCATGTTGAGGTGGAACTTCCTATGGTCAAGTTTGTGCCCGTTACCTCTTGTCCTGTTGCCAGGCACCACTGAGAAGAGCCTGGCCCCATCCTCCTGACACCCACCCTTTCAGTATTTGTAAGTGTCAATAAGGTCCCCCCTCAGGTTCCCAGTATCTTGCAGATGAACACGGTTTTTGCAAAGGCCCTATTTCGTCTCTGAGGATGCTCGTTCTCCTTGGAGGAGCTATGACAAGTAGCAGTGGAGCTTGTCCCTTTGCATTATTTCTTCAGCAGGAGGCAGCTTTCTTTTAACACAAAACTATTGGTGTTAGGGTGGGAGGTTGAGATCTCTGAAAGTGGGGCTCAGTGTGCCTTTCTGCAGGAACTGCTGGGTTTGTGGGTACAGGATAGCGCTGACAAGCTTCGTTAGGCACTTCTGGCACCTGTCCGACAAACATCATGCCTCTTGCAGTGTTCCGGCTGCCTGGCTACTTCTGCTTATCCCTTTGGCATGTAGAGTCCCATGGG
Source organism: Rissa tridactyla (assembly GCF_028500815.1). NCBI lineage: Eukaryota > Metazoa > Chordata > Aves > Charadriiformes > Laridae > Rissa > Rissa tridactyla. The sequence goes on from NC_071473.1 coordinate 23,026,305, forward strand.
CTGTTATTTTCCACAGATACAGTCCAAGACCGTTTAGAGGTCCCAAGCCATGCAGTGACAGTGTCTGCCTGGGTGGCAGCAGCAGGGATAGACAGCAACTTCTGCACAGAAGAGCCAGCTGCCTTCCCGTCACGCAGGTGTGCAGCTGCACTGATGGGCTCCAGCTTTTGGAGGGCAATCACAGGGCATTTCACTTTTCTGTGGTGTTTCTTCTGTCTCTCCAGCAGGATCTGTTCAGGTGCACGCACCGAGTCAATTCACCATTGTTTCCAAGGATTTAGGTTTGCGTCTCCACTAGGTGGGAGAAAGGACTCGCTTTCAACCTTGGCGTTCCTAACATTAGGATAATGCTCTTGTGTTTCCAGTGACTGAGCTGGTGGCTGGCTCCCTCCGTTCATTGTGTCCAGGGCAGGTGTGCGTTGTGGCTTCTCCATTGCATCACCTGGCCCAGCTGACTCATTTTGTTCTTTTTCCTCAGTTGGAAATCGCTCATATCTGCTGTGTGCTACAGGCCATTACACAGTTGGCCGGTCTGTAAGTCTAACCGTGTGCCCTGTTGAGTATTGTTCTTGCTTTCTCTTGGAGAAGACGACTTTATCCAAGGAGCAACAGCACTGGAGTATGGAGAACCCCAGAAAGAAGTGAGTAGGTCCCGGTTGTGTTTGTGTTGATAGCATGGCCTGAGGTGTCGGTCTTGGGCTCTACTGCGTCGCGCTGACACCGAGTCTTCTCAGAGTGATCTTAATATCTGCTTTTTTTGAAGATGATGATGGCTGAGGTGGATGTAGATAGGCTCTCAGGGCAGTAGACTTGGATGTAACTGGCCTCCGCTAACCTGGGCGGTGAGGTAATGTCTGGGGAGGTGGGGTGGTACGTGGAGGAATGTCCCGTGTGATTGCTCAGAGCTGCAGGGGCCAGAAGGTCAATTTAGTATGCCCATAGGAGTGGATCTAGGATGGGATGTGATTCTTTGCAGACCGGAAGCTGCGACTTGTTCTGGGATTTCTGGGGCAGGAGGTGGCAATTTCATTCCAGGCCTGGTGCTGCAATTGCTGATTTTTCCATCTCTGCTTCACTTCACCCCCAAATTTTGCTTGGGCTGTGTAGACTATAGGTGCCAAGCCTTGTGCAAGGGTAAGAAGAGTTGTGAGGAGAACACTGAGTGAATTGTGGGTGGTCAGTGAGTTGGACAGGTGGGATTAACCCTTCTCCTGCAGCTTCTGCGCGTTGTGTTTGCCAAGTGAAAGCGTGGAAGGTAGCCGTGCAACAGATCCCCAGCCCTGAAGGGTTGGCACATCACCTGCGCTGTGATCCCTCCACCGCATCTCACCCCTCCAACGTCCCATAGCAAACGTCACACTGACTGTCACAACTCTAACGTGTGAACAAAGACAACCCGCAAGGGTCCTGAGCCGTACGCAGGGGTTACTAGCTCTCTGTGCAGAGCATTGAATACCACTGGGAGTTCCCAGCACTTCCATCTTCTGTTGCAATACCGGTGTTATTATGGATAGCAATATCCGTACCTGGTAACTCTTTCGTGGCGGTTGCTGTTTCGGAGGCTATTAAGCTTGCAGATGAACAGTTCTTTGTCTAAGTTAGCGCCTAATCTTTCACATGACAATATCTTTACAGCTATACCCATCTGGAGTCTGAGTCAAAATCAGATTCGCTTTCTGTTAAAACTGCGGATTTGGAGAATTACACTGTGTCAGCAGGGGAGGGGAGAGAGATTTTTGGTAAGATGATGGAGGAGATGTGTATACAAAATGGCAGCGTTAAATCTTTGTCAGGGGATCTTAGGAAGGATAATATCTTGCTACATAAAAAAAAAAAAAAAAAAAACAACAAACCAAAGCAGAGATAATGGACATTTACGTGAAAGCAAATGATACGTAATTTTTGAGCGTGCTGGAATTTTCCCGGGGTAATGGACTACTTGTTTCAGATGTCATCTTTTAAGTTCATTAGCTTTGTTCCACCCTCCACTTGCTATTTTAATGTATATTCTAAAACATTACTTGCATTATATTTCTATCCCTGCATTTCAAAATATTGGCTAGGACAGCTTTAGTTACCCTTGTATTATCTCTTGCTTGAGATCTGAGTATTAATATGATTTGGAGGATGAAATACAGGTTCACGTATTTTCCATGCTGCTCACTGTGGAGCTGGGAAATTACTAACTTGACACCTTCCGTTTGTCTCTACGTTTTCTGTTGTGTGATGCTCCCCGCCAAATGGGAGTGAGTTATAGTAGGGAACTGTTGGGGTTTTAATCTTGGATGCTGCGCGCTGTAGGCAGAGTTTTCAAAGGGCTCTGATGCATTTCCGATGAGAGTTTTGCTGTTCAAGTAGGGTCGTGCTGGAGAAATACATACACGCACCCCCCTGGCTGTCCTTAGACCTCTAAGTATCTCTTTCTCTCCAAATATTTTTTTTTTTTTTGATTCTTTCTTTCTCTCTCTCTCGTGCCCCTTGATCCTCTAGTCGCACCCCCTCCCGCCCCTGGAAGCAGCCCGCTGGAAGGCACAGCGATGCTCCTGGAGGGAAATGTCTGTGTCCGCTCCGCGTGTGAAACGGAGGGGACGCATGGATGGGATGGCACTGGAAGGGCGTTAAGCAGAGGAAGACCACAAACAATTCCTGAGTGTGAATAATTCCTACTCCCCTTTGTGGCTTCTTTTTCTAGCTTGATTATGTTCAGATTGCTTTAAAAAAAAAATTAAAAAAAAAAAAATATCTCCCAAAATACTGGGTTTTATATTCCTGCTTGATCTCTTCATCACTCATGAATCCTGTTTTTTCTCATTGTGTTTTTGTCATCTATTTTAATTTCTATTAACGTGAAGAATTTCTGAACGGTATATAGCAAGGTCTTTTTTTTTTTTTTTTTTCTTACATGCCTCTATTTGTATTGGAAGACAACTTGTAAAATGTAGTGCAAAAATACCCTCATCTTTTCTAGTTAGGCTATATCTGTCTTTTGCTGTGGCGACCCTCTGCCTAAATAATATCCGCAGCCACTTAGATACCCTCATTATAACCATTAGGTTAAGTGCGGAGGACAAAATGTATATACTGTACCTTAAGTTTCTAATCACAACGGCAGAGTTTAGATTGGTACGATCTTTTTTTTTTTTTTTTTTTAATGACAAGCAATTCAGTTTCTTGGATGAGGCAGTTAGTTGGTTCTTTTTTGTCTGTAGCCTCGGTAAAGCTTTTTTTTTTTTTTTACTTTTTATTTGTGAAAACCTCTTATCCTCTACTTTTAGTTCTATCTTTTTTGTGGAGAAAATGCAAAAAAAAAAAAAGCCTACAGAATGCACGTTTTTTTGTGGGGATTTTGATCTAAAAATCATTTTTTCCAGCGCACTGAAAAATCCCGATGAAGCAAGCATCTGTAAAGGAATCAAACCCCAGCTGGGCTCTGAGTCGTGACTCTAGGTCCTAAGGTGAGGAGTGGGGCCATTGGGGGTTATGTGGGTGAGTGACATTTAAGGAAAACGCCATTTGAGTCTTTCCATTTGTTTGTCTGCCAGTTTCAAGGACTTCGCAGCCACAGAGGCTTTAGCCCAATTATGATGATTCTCATGTGATCACTTGCCACCAGCAGATGAAGCTTGGGGGGGGGGAGGGGGAAAGCTCCTAAAATACTTTAAGCCAAGGAAATCATGAGGATTTAGGAATATTGCATTAGGCTCTTGAACTTTTATCTGTTTGGAAGTGCTGGGGAACCGCTATTTAGTGGATTTGGCCTGGGGTGCCAGGTGAGTAAGAGGGCTGAGACGTTTGTAGACCTGGAGTAACTGCAAAGTGGGCTCTTTCATACTAAAATATAAACTACAGGGTCACGCTGTATGCTTAGATGTGGGGTATAGTGTGTTTGTTGTCTAAGAAAAATCTTGTAAGCAGGGGAACCTGCTGTTCCCGCAGAGCTGTGGAACTGAAGGCTGGCACGGACATGCCGGTTAGTGGGGAGCGTGATCCCACCTAACGCCAACCTTGGAACTGGAGGTTGCCAAAAAATCACTCTGATTTTCTTTGGGCGGCGGAGGGGCGTGTGTGTGTGTTCAAGTGTTGAAGTGCCCATTTGATTGAGAAGGTGACGCTGGGGACACTGGTTCGTTATGGCCTGCCGAGGGCAGGAAATGCTGGGGCTACACTTTCACCTTTCGGAGATGAGATTGTTTTCATTTCTAATCAAATTGAAGCCATCCAGGTCTACTCCGAGCTGTGGGCTCCAGCCTTGAGACACTTATTCCTTGTGGGTCACGAATTTCGGGGAGGAGGGAGGCCTGACACCTCTCTCCTGGGAGATATGGTGGAAAGGCCATGCGCAAAACAGGGAGAAATGTATTTGTTTCTTCTGCCAGGAAATCATTTGATCTGTAAGCGCTCCTGTGCTCATTAGCATGGGTGTTTATTGATGATGAATCTAGCCCTTGGAAGTCTGTTGCTGTATTAACTTTTTGGAAAGAGCTGTGTATATGGGTTTGGGTTCCTGCAAACACAGAAGCCGTGGTGAAAAATATGGCTAGTTCTCAAAAAAATTAATCCAAGCTCTGAAAGGACTTAGTTTGCGCAGAGTCTTAAGTATGGATGCTGGGGATGCAATGAGTCACAGAATCACCGAATGGTTCGGGTTGGAAGGGACCTTAAATCCAACCCCCTGCCCTGGGCAGGGACACCTCCCGCCAGACCAGGCTGCTCAAAGCCCCATCCAGCCTGGCCTTGAACACCTCCAGGGATGGGGCAGCCACAGCTTCCCTGGGCAACCTGTTCCAGTGCCCCACCACCCTCACAGGAAAGAATTTCTTCATGATATCCAATCTAAATCTACCCTCCTTCAGTTTAAAACCATTACCCCGTGTCCTATCATTACATTTCCCGATAAAGAGTCCCTCCCCGTCCTTCCTGTAGCCCCTTTGGGTACTGGAAGGGGCTCTAAGGTCTCCCCGGAGCCTTCTCTTCTCCAGGCTGAACAACCCCAACTCTCTCAGCCTGTCCTCACAGCAGAGGGGCTCCAGCCCTCGGATCATCTTTGTGGCCCTCCTCTGGACCCACTCCAACAGGTCCATGTCCTTCTTGTGCTGAGGACTCCAGAGCTGGATGCAGTACTCCAGGTCCTCGAGGCTCAATGAGTTTGTCTTAGGACTTGTGGATAAAGTTGTGTCAGAATGAAGTGATGATGGAATTGGTGTAACACAGGGAAAAATCACTGCATGGTGTTATTTTACAGAGAAACAGTGTAGGATGAAGTGTATTGTAAAGCATCGGCATCCTGGGGCAGGTTTCAAGGAGGACAGCGTGTGAGGGGAGCAGGCAGGAGAAGGAACCTTGGAGGGGGCCAAAAGCACTAGCAGAAGGAGCCTGCCCGGCTGGGCCGCCCGCAGGAGCAGAGCTGCCTGATCATCCTTGGACCCTGGCCTGGCTCTAACGTGCAGGGTAGCCTGACGTCCTCCCACATTGATCGAGAAGTGTCCCCGTAGCTGTGGGCAGGCCTGAGCCTCGCCAGGGAGCAGCTATGACATGCGGAGGACCTGTCTTCCAGCCTGACTGCTTCCTATGCGGTCTCTGTAGGAACTTTGCATATGTAAGCCCGGGGTAGAGAAGCTGGTTTGCAGTCATTCTTAGCCCCACGGGGAGCTATGAACACTTATGTTAGCTGTGCTTACAGCACGTTATTCCTTAGCTCTGCACTTACACAGCACCACTAAGCACCTGTTAATGCTCTGGAGGATTTTTAACCATGCATAGCTTGATTAAATACAAACGGAACCAGATATGCAAGGAAAATGCGGCTGTAGTCACACCAAATCTGCACGCCTGTAGCTAGACGTAGGTGACCGTTAAGGGGGTGTTTTGTATCCAAGCGAGCTCCTGGTCATAACGTCACATTTGCAACCTGTGATTGTCATTGTGGGAACTGGGTAGGGCAAATGCTCCCTCCAGGCATTAAAATTTTCCTTGCTGCTTTACAGAGGTTAAACAAAAGCAAGGGATGTGTTTCCTGATCACAGGCAAGTCCCTCTGATTTACAGCCACGTGGGCAAGAGCAGAGCCACTTACACGTGGAGAGCAATTTGCAGAAGGCGCACAACGGCAATGAAACGGCTCTGGACTCTGCAAGGTGCTGACGAAAAGCCTCCCTTGCACTCTGTTCCCACTGGGATCTGCTCCTGTAGCTACTGTGTGAGTTGTTTGAAAATCCTACTGGCTTTTTTGAGGCTTAGGACCAGGTATATGCGAAGGGCTGGTGATCCCAGGCTCATAGAAAAAGGGGTTATTTCACTGGAAATGCCCAGGTGCTGGGTTCAGCCTGCCCTCCGGCTCTGCTGAGGTGGCAGGGACTGGTGAGGCTGGGCTGGGGACGTTCCTCCCTGGGAAAAGGCCATCTGAATTGCATGTGAGGGCCAAGGCGAGAGAAGAGCGTCGTTCTAAGTAAATTGTCAGCCGCCTTTCTGTGTGTCCTCCCCTCGCTCCCGCTTTCTCCTCACCGACATATCAGCGATGTTTATTAAGAGATGACAAGTCTATCAGGCCTCATAAGCAGCCTTTCACAAGGAGGAGATCTTATATCCAGAGAGCATCATCAATCTTGTCTCTGCTCTGCTCTTCTGAGCAGCTGATAGCGAACAAGGCTCCATCCTCTTCCCCCCTCCTTCCCACCCCTTCCCCTCTCCTCCCCTCCACCAACCCTCTGCGGCACAGCGGGAGCCAGCAAAAGAGAGATTTGATTTGCATAAAGTCTTTCTGGTAAAGAGAGGGAAGAAGCGGAGAGAAAGCCGGCTTCTCCTGAAACGCAGCGCTGCTCTGGGAGAAGGCATCCCTCACGGCCTGGATCGGGGGTGGTCCAAGGATGCGGGGTGAAACGCGCCCCCGTCTGCTGCCCACGCGGCTGAAGGCTGGTTAATTCTGGGGGGGATCAGCACCGAGCAGGGTGGGTGGATAGGCAGAGACTAGAAAATCCTCCTCCTCCCTGGCTGAGGCTGATGCCGTATCAGTGGGGGCAAGGGGTAGGAACGAGACCGTGGTCCAGCTGTGCCCTCGTGAGCGTGTGTCGCTGCTGGCCAAGGAAGGGCCATGCAGACCTGGTTGTGGCACATCCCTACAGCTCAGCAGCTCCTGCTGGGACCTGTGGCTGGTAACCGGGGGCATGAGCTGGTGGAAAGGCTGTCCTGGGCAGGGCAGTTAGGTAGAGCAGATGTGCTGCCCTTTAGTATGCAAGAGGAAGGGCCAAATCCAGGAAATAATGTGCAAGGGGTCAGAAATCCCATCTCGGAGCAGGAGTCATCACTTTTGTTTCTATCTTACAAAATTCATCCTGTCTTATAAATAGCTTTTTTTTTGCCATGTTCTCCACATGTGGCACTTGGAAAACCGAAGTTACTTTTTCTCTCTGACCAAATTAAGTTTCTAGTTCTTTTTTGCCCCTCCCTGTTTTCTACTTCCTTCTTTTTTTTTTTTTCTTCTCCTTTCTTTTTTAAAATTCCCTTCCTCACCTCCGCTTTTATCTAAAGACCCTGACTGTTTAGGACTGGATTTTGCGTGCGGATTCAGTCCTGAAAAGTGACGATATGTTAAGAAAAGCCACCCAGTGCCTCTTCGCGATTCTCCTTCCGCGGCTGTGCTCATGCTGGCGATGCTGGAGTCTCTGGGGAGAAGCCATGGATTTACTTTTGGGAGCTTGTTAGGTAGCATAGCACTGAGCTTCGACAAAGATTTTGATTCCCTGGTGTTTCCAAGAGTTTTGCGGTGGTGTTTATGGCAGAGAGAGGGGCCTGAGTGATCTGTGGGGGACTGGGTTTTAGCCCCATGGCAGCTCTGAGCTGAGCCCTGTACGTCCTCAGCTCCCTGCCTCCCTTTGCAGGAGACAGCTACAACGTCACCTTTATCATATATAATCCCACAAGCAAGGATTTAGGCTATCGGGCTTGCAAGTGTGGGACAAACGTTGACACGTCGTGGTTAAAAACGTTGCTAAAACTTGCATATATGATGCGCTTTCTTTTTTGAAACTAAAAACTGTAGGCAGTGCCCCAGATACAATCAGGGTGCACCTCACCAGGTTTTGCATAGACGAACAGTTTCTGTCTGAAGCTGTATCAGAGAAGCTGGCAATTTCAAAGCGTTCCCATTAAAACTTTATGATGAGAAATTGAACGCAAACCTCGCGGAATATTCAAAGCATTAAAACTAACCCTGTGTGAAATTTCCCACCCATCCCTCTAGGAGGACGTGTACTTCCAGAGAAGGAGGCGGGAGTTTATGCTCCATTTTAAGACTCCTCGAGCACAGCCCCCCGACCAGGATGGCGGCAGAAGCTGCCTGTGTTAACAGACCCTCGTGGGACGTGCGGTGGAGAAAAATACGAGGCTTTCTTGGAGGCATTTTGAAGTCTGATCTCGCTCCCTTGAGCTGGGTGGGAAATCTGTTAGTGCGCATGGCGCAGGCTCGAGCGTGATGAGAGCTGGAGAGCGCGGGGAGGACCCTGGGGATGGGCGTGCGTGCCTTTGCGTTGGCGCTCGGACCCCAAACTGCCAAATTTGGCTTGTGTTAAAAAAATAACTGAGAGAAAGAATTGGGAAGAGGAGAGGAGGAGGCATAAAGTGGCTCTCAACTGGAAAAAGGCCTGTTAGAAAGGAAATTATTTGCCATGATAATTATTTAGGCATGAAGGGACGGCAGGAGTTGCACCAAGATCCATATGACTCAGTCTGGTGTTTGCGATGGCTCCAGCACTGGGTATTTTAGTGGAAGGTGGAGGAAATTGTAGAGCTGGTGGCTGTGGGGGGGATGACTTATTCCCATTCTTCTCTGTCTTTCAAAGGTCATTCGAAGCCCAAGGGTTTAAGTCCCTTCCAAAATTCTGTAGCGTTATGATTAGGTGTCATTAAACTGGCTGCCTATAATACGCCAACATGACCCTTTCAATGTGTACGTGTTCCCCTCCCGTCCTCTTCCTCGGGAGCGGGGGGCTGAGCAGCCTGACGCATCTTTCCTCTGTCTCCTCTGTCGTCTTTCCCTGCGCTCCCTGGATCCGAGGGCAGGCTGTGCCAGCGTGGCCAGCCGAGGTTTGCTTGCTGTGACAGGGAGACAACGGCCGGTGCCGCGGGGTTCTGTTTTTGTGAGGTCTGCATTTCCCCCAGAGAAGCTGCTAGTTAATAGTGGACTTTTTGGAGGCAAAAGATGCTCGTTCTTGGGAAGAGCTGGGCTTGCTGCGGCCTCGCGGCATCATTTCACCCAGAGCGGTATGCTGCCTCCCCCGGCCTGTCACGCCACTGGGGCTCAGCCTGGGCCACCAGCCAGAAGGGCAGGTGGCACTGAGGGGAATTACGTATTGCAGGTTCTCAGTCACCATTGCTCCTCTGTTTTGGTGTTCAAGGGGCTTTACATGCTGCGTGTCTCTTCTCTGAAGTAAATGGGGCAGGGCTTTGCTTACACCCGTGCAGGACTTGGGCCGATGGCGTGTCTCTCCCTGCTCCTTTGCTATTCGGGACATTTATTTCCCTGGGCCAGGCCCTCGCTAGGAAGGGGCAGAGGAGGCTGGAACAGGTCGCCTTTTGCTGTCTGGGTCTGTAGTTCATGACCAGCTGGCAGTTTCTCTGTCAAACGGGATCGATGGCTCATCTCCCCCTTGGACAGCAATCCATCCTGGGGGTTTCGCACCCTGCCTGTGCGGGCACGGCTGGGGAGGGGGGCAGCAGCACCTTGGGAGAATGGAGCTGGTGTTGCCTTCCTGTCCCCTGGGATCAGCAGGTCGGCAAAGGTCGCTGCTAGAAGAGGCCATTAGAGAGGTATATGGAGGAGACCCCGGCCGGGGCTGGTGGGTGGCCAGAGACAGAGCTCCAATCACTGATGCTGCAAGTCCTTCGGCTGCAGCAGACGGGGTGCTGCTGAGCGCTCGTGTTTCCCTTGCTAAAATCGGAGGCCTGAGGTGCGTAAGGATCATCACTGGAAAGATGTTGGAGAGACCCGGCGCAAAACTGGGAAAGGGCAAGGCTGGGCTGCGAGCGTGGTGGTCGGGAGTGGAGGGTGGGAAGGAAAGAGGCGCAGTATGCTTTTTTTGACCCGTGGGCTGCGCGCAGGACAAAAACGGCAGTGCTGGCTTGACGCTGAGGCCGGCGCTGCAGAGCTTGGTAGTGCAAGGTGATGCAGCATCTGTCCTCAGGGCAGCAGCCACCCTTTGGCCAGGGGCTGAGCTGGGGACCTGCACCTCCTCTAGTTGGAGTGATAACGGGCCAGCGTGGGCCAGATCCATCCCTGAGGCTGGCATATAATACACATATCCTTGGGCAGAGGTTTGTCAGCTGGTTAAAAGCTGTGCTTTGGTAGTCCCAAGGCACAGGAGGGACTGTGCCGGGCCAGGCAAGTTGTCTTACCCTGCGGACCTCTCCATCTCCATGCCGCTGCAAGCGACTTTCCTTGGCAGCTGCATGGCAAGGGGCTGTCCTGCCCCATGGCAGGAGGCTCTGTGAGTCACAGGGAGACCCTGCCCCACGTCAGCAAGACCTGAGGAGCACGTGCAACTGCAGGGAGACCCTGATTTTTGTGGAGTGGCAGCTCTTTTGGGGCAAAATGTCATTTTTCTGGGAAGCGCCACTGCTGCAGAAGTTGGTGCGGCTTCTAAAGCTGTTCCCCATTTACTGTGTGGAATCTTATGGTTTTTGTCTTGCTGCCATTAATGAGGAAGGGGTGAGAGTTTGCTCCATCGCTTTCTGTTAGCTCTAAAACACGCATTGGCCCAGGAGAAAGCCCCTTCCCATATCAGAAATGCCACAGCGATGAGGCAAGCCAACTTCATGGCTGGCTTTTGCCCAGCCTCTGAAGTTTGAGCACAGCGTTGGAGCTCCGGCTTCAAACACCAGCGTGGCTGTGGTTGTGCTATGGCTGATGGACCCCGCAGCCATTAATGAGCTCGCGGGAGCGCTTCTCTCTCTTCCGAAATGCTGTGACTCACGTCTGACCATGGAGAGGAGCAGCTGCAGCCTCCAGGAGAGCCTGTAATGAGGCCAGGATCTCCAGCACGGGGCCTGCTTTCTGTCAGCTCTTGGAGGAGACCGTGGGTAATTACCTCTCCTGTCTGCTCTTCTCCGCTGCCGGCTTCGCTTCAGGTTCAAACGCTCACTGACAGGGAGAAGGGTTTTCAGATACATAATTTAAAATTCTGATGGCATGTTGTCAGGTCAACATGCTGCAACATGGGAAGAGATTTTACATCATAAGGACTCCGGTGTCATTCTTGGCTACGCTGCTCGTCTGGCGCATTTCTACCTGTTTGAAGGGTAAAAACTGGGTGGATTTCTGGCTGCCTTTGGGTTTCCCTGCAGTGGGATTATAGCTGTGCGTTGTCTCTTCTGGCCAGACCTTTTGAGGTCTTTGGTTGCCACCTCCGTCTGGTCTCATGTTGGGGATCATGCTGGATGCTGGAGTTTATTGTTCTGTATTGGGCTGGATGAGCTGGAAATGGCAGGGGCATCTTGGAAGAAAGAAGGTTTTGGTTTTGCCAAGAAATGTTGGACCAGATGATCCTTGAGGTCCCTCCCAACCTGGTATTCTGTGATTCTAAGGTTGAGAGGAAAGAAATCTGGGATAGAGATCACTGTAAATTGCTGTAACCCTTCCTTTACCTGACGTTAGCATCTTTACAGTGGGGAAGACCTTTTATAAGGGTTCAATATGATGTTCTATCAGGGGTTTTTTTGTGCATGTACGTACGCAAACTTGGCTTGGAGTTAAATCTGTGCTTTAATTGGCCTCAGTCTACAGCCTGTGCTTCCAGAGTTGGGTAATGCGCACTTTGGTGTGCAAAGTAGCATCAAGTGTGAAGGGCATTACCTGCTTATCGGAGAGAAGGATCCTGGTGGTGGTCTCTTCCCCAGCCTGTGGTAGGACTGGGGAAGGACGCTTTGCCCTGTAAACTGTGTCTTGCTCTCCTCCAGGCAGCTCAATTGCCTGGATGTTTGGCACAGCCTTGCGGGAAAACAAGCCTAGTCAAATAGCAGGGTCTGGCCTTGTTGCGCACTGTGACAAACTTTTCCTGCTCCGTGCTGATGGACCGACGATCTTTGTTTGGGATAACCGTCTCTCCTGTCCTTTGTTCTGGCCTGGAAGGGAGCAGTTCCCAGCTGTCCCAGTGTGACTTGAGCTGAGCATACCTTAGTAAAGGAATGGATCTGCAGAGAAGGAGGAGCCCTGGCGTAAATGGGTGCAGAAGTGGCTGAATATTTTAAGCTGGGGGAGCAGGCTGGGTCTCTGCTGCCCGTGAGCCAGGTGCAAGTGGGAGACGAAGGGAGGAAGTGTCCTCAAACCAGGACATGGGGAAAGTGCCAGCCTTTGCAGGCCTGAGTGCAAAGGATCAGCTTCCGTCTCGGTGTTTTACCTCGCTTGGTGCCAGCCACCTTCCCTGCCTCTGCGTGGTGTGCTGGGCACGCGCTGTGGCGTCTGTGTCCAGCTGCCTGGCTGTGGCTCGGGACACCGGGAGGGAAGTCTGGGGTGAACACGCGTAGACCAGACATGCCTGCGGTGGAGCCAGGGTGGCAAGGCAGGCAGCGCTGCAGGCAAAACTGCCTCCAGCAGTAAGATCCCTGCCCTGTCTGGGATTTGGGGCCATGGTAGCATCTCTGCCTGGAGCAAAGTGATGCTGAAACCTGAAGTGGAGGGGCATCACAGCTATAAATCAAACGACTGGGATTTTGGGGTTGGCGTTTGGATTTGTTAGGGTGTTTTGGGTTTTTTTTCCCTTCTCGCTTTTCTCCAGGACTGTTATCCTTTCAGCCAGGAGGTGGCTCTGGAGCACGCTGTGGAGCTGGGCACAGCTCAGCGTGCAGTAGCCAAAGCGACAGGGAGAATCTGCGACCGTCACCAGTTCGCGATGAAAGGCAGATGGCCTTTCTTCTAGCTTCCAGACGGGATGCGTGCGTGTCCTCTGACACACATATGCAGAGGCAGCTTCAGTGCGTTTCCAAATGCTTCTGACACTGTGTGCTCTGATGCAATGTTTAGGAAGTGGGGAACATGCTTCTGGTGCTGGTAACATAAGCTTGGCTCAGACTGTCCTTTGGGAGCAGGGATGACTCCATACGCAGTGTCATACCAGATGTAGGCTCTTCTCAGGAGCTCCAGACCTGCGGAGAAAGTAATTGTGCGAGGCAGACATTCTAAGCTATGGAAAAGAGGAGTTGTCTTTGTGCTTGCCACAGTCCCCAGGGAGGACGTAGGACCTGAGGGAGCAAAGCAGGGAAGGCCTTGACTGACAGAAGAAGCACAGAGGAGCATAACTGCTATCTAGGAAGATATTAGCATCCCAGGCTTTGGAGTCTGTGCCAAAACTTATGCCTGGAGACATACAGGGCTGCCAGGTCTTAAATGACTTGCTCTCTGTCATCCTTGGGCAGCACTATGCAGAGGAACACCTGGCAAATGGAAAACTCTGGGCCTCAGTCCTCCTGTGTCAGGAGAACAAGATCACAGTAGCCCAGGGCTCTCCTCGTGGTTGAAGCTTTGGGATGTCCTGGAAGGAGGGAGTCCCTGCTCTTCTGTTAGTACTGTGGTATCGCTCCTATTGGGCTCCCCTGTGCTGAAGGCTGTTGCCTGGGGAGAACTTGGCAAACCAAATCCACAAAACCTGCCAGACACACACCTTTGCACATGACCCCCAGATGTGCCACCCTTGGGTGTGCTTCTGCAAGAAATTTAGAGGAATTAGCCCTGGAAATCTAATCTACTCTGCACTTTGCTCCTCCCTAGTTGCTCAGAGAGGAGCTGGAGGGACCTCTGATTGTGAAAATTGGAATTCACATCAGTTTCCCTCACCCCATGGGGAGAGAGGGCTATTGGGTGAGAAGCTCTGTCCCATGACAAAAGGGAGAAGGATGTTGTGGGGGACATGGAAAGTCCAGAAGGAAGCATGGCAGCTTGAGACTGAGGTGTGCTGGCAAGAGCTGAGCTTTCAAGGATTTTGAAGTCTCTCCTTCCCAAACCTCTTGATTCCAGTGACCTACAGATGTCAAGGCAAATCTCGGTTCTTGCTTATGCAGGAAGCGAAATCTCCTGTCCCTGTGCTTGGCTGGGCAGGCGGGGATGGGGGACTTTAAGGACACATCCCTGACACTTGCTTGGCATGGTGGCTGTCCTGTCCCCACAGGGTCTGGCCAACCCATGCAGCCCTAAGCGTGGCAGTTCATGGCTCTAGCATGCTGCGGCCTCGGCTTACGTGTGAGATGCTGCTGGTGCTTTGTGTGTGGGCTCTGAAGACCTTGTCTCCTCCAACAATGGTGCTGGGTCAGGACAGGGCCCTGGGGGAGCTGCCTGCGCTGGCTGAACAGTTGCTTGTTCAGATGGGGACAAGTTGTGCTCAGTGTTGCTGTCATCTGGTTGTGGGGAACCCTGTGGTTTGGCATCAGTGTCCTTATTACCAGCTGCAAGGGTAGGCTGCCGCAATTAGCGGCTCATTTGTGTGCCTGCCCTGGTCGTAGGAATGGAGAGAAGTCCTTGGGTCTGTTTTAGGTGGCTGCACCATCAACAAAGCACAACGTGATCGCTCAGACAAGATGTACGAGTTTGCCTAGGCTTCTGCAGGCTGAAGAGACAACCTGTAGCAAGCAGCGGAGGGCAGAGCGTGCTCACTTAAACCACACGCGTTTATGGAAATGCATAAGTACAGTGCTGTTACTGAAGCAACGTGAGCTTTGCACGCTGGTTCGGGGCCTGTCATACTGCACCCAGAGACGGTCCTGCGCAGGAGAAGGTCTGACAAAGCTTTGTCTCCTTATCTCCGGCGGCCCAGCTGTGCTGTTGGCGGAGCAGGCCAGACGTATGGTCCCCTTTCCAATGTCTGGGATTAATGGGGAGTCTTGCGCTGACTTTGTGGGCTTGGGAATGAGTTCGAAATGATTTGCCTGTTGACCTGCAGAAGCCTGTGGCAGGACGGAGGACTGTAGCTGAACCTTGGGCTGCTCTGCTGATGGCCCATCTGCAGCCGGTCTAGTCTGGCTGGGAGCCAGCGCCTGTAAATGGGCCCTGCTGTGAGCTACTGATTGTTTGCTCTTCACATCCTATTTACGGAGGCGAAAGTTGAAGGAAGAGCAAGGGCTTTAATTCAGCTCTAGAGTCTCTGCTGTCTACTGGCTTGTGCTTTGCCAGTGCTGTGTAGAGTAGAGAACAGGAGGGTTGTGTCGGTGCCACTGGTCCTGGTCTTCAATACGGGAGAAGACTTCTGGGGACAGACCCCAACCCCAGGCCCTCACTTGCTAAACGGCTTGGATTTAGAGTTATAGCTGTTTTATTTCTCATTGAGGTCTACAGGGCAAGACCTACCTCTGCAGACTGAGATAAGTTGCAGGTTTTGAATTGAAAAATCCAAACTTGTAGCCATATTTCAAAACGCGCGGTGAAGCCTGTCTGATTTCTGCTTGTCGGTGACTTCTTTCAGAGCTGGAGAGAAAGAGAAGAGATTCCCCAGGCTCCACATGAGGTGCAACTGTAATTCAGTCTGGGTTGCTGGATGCAGAGTCCGTCGTGGGCTGTTGGAGGAATACGTGCTCTGCTAGGGTTAAATGCTTACATGAAATCAATAGAAGTTTTATTGCCACCACGTGACTTCAGCTGGAACTCTGCCATCCGTAATAGAAGCTGTGCTAGGTCTCCCCCCTCCAACTGCAGGACAGATATATTAGTCTAGACAACTGAAAAATAGTGGTATATTGGGAGGCTGCGTTTTCATTATGTAAATGGAGCTCTGCAGGAGGATTAATTGATTATTCAGTTACTGTGGATCTGTCTTGGATGCCCTGGCAAGATGAGAGAACCTGATGGAAGCTCTCCAGTGATGCTGTATGGTAGTACAAAGGAGTCCTTGAGCATCCCCTGCTCCTCTCCAGACAATGTACAGCATGGGCACGTAGCACGTTGCTCTCCCTATAAGGGGACTTGCTCCTCAGAATGGTGTAGGTGTCTTCATGCTTTATGACTGGTGATTATATCCTGGTACAGGCAAGAAAGACTTCCAAGTGATAGCCAGAAACAACCTGTTTGAGCCTACAGGGTTGCTGTTTGGAGGGACTCACCGGTTGACGAAGGTCTTGCTGATGGCAGCTGGAGACCATCCAGAGGGCTCATGAGGAAATGCATTGCAAATCTTGGGAGTTATGTGAGATAAATCCACTTCTGGAGATTCGCTCCTAGCTGAAAAGCAAGTGTAACGCATTGTCTTAGTCTCAGCCCAGCAGATGAGTGATGCAGATATAGGGGGGCAATAATTTGGAAAGGGAAGTTGAGGGAAGGAGGGGACCATGATGGGGACAGGCCTGAAGATGTATTTCATGGACAGCCTGAGAGCTCTTAGGAGGAGGTCTAGTGGAGAATGTGACACTCCAGGTACCATTTAGGCATCAAGGTCGGTGTCTACAGCTGACTATTTTGGAGCAGGGATCAGCTGCTAATTAGGAATGGCTAATGGTTGAATGGTGCTGCTGTTCTGCTCTCCTTTCCACGTTGTGTCCATTCATGGCATTTTGAGGCAAAGAAAAAGATAGCTTTCCTGTACGCATGCTGAGGTCTCCACTGCTGTCTGCATTGGGCAGGGTGTCCAGGTGTGGGGACAGCTCTGGAGCTCTATTCTCCCCCCCGGCCACAGGGAGAGTAGAGTCTTTTTGTAGGTAAGCAAGCAGGGCTACCACATCTTTTTAACTAGATATGTCCCTTCTGGCCAGGATAACGCATTGTAGCGTAGAGAGTATTTTCTGAATCGGAAATGCCTGTAGTACCCTCCACAGCGGTGGCAAATAGATCTGCACAGTCTGTTGGACTCAGGTGGCTGGAGGAAGAAAGGACAGCTGTGGTGAGATGGATGCGCTCACTTTCTGCTGTCCTGCTGCATGGGAAATAATTGCTTTATCGTGCTCTGCTCTTCCGAAATCATTTCGATACTGCTGCCCAGATCAAATTTTGTGAAGAACATTTTAAAATAAATCTTAGCCTTTGGCCTGAAATACATCACCTGCGGAAAGTTTTACAAACAGTCCTGACATTTGGAGACTGGGTGTGGAAAAGCTGTGGTGTTGGACAAATGGAAATTTAGATCCTGTTTCTTATGGGTAAGTGCAGATACTGGAACTGAAGTCAATGTACCCCCAAATTTTGGTGGGAAACAGCTCTCTGAGAGTTGAAAAGCTTCTAGTGTTGGAAGTACAGTGTTTTCAGGAAGGCCTACTTATGCTGGTGAAAGAAGAAAACTTGCCTCTGTTTCCGTGCCTGTATAATGGGAAAAAAATACAAAATTCAGTTATTTCATTAAATGTAACATACTCTTCCAGAAAGTTTGCAGAGCGTCTTGAAATCCTGCTGCAACCAGGGCAAGAAACTTTCTGGAGACGAAAGTAAGGACCACAAGTGGTGAGATCCTCCTTTTTCTATGGGAAGAGAATAAACTGTGGTCAACTACCCACTTCTCATGGGCGACAGAATTACACCAGACTACTGTCGTAATAGATATGAGAGGGCTTTTTACATGCGTGTCCTGATGTTGTGAAGCCAGCAGAGGAGCCTAATTGTTAGTCTGGCAGGTCTTTAGGTCAAGGCTTCCACTGAAGTTGGAATTTATATACTTTATTTCGTTTATATTTGCTGATACTTCATTCAGTATTGGCTATGTCAAGGCAGTTCAGCGCGTGCTCTGTGCTGCTGGCATCTCTTGTGCATCACTAGGCGTCTTTGCTCTTTTTTTTTTTTTTTTTTTGGAGTCACCAAGCACCGGCAATTTAAGTGCAGTGCAAAACTTTGCAGACATGAGGCTTGTTTGCAAGACAGAGATGCATTTCCACATCCTGTCTCATGGATTCCCGAACAAAGATGTTTACAGGAAAAAAAAAAAAAGAAAAAAAAGAACACTAATGCTATACTAGGAGGGGGGAAGCATAATGTATTCTTCAAATGTTTGTATGTCAGCAAAATGCCTGCGAACCATTCAATAGATTAATCCTGTAGCTGGCCTAAAAGGAATGGATTTCTAGCCATAACTGAGATTGGGAAAAATTGATTTCCATGTTCTTGTTGACTGAATAAGATAAAAACAACTGCCTTGGCACTCATTACTGGGTCAAGAATTCAGATCTCTGCCGCCGAACTGCAGTGTCGGGTTGAATAGTAGAACCACCTTGTGCTGGTTTTGGCTGAGATAGAGTTAATTTTCTTCGTAGTAGCTGGTATGAGGCTGTGTTTTGGACTTGTGCTGGAAACGGTGTTAATACAGGGATGTTTTGGTTATTGCTGAGGGTGCTTTGACAGCGTCAAGGCCTTTTCTGCTCCTCACACCGCCCCACCAGCGAGCGGGCTGGGGGTGCACAAGGAGTTGGGAGGAGACACAGCCGGGAGAGCTGACCCCAACTGGCCCAAGGGCTGTTCCATGCCATGTGACGTCACGCTCAGTATATAAAGATGGGGGAAGAAGAAGGAAGGCAATGCTGTTCACAGTTATGGCATTTGTCTTCCCAAGTAACTGTTATGCGTGATGGAGCCCGGCTTTTCTGGAGATGGCTGAACACCTGCCTGCCCATGGGAAGCAGTGAATGAATTCTTTGTTTTGCTTCACTTGTGCACGCAGCTTTTGCTCTACCTACTAAACTGTCTTTATTTCAGCCCACGAGTTTTCTCACTTTTACTCTTCTGATTCTCTCCCCGATCCCACCAGGGGGGAGTGAGCGAGTGGCTGCGTGGTGCTTAGTTACCGGACTGGGTTAAACCACAACACCAGCCCAGCCCAAGGGCTGATGAAAAGGGACTTTTCAGGAACCAAATCTTAAACCTTTCCCATTGTGAAAATGGGACTTGCAGCAGAGCATGGCTACTTAAAATATCTGGTGGCTTTGTATAGATGTATGGCTGGGTGCTTTGGTCTTTCAGCCAGAACTACGAAGGCACTTCTGGTAAGCAAAAATCTGAGAATGGGGAGAAGACCTTGTCTAATCTTTCTACATCAGGGAGCTGCTGCTAGAGGTGATGCATGCCTTGCCACCTCGAGGCTGGCTGTTAATTTGAGCTCTTGAACAATGTCTTAAACCCTTTGGGATAACTACTGCTCTTTGGCTCTCAATGGTCCTTCATGTCCAGATTTGGAAGAGGGAAATAGTAGCTGGTCTGTGTTACTGGTGAAAGTGCTAGAGTGCATACCTTCGAGTGGACTTCTCTGAAGTTGTTTCCTCTAGCTCTAGATATACAAATTTAATTTCAAAGGGCAGTTCAAAAGAAGAAATTTAAAATCTGTTCACGTTTCAGGAAGAATATTTGCTGGTTTTACTGTTAAGCAGCTCTTAGCAAGGATAATAATGAGCTTATGCCATGGCTGCGTTGGGAATGCTTATTGTTTTCCCCCACTCTGACAAAAGACAGTAGAAAAGATGGGAGAAAATACTGGGTAGGACAGCAGCTGACATCTGCAGGTGGGACAGCCGTGACGCACTCTCTCCAGACCCATCCGTGTTCCCCGTGCATGGGCAGTGCTGGCCTGGTGTTTCCCAAGTTGTTCTAGGCTAGATGGGCTGCATCGTCCTGCTGGGGTGCTGTGTAGGAGAGCTGACCTCCAGCTCTGGGAGAGATGTGGGCAGCCATGGTGCCTGGATGGCTCTGGCTCAGCAGGATGCAGCTGGTATCATCGCATGAAGGAAGTCCTGTACTCAGGAGAAGCGCAAAGCCCTGTAGTGCAGGAGAGGCCACCTGGGAGATGCTTTGCATCTTCTCTTTTGTTCACCACAACGAGCAATGAACAGATCTTTTCAGTTAAGCCTAGTATCCAGTGCCTCAATTTTGGTTGATCAGTCTCCAAACATGAGCAGGGAGTAGGACAATGTGTTCAGCTTGGCCTAATTCTTTTTCCCACTTCTGTCTTGTTTTTAGTACAGTTGGAACAGTCTATAAAAATCAACACAACCGTCTCTTCAAATGCTTGGGACCGAGGGAGATCTACGCTTTGTTTTTACACCATTTCAGAAGCCTTCCTTTTCCCCCCGGGGCTGGTTCCCCTTGGAGCACCCCCATGCAGGAGGCAGAGGAGGTAAGCGATACAAACTCGGTTTGAGGTCCTGCAAAATCCAAGCAAATGTCTCTCAGATCCCCAGTCTCTTGCGTTGTGGATTAGGCCCGTGTGAAATGGTAAATCCCTGTCCTAAAATTCCTCAGGCAAACTGGGAATCATGGCAGTTTTTGACTGACTGCAAACAGATCACTTGATAACTCTCAGTCTTATTGACATAACTCTAAAAATACGCTGCAAAGTGTAAATAATAAATGTGTAGTATCTGCACTGGAGCAAGTAAACACCGCCTGATGTTGTCTGATATTTCACTGGCAAGGTGTCCTCAGTGATGCTCCAGCAGAATAATTTTCCAAGCGAGTGACTCGCGTGACAGGTGGATGTGCTGAGCTAATGCAGCCGCGCACGGAGCTGGTTCCGGGAGAGGAGGCGCGTGGGGCCGGCCTGGCTCTTTGCTGGAGACGGCAGCGAGTGGATCACGGCGGGTCCCCTCCCGCGGCTCTCAGCAGCTCGGCGGGGAGGTGCGAGAAGGCGCCTGGCAAGCTCGCCTTGGGCTTGCTGACACGGGTGTGTTGCTAAAAGCTTTTTTCCTGTGTGGTGTGGATATATCAGCTTCTGAGGCTGAATGACACGCTGATTAATAATTCATGCTGGCAGTATTGACTGTTGGGAGCTAATCTGAGAATGCCTCAGTGAAAGCCGTTAGTACATTTGCCCTGGGTGAAGAGTCTGTCTTCCTGCTCAGGTGCTGGGGTCATGCAGTAAAGACAGTCTCCTGATGGCGAGGTGGCTGCTGCTGTGCCACCAAATCCTTCCCAGGCTGGCAATTATGGCAGCCAAGACTGTGCTCCTTGTTACACAGAGCGTGCTTCCGTTCTCCTGCTTTCCGAGGTGTACCAAGGTGGCTGGAGACCCCGACTGTTAAAGAACAAATTTTACCATGTTGCATAACTTGCAGATGGACTCTTACAATCACAGAATGGTTCAGGTTGGAAGGGACCTTAAAGATCACCCAGTTCCAACCCCCTGCCCTGGGCAGGGACACCTCCCACCAGACCAGGCTGCTCCAAGCCCCATCCAGCCTGGCCTTGAACACCTCCAGGGATGGGGCAGCCACAGCTTCTCTGGGCAACCTGTTCCAGTGCCTCACCACCCTCACAGGAAAGAATTTCTTCCTGATATCCAATCTAAATCTCCTCTCCTTCAGTTTAAAACTGTTACCCCTTGTCCTATTATTACACCCTGTGATGAAGAGTCCCCCCCCATCAGACTCTTGTGTCTGCTGTCCCAGAGACACTGGGTTTGAAATCCTTCTGTGGCAGGATGGGTCTCTGGGTCAACTCTGCAATTGCTGCTCTGGCACATCATTGCGTCTAGGCACAGTCTGTGATCTTCCGTGGGGTGTTGCAAGGCAGGATAGGACACACAGGCCGAACTTGGCTGGACAATCTACTGAAGCACCCAGAGCTACCTTGGGAACTTGGCCACCAACATGACCCTGGTGCAGTCACATCCACCAAGAAGTGGATGTGATTTCCAGGAGCTGGGAAACCACAGTTTGCATAAATGTGAATTTTAAAGGAATGCGTGGCTTAGAATGCTGCTGTGATCCTGGATGGAGGGTGCCACCCTCTGTTATGCCTGGTTGACAGAGGTCTTCCTTCCTTGACCATGTGGAGACAACAGAAAGTCTATGAAGTTTCCCTGGGGCTGAATGCCCTAGGGCTGTCTGTGTTCATGGCAGACAGAGGAGACCAGCGATATGTGTCGAGGACTCCTAGGGAACCTGCTCTTAGCTACGGCAGTCACAGAACCCCACCAAGGTCTGCCTTTCCTCTCCCCTTGTCCTAGTGCACTGTGCAACATTGCGCTGACTTTTCCAAATAAGATGTAAAACTGAGCTGATGGGCTTTTGCAAGCAAAGCTCCGTTAACAAGAGCAGGGATGTTAACCTTGGATCCCTGCCCAAATTGAAATGGATATAATCTCTAAATGGCTCATACCAAAATGAAATCCACTTACAAGGGAATGTTTGTTCCTCTCTGCCCTGCAGCGTCGACGTGTTGAGCACAGAGGGGACAGCAAGTTGCAGGGTGGGTGAATTTGGCGTTGAATGTGGTAGGGACTAAACCCGTCCTCTCTCCTTTTTGGATGGATGTTTTGTCTTTAAGAAGATTTGACAGAAATGAGGTGGAATCAAGCAAAAAAAAACCAACCCAGAACAGCCCAAATCCTGATTGAAGTCTCTATTTTGATGGACTCTGGATTAGTCCTCAATGGGAATACTTTGAGATGCCACAGTTGCGGGGCCAGGCTTGTGCTGTCATCCAGCTCTGTGCGATGGAGAGTGCTCCAGGCTGGAGTGAGCCTCCAGAGCACTTGGCTCAGAGATGGTGTTCCTCTTTCCACCCTGGGCTTGGGGGAAAGCAGCTGGGAACCTGGGGACTGGGCTTAAAAGGAGCACTGGGGACTACTTACTGTGAGTAAAGGCTGTGCGCCAGGAGCCTGGGGAAGGGCAGTGCCTCATGGAACTGATGAGTTTTGTCACCTGCCTGCGCACCAGGATCAGGTTGGTCCATCACCCAGGAGGTGTCTGGTGGCATAGTTTGGAGATGTAGTACTGTGCTTAACATCTGGGTAATGGAGAGTCTCTGCCTGCTCCAGGTGTTTATGTATGGACTGTAGCCCTGTGAAAAGGAATGCCACAGCAGATGTTAGCCACTGGAGGAACATGGATGGGGGGGAATGTCACATGCTTCCCTTCAGAGAGTCCTAAGAGGTAGAGCAGTTCAATGGGGCTGAGCAGCACTGGGGAGAGGACCATGGGATAAGGTCTGACTGCTGTGGTCACACTCAGACCTCGATGGGCCCACAAGACTTCATGCTGAGAGGCAGAAGATTTCAGGAGAACAGGCTTCTCCATGCTACAGTGCAGCAGGAATAGGGTTGTGAACACAGCATTGCGCTAGGGAAGACAGCTATATATATATGTGTAATAAAATGGAATAAGCTGGGTGTCTGAAATAGCAGTGCAGGCACTCGCTGCTGGGCTCAGAGGACTAAGTGTGCTTGGTTCTAGGAGATGTGCTGTAGCAACGTAGGATCTCAATGTGTCTTGGTCATCCGGCAGGACCGGACCGAGTTCTGGGAAGATGCTTGCAGCTTCAGTTTCACCAAACGCTTGCTCTGGCTAATGCAAACGTTGCTTTGGAGATGCTGAGAGGTTTTTCTCCCCCCCCAGCTTAAAAAGAGCATATGTTCTCACTACTAACAAGCAGGTTTGCGAAGAGTCTATTTTTAAGATGATTACAGGGTATCAGTAGCTGTTCCAGTGTCAACTGTCGGTTTTGTTTCCTTGTCGGCAGTAAACTGTTGGCAGGTTTGTGCACCAGAGGTTTACTCCTTCCCAGCTGTAATTGCACAGCACAGAAATTATCACTTGCACTGTGCGTGCCTCTGCTGGTTTCTCCCCCTGAGCCTGCTGTTCACAAGCAGCTCCTCCAAGCGCCTTCTACCTGCTGAAGAGCCGTGTCGTGGCATCTCCTGCTGGCAAAAGGCAAGGCCTGGCTAGCTCTGAACAGCAAAGATGAGACTAAATGTGGCATTATGATATATGTGCACTTGATATCGGTGCATCCCACTTCGTTGCATAGAGAAGGACCCCGTTCCTCTCCCAGTAAGCCAATTGCAGAGACTGGTTTTTGCAGGCGGTTTTCCCTGTGTGTTATATAAAATTATACCTACAGCCCCAGCTGGGATCTTCAGGGTGTTGAGCATAGGTGATTTGACCATAGGAAGTTCCATCTCAACGTGAGGAGGAACTTCTTTCCTTTGAGGGTGGCAGAACCCTGGCACAGGCTGCCCAGAGAGGTGGTGGAGTCTCCGTCTCTGGAGACATTCCAAACCCGCCTGGACGCATTCCTGTGCCACCCGCTCTGGGTGACCCTGCTCTGGCAGGGGCTTGGCCGAGGTGATCTCCAGAGGTCCCTTCCAACCCCCGCCATTCTGTGAGTCTGTGATATTATGGTCTCCGGAGAGCTGGTGCTCTTCAGCTTGTACATGTGTCTGGCACATAGCTCAGTCTTTCTGTGCCTTGGATCCCCATTTGACTGTCAGCAGAACAGCATGGCCGGGCTTTTCTCCACGTGGCTACCGAGAATTTGAAGTCCGCTGATGCTCTTGTGAAAGAGGATGTGAAGTCCTTCTGCTACAGCACAAGCTGTGTTTGCTAGAGGGCACTGGCGTGTTAACTCACACCATCCCTTTGTCCTGCTGCCACACTGCTAAACCAGAGGTGACTTATGGAGGAGGAAGCAAATAGGATCCTTTATTGAGAATTAAGGAAATCGCATTGTAAACAGTCGCGTCCTTTGGGTTTTTTTGAGACTCTAAATAAACCCATGATAACTCAATAAACCACGACTGCAGCTCTGCGTGCAGAGGCGACTAGGGAGTTCAGTGGGAAGTGTCAGCTAATGGGAGGAGGGCTCAGAAGTCCCTTTCCTTACCCTGCGGGGCATGTCCGGTAGGAAACAGCCACTTGAAGTGTACTTGTTCCTTTTCCCTTGACATGGTGGGCAGCTGGCATCGTGACGATGCCTGGGTGTGAATTCTGCTCCCTGTCCTTCCGTGCAAGTCCTTGGCACACCTCTGGGTTCAGACTCAGCCTTCTCCCCCACCCTGAAAGTTCCCAAGTGCCACCGAACCGATGGGAGAGAAACAATTGTTGTGTTTCCCAGGCTGACACCTCCCGCTGAGCAGCCTTCCCTGCAGGAACGGCAGTCCTCTCACGTTACTCTGGGGACACAATGCCTTGGTGCTGATGGGACCAGACAGGATCCGTCACTGTGCTGATGTGTCTCCTCCACAAAAAATCCTAAATGACACCAGTGTCTGAGAGATGAGGAACAAAGAACAAACAAAAATATCTTGTTCGTTTTGCTCCCCTCTGGTCATCTGTCGTCCAGATCTGGAGTGGGGACTTGTGGAAGTTGGACTTGGGTTTGGGGGTTCTGCTGGGGGTATGAAATGGGTTAGCTTTTTCCATGTGAGACCAAACAAGCCTCGCGGGCCAGACCACTGCTTCTGCTGGACTGTGTTTATGGACTACCTGTCCCTGGGTTTGGCTTGTTTCTAGAATACAGGCTCTTCTGACTGGTACCAAAACCTGCCCCTTGCAGTATGGCAGAGAGGGGATGGGGTAGGGCTCGGTGTTGCTGGTGCTACAGCATAGGGCCACAGAGGAAGAGGCATCGGAAGGACTTTGCCAAGGTCAAGTGAGTCTCTCTCCCTGCCCAAGGTAAGATCAACTCTATCTATGTCATTTCTGGACTAATCTGTTTTTAAAGACCCTTGGGGATAGAGGTTGCTCAACCTCTTCCAGGGCTTCTAGCAAGAATAACGTAACAAGCATAGAAAGTGTGTTGGGTCTTTTTTTTTTTTTTTTTTTTTTCTCACCCCCCGCCTGACCTAATCTTCCCGGCTTCAATTTTTAGCCTGTTGTTTATGTTCTGTGGTGGATGAGGCTGAAAAAAACCAAAAACCTTTCCCTTCTCATTTCTAGCAGGTCGGTCTTGCATCAACGAGGACCAACTGGGATGGCTCTGCTCCTGCGCAACGCGTGTGACGGATGTGTCACCTCTGGGCTCTCTCTCTCCAAATGGTCCATTTCTGTCTCAAAACAAGTTGGCCAAAACCAGAACACCAGATTTATGCTGAAAATCAGCCCTTCACGGTAAGAACCTGAGATACTCTTGCTTGAACAAGATGGATGGGGAACCTCGCCCGGCTGAGGATGCTGACATTAAGCCTTCAAGGCATTGTGGCCTCAGCTCTTGAGAACAGCGTGTTGCATTCAACTGGGCAAGGAGATTTCTCCCAGATGTGTTTTCTGGTTTTAAATTGGCTGGCAGAATTTTCCCCTCTCTTTGCATAGAGAGCTGCTATTTTCTAGCTTCAGCAGCGAAAGTACTTTAAAGTTGGGTGTGTTAGCGCTCGTGAAACAGTCTAGACTCTTTGGTTTCGTAGGATTTAAGACTGACTTACTGTTTGTGTCCTGAATGTGGTAGGAAAATTCTTTGCTTTGCCTGGAGGCCATTTCGCACTTAAACTTAGATTGTTGGCTTGACTGGCGCTTTGTGTAAGTCGTTCGAGTAGAGAGTTGTGTGTTCTATAACAACCTGTTCTTGTCTGCAATAGCAATATTTTGGGACCTGCCCTGCTTGCAATTTTGAGTGGCACCGCTTCGAAGTGTGCTGGAGCTACCTGTTTGGGAGAGAACGGAGGAGACATGGCCAAGGCAACCTGAAGAGTATGCTGTGGGATCTAACCGAGGTAAGGAGACTACCAAGAACAGGACAGCCAGCCTAGAAACGTACAAATTATGTAAGGATAGCTGGACTAAAACCTTGCAAAATAACATCTTTCTGGCCTTGTAGGCTGTCCTCAGGCAAATGATTTTCTGTGGACCTCACAGAAGAGTTGTGAAGAACTGGCCGCGCAAAACAAAACACAACTTCCATTAACCTGAGAAAGCAAAACATCCAGTTCTTTAAAAATGCCCCAGTCTGAGTAGCCAAAGTCCTGGAAAATGGCCTTAAAAATAAATAACCTGTAGCTTTGACTAATTACACAATGAGGCCACCGCCTTCCCTTCCACAGGCAGACGAGGCAGGTTGGAAACGGAGGGTACCGGTGTGGTGCCAGCAGAGCTTGCGATGAAAGCACTGGGTCTTGTCCCTGGGCAAGCCCCAGTTAAGAAAGAAATACATCTGCAGGCACGTCTCCTGCCTGCTACTGGGACTGCGCGCTGGTGATGACATCTCAAATATGTTTTAATAACCAGTGGCTGTTAATAAGCACTAGCTACTTCACCAGCTTAGATGCATCTCTTTAAATTTAAACAGGATTAGATAAGGTAGGGAGATTATTAAATACCCAAATGAACATTAAGCAGATATATTGGAGGCTTAACAACTCTGCAGCAGATTGTTAAATTGCTCTAAATATTTCCCTACTAGTCTGAGGGTATTTAATTAAAACAACCCCTCTAGTCCTCTGTAATGTGCCTAGCAGGCCTATGAGCCCCGCGCAGGGCGGGACCCTAATTGGCAGCGTTACCGTAAAGCTGAGCTGTGCTTGAGGACAATTAAAAAACCAACAGGCCCCCCCCACCCCCACACACACCCCCCCACCTCCCCATCCCACCCCACGAACCACCCCAAGCCCCTCTAATTAGTGTGAGAAATGACGACAAAACAACTCTGAGTGTCTCCAGTGACAGGTGCACAAATAACAAGGCTGATGAAAGATTTTGCAAT
Source organism: Rissa tridactyla (assembly GCF_028500815.1). NCBI lineage: Eukaryota > Metazoa > Chordata > Aves > Charadriiformes > Laridae > Rissa > Rissa tridactyla. The sequence goes on from NC_071473.1 coordinate 23,053,653, forward strand.
TAAGATTGCGCTATGAAGATTAATGGGATATTTTCATAAACTGATGTAAGATTGCCTATAACCCAGTCGCCTCCACGTAGCTCCATCTCCTTCTCACCAGCCCTTCTGTATCCCTTATTTCTCAGTTTTCCCTCGCCCCGTATTTTCCAGGGTTGCGCGTGTTTTTGTTCCTAGCACTTTTTCAGGTTTCTGATGTTTCCCAGCATTCTCCTTCTCTTGCTTAGAGTGGTGGTGTCTAAATCTTGGGTTTCTCCTCCATTTAAACTTCCTGGGAGGGGGTGGAAGCGGGGGTGCCCACGTGGGACGTCTGCGGCGCGACTCGGTCACAGGCTGTGTTCGCAGAGCGCAGGGCAGTGGATGACTTGCAGGTATTTTCGAGGTAGCTCAGCTCTGGTGCTGCTCGCGGTGTTGCTGCATTGCTCAAGAGGGACTTGGCTGTGCCAAATCGCCTCTCTAGCCTGGTTTTCCAAGACAGTGACATCTCTACCGTTGCGCTCGGCGATTACTTCACCTTCCCGTTTATTTATTTTCGGGTGAGTTTTTTTGGAGCTGTTTGAGTGGTTTCCCCAGCAGCGATGGATCAGGATCTCAGAGGGATTAAGCTCCTGCTAGTCACATGGAAATGAGTAGCAAAGGGAGACTGTTAACACCCTACTGGGGAAGGGCGTATGGTGTATGATCGACCTTTATTAGCGCCCCGAGGATCCAACTGCCAAGCACACGTCTGGCTCTAGAGCCGCCTGTGCCCGTGGCTTTCCGGGGCATGTGGGTCACATTGCCTGTGCCTTTTCCCAGCAACGTCTCCCCTGAGCGTGCCAGCGATCTGATTAACCCAGATTAAACGTGATACGAGCACTGCTTGATAGGAAGCATTAAACTTGCGGAGAAGTAAACCGAGAGCTGGACCAGACACCCCTTCCCATGCACTCTTCAGAGAAGGGAAGGAGGTTTTCACTTATCCCCCAAACCCGCTCCTTCCCCAGACCTGTTTGCCTGTTGCTGCTGCCGTTGCTACTTCATTACTCCTAATTGCCTGTTCCTCTCGGTATCTCCAAGGCAGGCTAGTACACGGGGAATTTACATTTTTAATCTAGTGAAAGCAGTGATTGGACACATGGCCTCCGGTCCTGGTTTTCTTCCCCTCTCAATTGCTGCCATACACCAGGTTTGATATCCGTGCTTTCCAGTCTGTCTGTGCTTACTGGCTGCCCCTCCGCCCTTGATTTTCCTTCCTGACCTTGTCCTCAGCCCCGCCAGTGGCTTTTCGCTGTGACTTTCCCGTGGGGTCTTGGAGGGTCTTGTTAGGAGAATGAGTCACAGGCACTGGGGGGGGGACACGTTAGGGACGTTAGTCCTGCCTGGCTGCAGTGGGCTCTTTCTCACCAGCCACGGTCCTCAAAGCTGCCCTGGGCCTGCGGAGCTGCGGATTTCAGAATACCTGGGTCCCCAAAACCAGTACAACCACTCCACACCGTACTGGGTGCTAACTCTTGCTGGGGAAGCGTGTAAACAAGACCCCAGTGAGTTGCTGTTTGCCTCCTGATTCAGAGGCTCTCCTCCGCGCTTCCCCGTGCCTCTATCCCTAGCGAAGGCACTGTAAATTCTCACTTCCCACAGTTTGTGAACAGTCTTTAAATGAGAGTTAGTTCAGGGCCAGCTGCTTGTTTCAGCCACTTGTCGGTGCAGAGGGATGCTGTGCATTCCAAGCTCTTCTATGAGGTCCATATGAAAAACCTCGTCCAGCAAAAAGGCGGGAGGACTTCGGTCTCCTAAAGAAGAGGCGCTAATTGGTGGTGACACAGAAATGTAGTTTTTCCTGAGCACGGTATCTGTCTGGCGATATTCCACTCACCAAAGCAAACAAGCAGAAATTAGGTCTTTCTGTCTCTTGTCCATGAGCCTTTTTGACTTGATATCTCATTGTCTCTACTCTCCTTTTAATTGCTCCGCTGTTGTCCTATTAGTGTCAACTCTTGGCGCAACGGAGGGGTTACAGCTGAGATGCTCTGGCTGGTGTTATGCAGGGTGTCAGCCTGGATAAATACAGTGTTTTTTCCTGTTCTCACAAATCTCCTTTCCCATCCCCTCCTCACCGTCAGGATGCTGAAAAAAGTCAGCAAAAAGTTATTGCAGCCAGAGACTTCAAACGTAGGTAGTCTTCCCTCCCAAGGCCCTTGACTTGCTGGTCCTTGCAACCGTGTTCAGTGTGTTCCCAATGTGACAAGCTCTTTGGGGTTTGGTGTTGTCATTGCTGGGTGGACTCCACAGCTGAGGTCACGCTGGAAACCAGATATGCTGAGCACTGAGGCTGGCTGCGGTGAAATGGTACTCCTTGGTCTAGGATAATGAGCATCTTGTAGAGTTAGAAAATGCTCCGAAAACTTTCGGATCAGTGATGCTGCTGTGGCCCTGTCTCACTGGGTGTGCAGATCTCCAGGACTTCTGAAGGTACAACCTGTCACCCATCGCAGCCTGGCCCCCTGGACTTGTGCATTGGCTGGCTGGCCGGCTGCCTGCCTGTGAGCTTTTTTCCACCTCTAGCTGTCCTGGTGGTTGCACTGATGCTTGGTTCCAGCAAGTTAACCTTTTGGGAGAAGTCTCCAACATGTTGGCTTCTTGCCTGGGCTACTAATAACTCCCAAGAAGGCTAATGCTTCGCAGTGATCCAGAGCAGCCTGGTAGCCTGCCTTTTCCTCTCTGCTCTCATTTTTCTGGTGATGGTGGGTATGTAGGGCAAGGATGGGATGATATCAGGGTTCAGATCTACTCTAGGGTCTGAGCTGTGCCAGCAGACTGCAGCAGCAAGGGATAAGGGAGCGGAACATGCCCTATATGAGATTTGTTCCTGGAAAACTGCTCCCGCCAAAGGCTGCACAGCTTTCCTGGTCCCTGGAAGAAGCACAGGTGGTGCCAAACTGAGCCTGCCAAGGAGCAAGTCCCGTTGTCTTAGTCACCTGTGGCTCTGCTGTGACCTCTGTCACCATCTCTCTCTTTGCCCTGGGGAGCTCAAAGCAATGCATGGCTGAGCCTCCCCGCTCCGTGGAGGGGCGGGGGCTATCCAAATGGATGTGCCCTGACCCAAACGGCCCCTGCGCTTAGTGCCAAACGGGTCTGAGCAGAGACTGGGGACCGATGCAGTAAGAGGTGTCCAGAGGTGCAGCAGCAGAGCCTCGGGGACCTCTTTGCTCAGTCCCCAGCCTGGATGAGGCAGAGGTCCTGAGGAGCAAGAAGGATGTGGCCCTGCCATTAAAGATGCTTTGAAACAAGCAAACAAGTGGGCGGGAAGGGAATTTGTGTTGTAGGGCAGATTTAATTCCTGGTATTTTATAACCCGAGTGCCTGACTTTTACAAATGTGGTTTTACTCTCCCCTCCCATCTTAATAGCTATTTTATAAATATTATTATGAAGAAGTCTTGGTGGTAATGCTAAAGGGAAGTTGGGCTTTGTTTTATCTGAATAGCGCTTGCTTCCAGCTTGGGATAAGGGCTGTAACGCTGCAGAATGAAGCTGAGCTGGAACAAAAGGAAATCTATTCATTAACTTAAATCGTAGTAATTTTAGCATGACCCAAGAGGAGCCTGGTGAATCTAACCCTCTATTTTCCCACATCCTTCCTAGCAAGTGCCTTTCTTTCTAGCTGAGGTTTGAGAGCTGACTCACTTGCAGACTAGAGTGAAATCTCGGGTGGATTTTTTTTTTTTTTGCGCTTGAGATTAGAGTCAATGCTGTTGCAACAATTGCAGTGGAAAGAGGAACGATTGTCATTGTTGGTTTTGATGTGTAAAAGCTGAATTTAAGTCGTCCGCTTACCAGTTTCCTGGTTATTGGATTTCTTTCTTCGCTGTGCTTAGTCATAGAGCTCCATAGATGCTGCCGCCCATCCCGGGTAGGAATCACAGCTGAGACCTTGCTTGCTCGATCCCTCATGACACTAATGAGACTTCTCCCATTTTTTGTAAGACTCTGCATTTTGTGGTGGGGGTGAGAGGTCAAACTGAGAACTAGGGGAAGAGAGGTGCAAATGACTGTTTGGGGCAGGCTGAAAGGGACCCGCTGTCACCAGGGCAGGTGAGGAGTCCTGCCCCTGGCCTCCCACCGTGTGACCAGGCTTACTAAGAGACCCTGGACCTTTCCACCACCGTGGGCCAAAGCCAGAGCTCAACTTCCCTTGGCAGGTTTTTACTATTGGAGGGGTTTTTTTTGTGTTTGTCTTTGCAGAAGCAGCTACAGTTGTAAAGACGAGTGGACAGAGGAACATCTCGGAGGAGGAGGGTGTTCCTGGGGGCAGAGGACTAGAAGGTTGGGGATGCAGGAGGTCACCAGTATTTCTGCTTTCTACCCGCTTTCTGCATCTCCGTTTTCCAGTCTGTAAAATGGGGGCAAGGAGGTTGATAACTTACATAAGAGCTACTGGCATGCAGGATTTTGTAAAGGCTCCGAAAAAAAAAAAAAAAACCAACAAACAAACCCACCCTTCTGGATGGCAAAGCACAATGGGAGCACATCACTCCGACAGCAAACTCCTACGTGTGAAAACGTGAGCCGGGAGTTTGACGTATCTGCTACCCAAATGCTAGCAGGTGACGAGCAGATGGGGCCGCCGGGCGCTTGTCTGAGGTCTGCCTGAGCAGAAGGTGGAGGGGGAGTGGGGATCCGAGCGCCGGGGCTTTTTTTTTGTGTGTGTGTGTGTTGTTGATAACTGACACGTGGTTCTCACCAAAGATGTAAAAATAGAAGCCGTTGGCTTGTGTGGGGCTGTGGCACGGCATTGCTTTATCTGGGAGTTTGGATGTCACGCTCTCCTGGTTATTTATAGGCAGCAGGCAAACCTTGGGAGAAAGACGAGAGGAACAAAACAGGGGAAACGTTTCATGTGGTGGTTTTGGACCACGGCGGTGTGCCTGCTGGGCTGCGGGGACTGGGAGCCCCAGGTCTTCTCCTAACGGTGCCTCTATCAATCCTGCAAGGACCAACGTGGGGAGAGGAGTCCGTCTTCAGAGGGGCTTTTCTTTCTCATCCATGTGTGTGAGCCACCTTTGGAAATGATGTGGATTTAAACACACAAGGAAAGAGTCAGGGGTGCATTGAAGGGAGTTTATGAAGAGCTCTGCAAAGGCCAGAGCCAGCAAACAGCTACATGGAGGTGTTGTGTTTTGGGAGTGGGGATCTGCTTTTCTGACGGGTAAACCAGCAGAGCAGTGCGTGTACCAGAGGGTTACATCTTCCTGCAGCCTGGAATTCTTTATCTGATAGCCCCTTGCTGTACCCTGTGTGGTCCCAGTTGTCTTGCACTATGCAACTTCCCATACTTCCATTATTCTTGAAATCCTAACTGTATGCCCCGATGCAGCCCTCGTATGGAAGGGAACTGGGCGTTAAACGGAACGGCCTCGAGACACACAACCCTGAAATCTGGTTCCCACCACAGATTCCTCTCCCGAGGCTTTGGAGCTCTGTGTGTGTCCGTGTTTTTGTCCCTCTGCTCCAGCACAACCTCAGGAGAAGGCGTTGGAGGCTGTGGGGGAGGCAGGATGGCTGGGCTGTGGGACAGAAGGGAGCATGGAGCCAGAGGAGAGCCAGCAGTGTGGAGGGAGCGAGGGCATGCGAGCTCTGCCCGTGCATCCATCCGCGAGCCTGCTGGGAGGTAAACTGGGAGGTGCAGATGGATGGGGAGATCAGTGACCTCTGTGAGCTCGGCCACTGGCTCGTTGCTTTACCCTGCTCAGCTCCTCTGACACAGGAGAAACTGAGGCAAGAGGGTGAGCCTCACACTCCAGACACCCTCCTGCCTGGAAACCTGGAGAAAACCCCTTGTGCTTCCTTGGGAAGACATCCAGCCCTTCCCTACTGGGCTGGGAACAAAACCCAGGATCCCCGCCGGACTTCCCTGTGGGGTTGTCCCCTTCCCTCCCCTTCCTCACAGCATTGAGCCGCAGCAGTTGACGAGCCATTGAGAAACAGATGCCCGCGGGTCCCCGGTGCTGGTGTTAATGGGATGGGGAGAGGGGCCCGCACACCTGGTGGTGGGTCGGAATAGGAGGCAAATGATTACAGCTGAAGAGGTCGTATACCATTGTAATCCCGAAAAGAAACATTATGATTCATCATTCCTGATGTAATGTCATCTGTTTAATAAAGCCGTAATTCACTCTGTGCTCATTTTTAATGGGGCTATTTAAGTAATGGCGTTGGGTTTTCCCTTTCCCAACCTCCCCCCACTCCCATACTAAGTAGGGTTTGGACCGAGCACTTGAAAAGAGCTATTGGAGCTGAAGACTTTTTTTTTTTTTAATATTTACAATATCTTTCAGGCCGTAGCTGAATGGGGTATTATTTATGTCAAATCACTACTTACCCTGAAATATGGGGAGAAGGAAAGCCAACAGCTGGATATGGTAATGAGTAAATAAACCATGTGTCTCTTTAATGATAGGGACATGAATTTGTGCCGCATGGGGAAACGGCCGGTGATAAGATGTCTTTGACTGGGGCTGACCACAGAGCAAGGGCACCCCAAAATTTATGTTGCTGGAGGGCTCCCTTGGCAGCTTGCTGGGAAGAACGATGGTCTGATGGTTTGGTGTTGGCTTCGCTGCCTGTTCTCTGGGGGGTGTTGGCCACATGCAGACACAGCAGCCTTTGCTACCTCCAGCTTGGTGGCACGGCTTGATGCTTCCCACAAAAACCTGGATCTGGCAGTTGTGGTTTCTTCGGATGTCTTAGAAACTCAGGGCTCTTAAAAGAAAAATCCAGAAGGGTCATTTTTGGAAGAAATGGGAATGGGAGTGGCTGTGTCCCCAGTCCAGAGGGAGAAGGTATAATTGTTCTTATTGTCTGGGTTTTTTTGAGAGTTATTTTCTGAGTGTGGAGAGAAGCGTTTCTGGGGATATGGATTTTGAATGCAGGTGTTTGACAATCAGGCCTCTGTGCCTTTGCTGGTGCAGAGTGGCACGAGCATTTCTATCTCTGGGGATGTGCTGCAAGGCCAAATCCGGGGAGCAGGTGACGGATGCAAACAGTTAAAGGAGAGAGGTGATGGTGGAGGGAATTACCAGAGGACAGCAAAAGGCTGAAGACCATATTGAAGTAGATATGCCAAGGTCAGACTTCTTTGTGCATTCAGTCTCCTGTGCAAGGGAAAAAGAGGTATTTTCCTTCTGTGGCAAATCAGGGTTGATGTGAAGTTGGCGTAAGGGTAAAGCTTGGGACTACGGCCCTTACACTGCAGCTACGTTTCATACACCTGGACATATGCAGAGGCTGTGGGAGTTCTTGTGGCTGAGCATCCCTCTGTGCTGCGCGGCGTACAGACATGGGACAGAAGGTCCCTGTCTCAAAGAGCTGATACACCACTGGGTGAACGTTGATGTGTAGCCAAGTGGACCCATTTCTCTTGAAGTCAGTTGTATGCCTGGCTCTCCATGCCTGTAAGAAAAATAAGAGCTGCCAAATTGGATGGATCATTTCTGATATAGTAAACTCCTCTTGACAGCGGCCAAGAGCAGATGCTTTGGGAGTGTATGAGAGCTGGGCATTTATGGACAGATCCTTCCCACTATACCTACCTGGCTTTTGGCAGCCCTTGATGTAGGGACTGCCCTAAATAAAGGAGTCTCTTAATGCCAAAAGAGAGTTGACTTTCTGCATGAGAATTATTTAACCTTTTGAAATTCATTCGTATGTGTTCGCTGCGCGTACGGTTTATTGAAAAACCAAGTCATCCCTGCCCTCTACCATCGTCCTTCTGAAACAGAACCAGAACTGTAAGTTGCTACAGCTCCTTCTAAGATGCTTTGATTTGGCTTGAAAGGGCCGTTAAAAATATTGCACCTTGCCACCCATAGATTGCTTAGTTGGGAGCCACGCAGGAAGGCTAGAAGGGTTTTATTTGAGAATGTGCTGTTTTGTCTGGATTTTTTTTCTTTTTGCCTAATTTGGAAACTGAGGTCACTGGCTTTAAGAAGCACAAATTGAAATAGAAGTATCCTCCAGACCAGTACAGTCTTTGTGGCTAGCTGCACTTTGTATTTTTCCCTAGGCTTTTTATCTAAACAACAGGGAGTGTCCAGCTCTCTCTCCTGTTATCATACCAGGAGCAAGAAAGGAAACAAATAAGGAAACTTGGGAAAAAAAAACCCATAAGCACCTTAAAATACCCTGTGCTCAAAGCAGTTTCTACTTTTGTCCCATCCGGTGGTAATTTATCACAGTGGAATTAGGCGGATGCGGGAGCCAGCCCTCTGCTCTTTGGAGGAGCCAGGAAAGGCGGAGGGCTGGGAAGGTGGGTCCTGTCTCGAGGAGAACGGTGGTACGTGTTATGGGGGTCATCAGGCTTCCTGCAGGCCCCTCTACCGTGTCTTACAGGCTGAGTCTCCCATGTGGCTCCCTCTGGAGCTGCATCCTGTTTGGACCATGGGATTTGATGCTACATGGATCTGAAAGGAAGGCTGATGGATGTCGTGTGAGGACACTTGGACTCTTGCCCAGCCTGTGGAGGTGAGAGGACGTCTGGTGATGAAATGGTTAGTGAGGTATCATGTGCTGTAGCTGGGGACATGGCATTTGGGACAGGTCCTGGCTTTAATATCCCTTTTCTCCCTTTCCTTCCTCATGCTGGTCCTCACCTGCAGAATGGGGGTGACGGTTTTTATCTGCCTTTTAAAAGGTTTTAGATCTGGCGTGCTCAATGACTGAGACTTTGGTAGGGGGGTTGTTGCCCATTTGCCTGTAGACATTAAAAGTGTTCTTTGCTCTTGGTATAACTCAGCGTAGCTTGGTCTGAACACCTGTGCTTGCATCAAATGCCACCTAATTCCACCCGCAGTTCTGGTTTGGGCTCAGTGGAGCAGAGGGCTGGTCTTCATTACAGCAGCCCTGTATAAGCAGCTGCTAAGGCTGGATACCTTTCGTGCAGCAAGAGGAAATTGTTTCTGCCTGCCTTTTATGTCTGCACTATCACCTGAGGAGCCCTCGCTGCAAGCTACCAGGGCTGCGCTCGCATGGCTTAGCGCAGGAACTGAAACCAGCATGTCTCGCCTAAAACAAATACCGAAAATCACATCTAATGAATGCTGTTGAGAACGTGAAGTTTGTGGCTAAATCATAACGTTATCCGTGGGGTCGGCAGAGAGGGATAAACCTGCCACTTACAGATGTTCAAGGCAATAAAAAGGGCCCGTAAAGAAAAGCCCCTTGTTGCCAGGCAAAGCCACAAGCACAGAATTGCTCCGTGCCTGGGGCCTCCCGCTTTCCCGAGAGGTAGGGAAGGGGTTAAGTCTGGAGCCAGGCGCTCAGCTTGCTCTGTATTATGTCCAGGTGGCATGACGTGTGAACAGACGAAAGATAAAAATCGCAGCGGATAAAATCACAGAGGAAATGGCTCTGTCTGAGCCCGGATCACGACGCCTTGCGCTGACCCCACAACCTGAGCTCCATCAGTCAAGTTGTCCTTCCCTTGACTTCTCACCCCATGCTCTGCTGCTGCTGCTACTCCATAAAAGAGGCGGGTGGTGGGAGGAGGGGAGAGGCGGCTCAGCCCGATGACTAAGAGGGTCTGAGGACACGGGTCAAGTTCTTTCTGCTGGAGTCTGGAAGGGAAAGCTGAGTGCTCTACCAGACCCTGCTATAAAACCATCTTCCCCATAAAAGGACCGAACAAGTAACCGGGAGGCGAAGCCCGGTCCTCGTCTTGCTTTGGCTGGGGATGGGGGTGCTGGAGCAGAGCCAGGCTGCCCCGGCCGTCGGAGACCCTCGCTGCTCGGCAGGGAGAGCAGTAGCAATGTTAGGGCCTGGGGCTTTGCTTTTGAAGCCATAAGATCCGCGACTCCTCTGTCGGTCGATCCCTTTCCATCCACCCCGGCCAGCTCGGCAGCTGTGTTAGCTCTGCCGCTTGGAGGCGAGGGGAGAGACCATGCTACCTTGTGCAAGGATGCCTGGTCGCCTTCGGGGGAGAAAGTCTGAGGGCTTTGATCGACTCTGTGGGCATCTCTGGGGGGACCGAAACTCCTCAGTCTCCTTGTTCATCCAAGACAGGTGGCATCGGTGACAGAAATAAAGTGCGTCACCGTCCCAGAGCCAGGCAGCCGCAGCTGTGGGGAGAGGCACTCTCCAAGCTGGATTGTGCCGCGCTCTCAACGGAGCCATGTTCGCGGCAAGGGCTGGAGGATGCTGGAATTTGCTCCCTTTGTCTGATCCAAAAGAGCCTAGTTTTGGGGAAGGCCTTCTGGGCACGCTGCATAAGACATCTGTTTTACAGGGTGTTTAGGACAGGGCTCAGCTCAGGCTTCCCAGAACTGGGAAAGGCTGGGAAGAGGTTCCCAGCGGTAGCTGGCTGAGTTCCCCTGCCCTAATTATCTTTTGCAGCCCTGGGATTTGAGCGTGTTACCAATGACACTGTGCTAGGGCAGTAAGAAGTGGAAGGGAGTTTCTAGGCGATTAGACTGTAAACTACTCCATGCGCTTTGGAAAAAAAAAAAAAAAAAAGTGCTTCATTCTGTTCTGTGGTATAAAGATGCAGGGGACCACAGCTCTGGTGGCTTGTGGCTTTGTGTCTGTATGGAAACTTGTATTTTCAGGTCAGCTTTAACTAGTTCCCTGTGTATTTTAGTTTAGCTTAACTCACTCTGGTTTAATTGGAATTTATGCACCAGAATAACCAAGAATATACAGGAATAACAAGAATAACCAAGGTTTAGAGCTGGCACCCCCTGAGCTGCAGGTGGGCTTTGTTTTTAGAGGTGCATGCGGAAGTACAGGACACTACTACTGTCTCTGACTTATTGGGAGCTGAGCTACGGCAGTGACGTACTTGGGTATCAGGAGATGCAGGTGCTGAGGGGCCTTCGGTCAAAGGGGGAGCGTGATTTGGTTTGGGCTAAGCATCTGCCGAGTTAGTCACCCAGTCTGTGTGCACATGAGGCCTGTGGGCGCTGAAGGAGCTGATGCTCTGATGTCAACACACGCCGTGCTAACCCATCCCAGGGCTGGGTGCCCCTTCAGTGATGCCTGGGGCTCACAGTGGAAGGTGAAGGCTTATAAAGCCCTCTCCTTCCTGGAGCATCGCTCCCCTGAGGCTCGCGAGGGCTGTTGGCCATTGCCTGTTTTGTAGTTGCCCGCTTGGAAGGACGTACAGTGACAAGGTGAGCACCTCCAGACTGAGACGTGACCTGGTAAAAGGAGGATGCACGTGTCCATTAAAAACTGATTTAGAGCTTAATGAGCATTACGTCTCCACACCTCTTTGCTATAAGGAAGGTCAGGATTTAGTGCCTAGACCCTATCTGGGACCAAAAGTGTGTCTTGGATGGAAAACAATCTATTATGGCGTTTGACAGCACCTGTGGCAAGAGCAAGTGGGCTCAGAAAATGCAAGAAGTGATTGAGAAGACTGAGGACTTCTTCCTTGTCCTCCCCAAGAAGGGAAGGAGTAACCCAGGAGCACACACTCTGGCAAGGATGTGGGGAAGGTCCACAGAAATGGACATGACTTTTTTTATTTTTGGGCAAGATGCTTGTCTGCAAGCAAAGCCATCTCACCACGTGGAGGATTGGGCAGCTGCATTTTGGGTTCCCAGCAGGCTCTGTAGATCGTCTCGTGCTCAGTGAGCAGATGGGAAAGCCCATCCGCACACGTCTGTGCTCCCGGAGAGGCTGGAGAACATCACCACTTCTCCTCCCCGGGGAAGGCAGCTCCGTGGCACGACCTCCCACCTGGGGAAACGAGATCAGCAAATGACTCCTAAGTAGCGTGTCCATCACTGTCAAATTGACCATGGATGTCAAGCGTGAATTGGCTGTCCCCGCAGCGCGGCCGGAGCCAGCCCCTTAGCTGGCTGAGTCAAGCTGTGCTGACTCCCCGTGATAGCATTTTAATGTGAGGGATGACAGAGGCCTCCAAGTTAATGTCTGCAGAGAGGTGACAGTTTTGAATGTCAGCCAAAGTGGAAGGGCCTGCCTGGAATTTTGCGGAGAGTGAAGAGGATGGGCATGAAATTAGCACAGGCAACTGCGTCTGCCAGCAGCCTCTGCCTGCTGTTGCCTGGTGCTCCCGAGAGCCGGCCACCTGAGCGGACCTTCCCGCATGGACCTCGGAGGGCCACCTGTGTGTCTCCCAATGTGGCTCTTCCCAGGATTGTCTCCAAGGACTGGAGGAGGGACTGGAGCCTGGGGCTTGACGTGTCCCTCTTGGAAGGACCGCCAGGATGTGGAAATGGCAGTGGAAATGCCACGCTGGCAATAGGAGGTGGAGATAAGATCGGGGCTGAGCTGGTGTCTGCCCGCTGTTATTAAGAATAATCGGCGCGTGTATTTCGATGAAGCCTGGCCCTCAGGAGCTTGGCTGGCTGCCTGAACGGCCCCATGGAATACCACAAGGAAGGCACTCCTGGTGATTAAAATCTGATGGCAAAGAGCATCTGAGTAATTCCTAAACAGCTTATTCACGAGAAGGAGCAAAAGACTCCTGATGCTCATCGTGCAGGTAAGGAAATAGCCAGTACAAAACAGCCCAGCCCAAATGAGCGGCTCTTCCTGTCCCCTTCCCTGACCTTGGGCCAGGCAGCTCGCTTTGCTGTGCCTCAGTTTCCCTCCCCTCCATGGGAGAAAAGGCTGGGTTTCTTTACGGAGAAATGTTGGGGAAAATAAACGGCTCCAGGGTCGCAAAGGGCCTGAAGACTTGCAGGTGGGAGGCATTCCTGAAAGGAGACGAAAGCAATGACAAGATACTGAGCACAGCCAAGAGCTAGGCTGGATTTATTAAAGGAAAAATGAGGGAGACGTCTGTGGTCAGCTTGATAAATCGTCTCCCCCTCAAAGCTGTATTTCTGTGTTATTGTTCGCCTGCGATGGGATCTTGACAAACTCTCCCTGGGCTCAGGGGGCTAATTGCAGAGTTCACAAAGTTGCAGAAGATCTTCCATGCTGTCATCTGAGCCGGGACTGGGCTGAACTGATTGTAGACTGGCCATTGGGAAACCAGTAATGGGTCTCTTCGGTAATGCAATACAGGGTACAATATTCCTTTGAAATCCAGGAGAGCCCAAACCCCGTCAAAGGATAATTCTATTCACTGGTAACCTTCAGATCGGGGAGAAGAGCGTATTTCTGTTTGGGTTCTTTATGAGATATTGTCTTTAGTGTGCAAAAGGATTTTCAGAAACCTGGCGTCGAGTGGCCAGGAAGATTAGGGAGCAAGATGCTCGATGCTCCGCCTCTCCTACCTGCCAAAGTGCGTTTATGTCCCTGCTGCAAAAGCACAGGGAATGGAAAAAGGATGGGTGGTTTAATTTAAATCTCTGTTCCAGCAAGGCCACGACTTGGGGACTCTTGTGTTCTTTTGTGGCCCTGTATGTGCACGCTTTGACTCGAGTATTTGGGGAGTCACAAATTTCCTTCCTCCCAAAGCTGAATTTGACTGGGAGCTGTTTAATAAAAATCTGTCTTGCTACTTGCGTGTAGATAAGGCAGTGTAAGGAGTGGCAACAGCTATTGTCTGAATTGGGTTGGCTTGTGAGGAAGAGGATTTTGGCTATAGTTATGGGCAAATCCCTTCAGACAAGGATTCCTGGATGTTGGCAGGTCCTGGAGATTCCAGGAGGCAGTAACCCCATTCCTGCGTTGCTGGGATGGCAACACAAAATGGGCTGAGATGGTGTTAGCAATGGTACTGAATTGTGGCTGCTCTTCTTGCCAGAGATTCACCTCTGGCTCCTGTGAACGTGTGGAAGTGGAGATGATGAAGGTTTTGGCCACCTCTTGCTTGAACATAGTCACGCTTTGCCATTGCACTGGGAGCTGCAGGGTGGCAGTAGGCCAGTTATGCAAAAAAAAGCCCCCCAGAACTCCTCACAGATATGTCAAACTTTGATTATATGTAAAAAAAAAAAAAAACAAAAGAAAAACCCCAACACAAATAACAGAAAAAACCCCAAACCAAGAAACAAAACCCCCACCACACCCACAAACCAAAAAACACTTCCAAAAGAAAATAAAAAAAAACCTAACTGTGGACCACCTAGTTCTCAGCACCCCAGAAGTTCAAGTTGGCATTGACTGTTTTTTTTGACCATGTGGAGTCAGGCTCATTTTAGCTGGGAACTGAAATAAAATGGTATTTACGCTGAGAAAAGCCTGCATAAAATAAGGGAAGGAAAAATGTCCAAAGTGGATTTCAAATTTCATATTTGAAGTTTAATGCTGTCTTTAGCTGACTGAGCCATTGACTGGCGAAATCCTGGGCTTTGTTTAGATATTTTTCTTGGCAGCACTTTGACCTCGGGGTCTCTCCTGGTCTTGACCTTAGCTCTTTTCCAGTGAGACGGCCTTAGAGGAATGCTGCAATTTGCAGGCTCTTAATCCCAACGCATCAAATGCCGGTCTTGCATACGATGAAGTACTGACCGCTGTTGTCCCAGCCAGTGCTTGTCTGTGCTGCTCCATAGCTTCAAGTTTCTTTCTTTGATAGTGTTGAAGGACACTGGTAAGCTTGTCTCTCCCTGGTAGGATGTGGTGTTGGACCTTCTCCTGTGGACCCGGTACCCAAACGGCTCTTGCTGGTCTGGTCTTGCTCAGTGGTGGCATGGGAGGGATCTCGCAGGTAGGTTCTGTCTCCAGTGCGGTCCACTGAGGTCCACCAGGAGGGTGCCTCTCATCAGTTTGTGGTTTTGGTGGTGGTGAACTTTCCCACTGTCCCTGTTGCCATGCGGAGTACCCATTTTCCTTCCCATCAGTTCATTTGGCATCCAATCTGGAGTCTCTTAGCTCCCCAAAGTATGGATGGGAGGGACTGTGGGAGAAGACCTACGCAGATTTAACTCCCACTTGCTGCCATCCCTCCCTCCTCTGCCGAAAGCTGGGACCTGAGAACGTTCCTTCTCCTCAAAGTCGGGCTATGAGCTAATGTAGAGGAGAGATGTGTGCGGTCGTTTATCCTCCTCATCGACAGATGGGATCCGACAGCTTCTTCCCTTATGCAGTCACAGACTCCACAGCTTGCATCTTTTCCCCTTTTCTGCCAGGAATAATGTTGGGGGGGGGGGGCGGGGGCTTTAAAAAATGTTTCATTAATGTTTGTGGAAATGTTGTTTTGTGTGTGAATTGCATGAGCTATTTACAGTAACTTCTTAAATGAACCTTGCGAAATGGGAATAATTTCACTGCGTGCAAATTTCACAGCCTTTTACTGTTCTGATTTTTTTTTTTTTTTTTGACAGCTTCTACATTTTAAAGTTATGGTCCCAGGCCTAAGAAACCCAGTGTCTTTTTGGGCCAGGTGAATTATGAATCAGCCTTGAACTCCCTTCATAGCGCTGAGTATTAATGTGTCCGTATTGCAGAGGGTTAGTGACTTAACCAGTGGGTTGAGCAGGGAGCAAAGAGGGGGCTTGAGGTCTCCAAGTGTTTAAGGCAGGGCACTATATTCTTTCCCCGCTAGACAGATGGGAGACAGTGAGGCCCATGGACCTTGGAGAAATTAATGGGGCCCTCTGAAAAAACATCCTGCTTGGAAATGAAATGTTAGCCGCACAGCCGCGCGCTCTGTGTGGCTGCCTTTATTTTTATTGGCCCCTCATCCGTTAGAGTTGTCACCTCCTGCCGTCATCCCAACTTTCTCTGTTGGGAGAAGGTTTGGTGGTAGAGCCCATCCGCAAAGTGTGGGGACACTTGCCAGTCGTGCTGTCTGCGTCTCGTCTTAATGGGGGTCGTTAGCCAATTATCAGCTTAACTGAAGATACTTGCTGAAAATTTAATTAAAACTGATTATGTGAGGTGTGTTTTTTTTTTTTTTTTTTTCTTGGCTGAGAAGCTTCAGTGTACCGTAAGGTGGAAGGTGGCTTGCTCATAGGCAAGGGGCAAGCAGTTGGCTTGGACGTGTAACTGAAATGGTGGGTAGTCAATGTTGGCCAACGACCCTGAGTTTGCAGGACCTCTTGCTGTGGCTGGTGTTTTCCATGGAGTTAGGGTGGGACAGACAGAGCTGCAAGCTCTGATCTGGTTCTGGATGGTGCCCGACTTGGTGTCCCCTCATGAGATCTGGGGGTGCCGTGTCTGACCCACTGGCAGCCAGAGGGGGTGCAGCTGATCTGGTCTGGGCCACGTCTGCAGCGTTTATTGACTTGGGCAAGAGGGGCAGTATCCTTCGTCCTGCGACTCACTGGACTTGGGCTTCTGATAGCCACATGTACGGTGAGGAGGGGGGACGGATCCTGCTGTGCAAGGCTGAGTTTGCCTGAATGGGGCCGTGTATTTTGTTTAAAGGTTTTGTTAATAGGTTTAGCGCTTCTGAAAGGCGATGCTTTGAAGGGAGTCCCGTGCAGGCACCTCGCTTTAGATGCTCAAATAGAAGCATGGCAAAGAAAAGGGTGTCTCCATTTCCCCAGCAGAAGGAGGGCTGCTCTATGGATGTGAATGCACGTGCCCACCAGTTGTGTTGGCCTCTGTCGTAGCAGAAAGCAAAATACTATGCTAATAACTCTCTGTTTGTCCTGCTAAGTGTTTTTGTCCCCTAAAGAGAGGCATGACAGTATAACAAATGTCTGGTACGATTTTCTCTCAAGCCCTTCTGAAATATTTGGGACTGGTCAGTTTTGTTGATCTTTCCTAACTTCAGTGAGTCACCAACAGATCCTGGGGTTCTGGAGAAAGACGTGTTGGATATTGTTGCAGCCCCTTCTTGTCCCTAACATCCTGAGACTCCTTCCTACGTCCCAAACCAACCCTGCTGGCTTCAGGTTTTGACTTTGTGTTATTTATTTCTCTCTCCTTTCCAGCAGCCCCTCTGGTAAAGCCAAACCTCCTCTTGTTGAGCTTGGCTCCCTGGCAAGTTTGAATCTTAGAAATTTGTCCAGGTTCAGAGGAAAAACAAACACTTGAAGGTTTACAATTGAATTGAGGGTTTACAAGGCAACATAGCATTTCACTTTGGATAGTTGCTAGATGTTATTTTTTTTTTGGTAGAAAACAGCACTGATATTTTTGTTGATATTTAGTAATAAGTGATGTCACTGACATGCTGCTTTTGAAATACAACGTTAATTGAATTTGAAGCAAAAGGCATTTCAAGATGAGGAAGACTGAACTGCTGGGCTTGGAAATAGGGCAGCTAGACACTTTGATTTTGCAGAATTGAAACAGTTCGGTGTGAAGAGCCTTCAACGTGAAGGGGTCGGCAGGGATTTGAGAAGTATTTTGATGTTACTGAACCTGCATTTCTCCCTGGTTATACACATGGCGTGTGTCGGTGCTAGTGGAACATTTTCAACCTGCTTCCACAGTAAAGGAGTAGCAGCACAGTCCTTTGGTGTAGAATTTAAATGGACAAACCAGCAAGTTATTCCACCTCTGGATATTTTTGCCAGCCAGCAAAAGAGTAATTTTTCACGTGCCCATCTCAGTCTTTGGCCAAGTCAAGAACTGAAGCTGGGTCTTCCGAGTCCTCGTCCCGTGTCCCACGACAAGATCCTTGTCTCTTCTCTTTGTCTGGGGTTTGTGATTAATCGCCCGAGTCTCCTGATATTATTTCTGTTCTGCTCCCTGACTGTATGATTTGAAACTTTATAAACAGGCCATAGCAAATGCATGTGACATACAAAAATATGGGTATTCATCAAAGCAGCACGGCTGCTCCTGAAACAATGGTGCGGAGGAAGCCCATTCATACTAATTACAGCAGCACAAAGAATTGTGTCGCTAAATTTGCTGGCAGGTCCAAAAAATGTTTTGGCTTGACCTGAAACAGTCTCTTTTGGGGGAAGAAGTTTTTGGCAAGTTGAAACATTTTAGTTTCACTCCAGAAGCAGCGTTTTGTTTCGAGGTTTTTGAAGCTAAGGATTTGCTTTGAGTAGAAATTAAGGATTGGAAGACGGAAACATTCCTTTTTAAGTGGAGTTTTTTTATTTTTAAGGGGGGGAGGGGGGGGGGGAAGTCTTTCTCTTGCCGCTAACGGTTTGATAAAAAGGAATAAGTGGGTGACCTGTTTTAATAGGGCTGGAATGGTGTTTTTGGCAACCTCTTCTCCCAGATCTGAACTCTTCAGCTGCTGAAGGATTGCCTGACCCTTCTGCAAGCGCCCAGGAGAAGCTCCCCACCCTGGGGGTGTGAAACTTGAGGTCCGGGTGACTTCTGCTTTGCTTCCAGCCCGAGGGGCTGAGCAGGTGACCCTGGTGAAGGCCTGTAGCTCCCCGGGAGGCGCTGCTCGCCGAGGGGAGAGAACGGGGCGGGGGGGGGAATTC
Source organism: Rissa tridactyla (assembly GCF_028500815.1). Taxonomy (NCBI): domain Eukaryota; kingdom Metazoa; phylum Chordata; class Aves; order Charadriiformes; family Laridae; genus Rissa; species Rissa tridactyla. Next base: position 23,071,882 of record NC_071473.1, read on the forward strand.
CTCTCCTTAAATGTTGCTGAGCCCCGAAAGAACAAGGTGTAATTACACTCCGCGTCCTGATGTTTCCATGTGCTCCTGTGATGGCACTCCAACCACACAATAATATTTTCCTTTCTGAAAATAGCGTGCTGATTTAGTAAAATCCTTTAATGTTTAGAAAGTCTGGAAATGCATAATTAAGGTATCCAGCCAATTCCCCCTTTTGCCTTGTAATTATTGTTTGTTCATTATCACCCCGGATGACTTCCACCACCCACTCAAGCTTAACTTTGCCCCACAAATCTGTCAAAATAGAGACACATATCAACATTGCAAATTGCTATTACGACAGAGGGAACAAACTTCCTTTTTTCTCTCGGATGAATCAATTTTCAACATAATTTCACAATCATGCAGTAGGTAGAATGATTTGCTGCTGCACAATCTCTGCCTGCCTTTCTCTTCAGACTCTTACCTGCTCAAACCTCCAAGTTCATCGTTGTGTCTCGGGTACCTAAAACAACCCCGGAGAACTGTGGCAATTCTTAACATCCACCGTTACATCAGTAAAGACCATTCCCAAAGCTGCTTGCGAGCTGGGGCCCTAAAAGGATCGCAGCCTCCCTCCAGCCACCTGAATTTAGGTGGAAAAGCAAAATGTTTCCAGCCCACAGCAACTTTGCTGGCTTCACCAGGAGCTGCTTTGTTCATGCACTGTGGGGCTCGCTGGAGTCCACGTGAGTCGATGGGAAAACTGCGTTTCACGTTGTTTCGGTCCCTGCTTCTCTCAAGCAGCCATTTGGATGACATATGGAAATTAATGTTATATTTAGGTATGTTCCTATACGTCCACGAAGACAGTTACAAAACTATTTTTAACTTTAATACTTGTACTAATCCTCCTAAAACTCACCAAGGGGCACTAACTCTTCTCCAGCGGCAGAGGAAAACTCAGTCTGGTCTTCAGGGGGATATTTCTGGCTGGGAAGATATTTGCCAGAAAAACCCCTTCAGTTCGCTCTGGTTCTGCTCTTATCTCAAGTTGCTCTGCCCTTCTTGCCAGCATCCTGCTGATTCCTTTGGCTTGTGGTACCTACAACCTTGCCGTAGCAAGTCCCGGGACTTGGCAAATGCCTTGAGCTGCTCATGGCTCTGGCAAGCACCAGCAGATGTGCTTGCAGATCTGTTCCAACGCACATCTGTGTGGGGCTGTCCCTGTGTCGGCTGTGTCGAAATCTGGGATGCTGCTGCTTGTGCATGCCCTGCGTGTTCCTCCAGGTGTTTGTTACCGGTTCCTGGGCTGCACGTACCTACCCACCATCAGCTAACCAGCAGCACCTCTTCTCTCTTTTAAGAAAGATTTTCTTCCAAGCCTTTATGGCACGGAGAAGCCATAAAGACTGGGTTAACAGCTGACATTGTGGATGGTCCATCCAAGTTGCCAATGGTGATGCAAAAGCGCCACTGAAAGCTCCGAGATTGATTTCTTCGGGAGCTTTTGCAAAGAGGCCAGAGGCGGTGTGCCAAGATCTCCTGGGATGGCTTCTGTCTGGGGTATTGCTGCAGATTCCTGTTCATGAAACCCTTGTTCTAACCCGCTGGAGTATTTTGCATGCTGCGGGATGTCTGCAGAAGGATCTGTACCATGCTTCAGGCACGGCCTCCCCCGAGGGCCGGTGTGTCACAATAATGTAATTTCTCAGCTTGATCCAGCTGGTGGGTGGGTAGGGAAGGAGCTCTCTGCTCCCCGTGCAGCTCCGTTCAGCAAGAGTCTTTCTGCTGGGATGCCAACCCTGCTCAGGCTCAGATAATCCAGGGGAAGGGCCTCTATTTTTGGCATTTTGTCTGTTCCTTTTTTCTTTTTTTTTTCTTTTTTTTTTTTTTTCTTTTCTTTCCTTGGCATCTTCTGCCACCCCACATCATCTGTAGGCCTCCCTTGGGAAGCGGCTCTACCTGCGATGGGATGCGGTACCTTGGTCATATGCTCAAAGCAGCCTCTGCAGCCAAGCCCTGGGATCCGGGGACCTATATCCATCGTCCATGGAGTCCTGGAGCGGGGAGGACGCCCCATGGGTCGGATGAATTTGTCCAGGACAAAGGAGCAAGACTGCCTCATCTCGTGGGTTGAGGGCACTTTCTTGGTGGCCCGCACTCGGAGACGTGCGTGCCTCTCTCTGCGGCTGTGCTGCGGGGCAGCGTGCGATGATTATTGCCTTGCACTTCTGCACTGCAGCGTAGCGATGACTGCAATTTATCAGGCTATTCCCTGGTGGGCTGGATTTGACCTGAACGCTAGAGCGTCTCGGTGCTTCCAACCAGCTCCACTCACGTGGTGCCCACGCCGGCTTTCCTGGAAGGCAGGCGGATCTGGCGGGAACTGCCTGACACATCGCCATCAATGCGTAATAGCCTTTATTTAAAAAAAAAAAAAAAAAAAAAGGGAAGAAAAAGAAAAAACAACCCTCTGCCCACGGTCCCATGGTAACCCTAGCAATATGGACATTAATGTCCGGAGAGCTTTCTCTGGGCTTAGATTATTTGTGGTTATCTGGATTTCAGATTGACGCCATAAATATTCAAACTCTGAACCTGGCTGGATGCAGCCGCTGTTGACTTTTGTATGACCTAGCTGGAAACTTTAAATCAGCTGTCAGCTTGACTTTCAAGGGAGTGAAATGCTCCAAATCCACTAGATAGCATCTCCTTGGTGTTTTATTACCTCCCCAGAACCTCACTTTGGTAGGGACCCAACTCCAGCCCCCTTTTAGAAAGCAGAGCTTTGTTAGCCTTGCAAAGTCATTAAACGCGCCGTGTGGGAATAGGGGTGTCCTACCTTGTGGCAACACACAGGGCTTATTATATAAACCACACATGATTAATATACAAGAGAAATGAGTCCAGATGCAAGCTTATCACAAGCTTAGCATCAGGTTATTAATAGGCTAACATAGATCTCTATCAATGGCGCTCTCTGTTCACGCTGGATGCTGCATTTTGGGTGGTTTATCTTTCAAAAGTGTTCCTTTGTCTTTTGAGATAGGTACATAAGGCTTTTTCTGCAGGTACTGAATACCCAGGGCTGGTTTGTAAAGTGTGGAGCGAGTCAGAAGGGAAACGCCGTGAGGACAGTTGGGGTTACAGCGGTGCCACACCAGCGACCGCGGATTGCTGTGCCGGTGCAAGGCGCTCTCTTGGGCAGTGACTGAGAGCAGGGCAGCCCCGCAACGCCAGGTTCATCATAGCAAGCGGTGTGTTGCTTGTGACCACTGTCAGCTTAATAGATGTCACAGCAGCCACAGTGTCAATAAAGGTTACGGCCTTTGCTGAAGAAAGAGACCCAAACAGCATTTAAGTAATTGTGTGGTGGTGGTGGAGCAGCAATGATGTATCTGGCTGCTTGATGCGTCCTCCTTGATGGACAAGCTTGATGCTTGTACATCCTCCTCTGAAGAGCTGAGCAGCGCATCCAGAGATGATGCTCTGAAAAGTCAGAGAGGTAGAAAAGTTGGGGCCAGTATGTTTTGCTGGAGCGGACCTGTTGAGAAGGGGACCTACAGCGTGGCTGGAGCCAAGACCTCCAACCCTTTGTAGCTCCATGGGAGATACTGGAGAGCTATTTGCCTCAGCCACCTTGGCCCACCTTTCCAAAGATGTTGCTGGATTCAATTGCCTGGCTTTGAGGCTGGTCTGGTTTTGCAGCAGCGTGGGGGACTCAAATACCGACAGTCACGTGGCGCGAAGGGGTCTCAGGTCCACGCAAAGTGACTGAAGTGGACCAAGGTTTTGAAAATGCAGGGGCTGGCAAGTCCGGGCTGACACCTTTTAGACTAATTGGTTTGATGGTCTCGTCCTCTAATGTAATGTTTTATTAGGTCCAACAGATTTCTGTTCCAAATTCCCTGGGGAGCTCTCCAAAATAACTGTTCAATGAATAGCTTTTCCCTGCAGCCGAATGAGAGGCGCTGGCAATAGAGATTTTGGCAAAGCGGCCTGACAAAGCCTTGGAAAGGCTCTTAGTCCAACCTTACACATTATCTCACACCTCCTCCACTCATCTGGCTGGTACTGAAAGCAAATCACGGGCAAGCGGTTGGGTTGTCCGGTGGCTAGGGGTGCCCACTCTAGGTCTTCGTTTCAACTCCACCTCTGTTGTGAAGTTGCTTCTTCATGCGGTTCCTGTTCTTGATGCATTGAGGTCCTGGTCTGCAGAAGCCCTCAGAGATGTGTGCTCTCCTGGAGACCACCTGCAGGGATTCAGAGATCACGGAATCACGGAATCTTCAGAGTTGGAAGGGACCTCTAGAGATCATCTAGTCCAACTCCCCTGCTAGAGCAGGGTTGCCTAAAGCACATCCCTCAGGGCTGCATCCAGGCGGGTCTTGAAAATCTCCAGAGAAGGGGACTCCACACCCTCCCTGGGCAGCCTGTTCCAGTGCTCTGTCACCCTCACTATAAAGAAGTTTTTCCGTGTATTTGAACGGAACTTCCTATGTTCTAGCTTGTGCCCATTGCCCCTTGTCCTGTCGCTGGGAACCATTGAAAAGAGCCTGGCTCCGTCCTCCTTAAACCCACCCTTTAGATACTTGTAAACATTAATCAGGTCCCCCCTCAACCTTCTCTTCTCCAGGCTAAAGAGTCCCAGCTCTTTCAGCCTTTCCTCATAAGGGAGGTGCTCCAGTCCCACAATCATCTTGGTTGCCCTACGCTGGACTCGCTCCAGTAGTTCCCTGTCCCTCTTGAACTGGGGAGCCCAGAACTGGACACAGTACTCCAGTTGTGGCCTCACCAGTGCAGAGTAGAGGGGGAGAATGACCTCCCTCGACCTACTGGCCACAGTCTTCCCTATGCAGCCCAGGATGCCATTGGCCTTCTTGGCGACAAGGGCACACTGCTGGCTCATGGATAACTTGCTGTCTACCAGGACCCCCAGGTCCTTCTCCTCAGAGCTGCTTCCCAGCATGTCCGCCCCTAACATATACTGGTGTTTGGCATTCTTCCTTCCCAGGTGCAGGACCCTACACTTGCTTTTGTTGAACCTCATGAGGTTCTTCTCTGCCCAGCTCTCCAGCCTGTCCAGGTCACGCTGGATGGCAGCACGGCCCTCTGGAGTGTCGGCCACCCCACCCAGCTTGGTATCATCAGCAAACTTGCTGAGGATACGCTCTGTCCCCTCATCTAGGTCATTAATGAATATATTGAACAAAATTGGTCCAAGTATTGACCCCTGAGGGACACCACTCGTTACAGGCCTCCAACTGGACTCTGTGCCGCTGATCACAACCCTCTGGGTTCTGTCACTCAGCCAGCTCTCAATCCACCTCACTGTCACCTCGTCTAGCCCATACTTCCTCAGCTTCCTAATGAGGATGTTATGGGAGACAGTGTCAAAAGCCTTGCTAAGGTCAAGGTAGATGACATCTACGGCTCTCCCCTCATCCAGCCAACCCGTTATAACATCATAGAAAGCTATCAGATTGGTCAGGCATGATTTGCCCTTGGTAAATCCATGCTGACCACTTCCAATAACTTCCTGTTTCTCTATGTGTTTGGAGACGACATCCAGAATGAGTTGCTCCATTACCTTCCCAGGGACAGAGGTGAGACTAACCGGCCTGTAGTTCCCTGGGTCCTCCTTCTTGCCTTTTTTGAAGATTGGAGTGACGTTAGCCTTCCTCCAGTCCTCAGGCACCTCTCCTGTTCCCCATGACTTTTCAAAGACGATGGAGAGTGGTCTAGCGATAACATCTGCCAGCTCTCTCAGCACTCGCGGGTGCATCCCGTCAGGGCCCATGGATTTATGAATGTCCAGCTTGGCCAAGTGGTCTCTGACCCGGTCCTCCTCAACTAAGGGAAAATCTTCCTCTCTCCAGACCTTCCCCCTTGCCTCCAGGGTATGGGATGCGTGAGGGACGGCTTTATCAGTGAAGACTGAGGAAAAGAAGGCATTCAGTAACTCTGCCTTCTCTGTGTCGTCCACCACTAGGGCACCCGTCTCATTCATCAGTGGACCTATATTTTCCCTAGTTTTCCTTTTTCTGTTGATAAGAAGGTCCTGGCATGGCCGTAGCTGTCCTCTCATGTCTCCAGTCCACGTGGTGTCTTATCCCCCAGCCTGCAGGCAGGCAGTGGGCTCTTGTAGTGACGTCCTCCTCCAAGCTTGCTGTTGGTTATGAAGATGTCTGGACTCTCTAATACAGATTCTCATGCCTTGTGCTTTTAATATCATGTATGAGTTGCTATCTGCCGACTAAGATTAATTGAATATGTAAAACAATAGGTGCTAAGAATTAATACAAGGCTTTGTAATACAAGATGACTTTTATTCTAGTTTGAATACTTCACACAGCGGCTATAAGTACATTAGTTTTATTGATCTATATTCATAGAATTATTTAAATGTACCCTCTGGTGCTGAGTGTCAGGGATTTTCCAATGCTTGCCACTATGCATTTTTCATTAGAGGCTAGCGAAGGCAGATCTAAACTTTGACTGCCCAGGCAAGATTAATTTCAGCTTGACAGCCACAGCCGAACAGAAGCAGAGTGTGTTTCGAGAGCTGATCGCTAACCACGGTCTCACACCACGTACCTCGGAGCAGTTTCCCAGGCTCCCTCCTTCGGGCTCTCCTGCATCGTCAGCCTTCCAGCGCTGCCAGGGTACGCTGGCTACCAAACAACCTGGCTCGACCAAGGCTTTTCTTCTGCGTTTTGTTTTAAAGAATGAAAATGGATCCGCTCCTGTATATAGCAAAAACTCTTATATTAAAACCCTGTCTGTACTGCGCATACTAAACCTGGCCTGATCTTTCAAGGTCGGATGTTTGGCAGGTGCCAGCTGTCTGTAGCTGGTACAACGTTTCTTCCATCCAAATGTGGCTGGATTGTCTTTTTATTTCATCAAAATTTTTTCCACTTTTGTCTAAAAATGCTCAATTAATTTTCTTGCCCTTTTCTAGTGGAGGATTTAAAAAAAAAAAAGGGTGTGGGGGGAAAGCCATCAACTTCATTTCCAGTGAAAAGCATTGTCGGGTTTTATGTTTAATGGTGTTTGATTGTAGTCACTGGCCAAAGGAAACGGAACTTTTTTAGTTTACAGGAGAATTAAACTTTCCAGAGAAAAATGAAATGTGATGCTTTTTAGTGTTGAGAAGCGAGGCAAGTGGCTAGGCAGGAAAGGCAGCTTTCCCGTGGGTTTGTCTTGAGGTTGGGTGAGGGATGGGAGCTCTCGTAAACCCCCTTTCCTGTGCTTGGTTGCTTGTTAAAGTCATGGGGAGTCTCTGGTGTCTACTAAGAGGTTGAGCTCATACTGCAGGCTGTGCTCGAGGGAGGACGCTAAGAAAAGGTGTCTGTCCTTTAGCTGACAGCCCAGTGAAACTAAAACTATCTGAGTTTTCTGTCTCTCCGCTAAATTGGGTTAAAATTAGCTGACAGGTTCCAAAGCGATTGGAACACACAAGCCTACAGTGTAATTGCATAAGCCACTTTCCTTGGAACCAAGCTGAAAAGCATCAGTATGTTTTACAGCGCTTATTATAACAATCATTTTGTGTCTAGTTCAATGTGCCTGGTACGGTCTGAACATGAACTTCAGGAATGCTGGAGGTGTACGTAGATGATGGGCCTCTTTGGGAGGACATATGTGTATGTGTGCATGCTGCGGCAGAAAAGCCTTTGGGATTTGGGAGCCCGGCCCTGCAGAGATGCTCTTGTCAATCCTGCCGATGCGGCTGTGCCTGTTGATACCTAAAGCCTCTTCTGAATCTGGCTTTGGTCCCTCTGTTGCGTCCTTGAGGGTGGAGGAAGAAGCTGCGAGGGGATGCTCTTGCCTCTCTGCCATGTGGTTGCAGGGGCCACCAGTTCTCCGTGGGAGGGTTATCTCTCCAGCTCTTGTCCTTTCAGCATGAGGGAGCGGGGTCTTCTCTGGACCTTACAGCAGGGAAGCCCTGCCTGGTTCCTTTGACCCAGTTGAAGGTGGCTGCAACGCCGTGCCTGGGGAGTGCGGTGCCTCTGGGGTCGAGCAGGGGCATGGTCGCCCCCAGCCTTGCTGTGCAGGCAGCCCTGGGGTATGGCTGCTTCCCCCCACGCAAGTACTGTGCTCCAGAGTGGACTCGGAGCCACATGGTGTAGGGAGGTTGCCTCCAGTGGCTCCCCCCACCACTCTGCGGGGACTCAGAGAAGGATCTGTGCTTTTATTTTAAAATTTATTTATTTTTTAATAAATGGAGGAGGGGGCCCTGCCGTCACCTTCGCCCCATCGCTCCGCATCCTCCCTCGCAGCAGGGCTTGAGCTGGGCTGAGCATCGCTCTCATCTGCTTTGCCTCTCCTGGCCCATGGCTTTACTTGTGCCTTTGCGTGGGGACAGTTGACCCCAGACCTTTCATCCCAGCACTCAGACCCTGCCTTGCGCTTGGGGAAGGCGGCTTTGGTAGCGGGTTCGTGAACTTTGCTATGTTTTATAGCCACTAGAGGGGGGTCAGAGACTGCTGGCTTGGGCTGCCTGCAGCCAGGCTGCCCGGGCTGGGGGCAGCGCAGGGTAGCCCCGGTGGGGGGCTTCGGGATAAGCCCCATGGTGGCGTGGCCCGGCCTTGCCTTGCCCTGAGCATGTTTTCAGCATCTTTGCCAGCTTGGGTGAGAATTCCTTTGGGAAGGTCAGTGCTGCCAGCTGGGATGCGCTGTCTGCATCTACTCTGCTTTCCACCTGTGGGAATGTGGGCAGCCGGACAGGGAGCACCGGATTATCAGGGAGTCAAGTTGAGGAGTCCTTATAGCCCACGGTGGATTTATCAGCTCAATTTCACTAACACTTTGTAATTTGGGAGCCAACTGGTGTCACCCAAAGACAGCCATCTTGCTCGCACGCAAGCCTGAAACCACCTGAGGCAGCTCTGTGCGAGAGCCTGTCAGGTCTTCTGGCTCCTGGTTGGAAATTGCCCCCCATCATGCCATGCTCCTGCATATCCTAGCAGGGAGTGTGCCCTTTTCGTTCATGCGAGGTGGCTGCAAAGTGACAGTGGGGGAAGGACTCTGCGTGTCCAGCCCAGGGCACGTTGGTGAAGGGGAGGCGCTGAGATTTGCCAAGGAACATCAGGCCATTGGGATCGCTGGAGCGATTTCAGCTGGCCAGGTGCAAATCTGTTTATTGTCTCCGAAACCAGGCATTGGAGGTGCTGAATTTCCTTTGCTAGCAAAACGCAGAGCAGTATTTTGTGCCAAGATAAGGAGAGATTTTCAGAACACTTTTATAGCTCAGTGTTTTCCCTCCTGGACCCCTAGATAGGATTTTTGTAAAGGGGGAGAAAGTGCCGGGTTTTCCATTTCCAGGTGCTGTTCTCCAAACTCTGAGCGATGTGAGCCGTAAGACTTGCTAACTTCTCATGGACACCTCGGCAAGACTCAGTGAACTTATGGAGAGGGAGAAAAAGACAAAGAGGGTTCTACGGTTGCCCTTAGCAAAGCCTGGCCACAGCATCAAGGGGGATTTTTCTTCCTGGGAGCAACACACCTCTGCTACCATTGCATGGTGGATGTTCCTGATGATGCTGGAGCGGGTTTCAAAGTCAGGTATCTGATGGCATCAAATCAATCCTCTAAGGTGCCGCACTTGTTGCTGAGAGCACCCAGCCCCTAACGCATCGTGGGAATAGTCTGTTGTCTGTATCACTGGGAAGTGATGGGGACTGGTTGTGTTAATGGATGGGAAGGATTTGGCCTCCCTTGACACAGCTCTGGGATCATTTTAAGTGCAAGGCTGTGGATTATAAATTATACAGCATTTGTAATCAGGAAAACATCTGCTGGGTGCTCTTTCCAGTGGACAGGGCCAGCCGAAGGCTCCAGGACACGATGCGTAGGGGTTGCACCAATCGCCACCTGTCTTCTCCTATAATCGAGTTGATTTTTTATGATCTTGACATCAGCTTTCAAGGCGCATGATCTATGTGTTTATTTAGCTGTCTTTCCTGGCGTCCCTTAGTTTTGAACTCCTGTAAATCCTCCCACAGTTGGATTTCTGCACTTTTCAGAGATTACGTTTCCTGACAGTACATTTCTCCTTCCCCCTCACATCGGTGACAGCTCAGGCGAGGCTCCGGGGACCGAAGCCTTCAAACCCAGCTCTGGAAAGCTGAGCTCTGTCACAGAGCAGGTCTAACTTTCCAGGGGCCGAGCAACTGGTACTCGTGTAAGTGGGAGAGGGGCCCAGACATGCTGCTTTGTGACTGAAGCCCCCGTTCAGGTCTGAAATCTGGTCCAGGGGCTGTGTCATCCTCCAGGACTTAGTGGCTGGACCAGGAGGTGGTGTCCATGAGGAGACCTGCTCAGGTCCTGTCTCCACGCCAGGAAAGTGAGTGGAGTCGACGTGGACAGAACAGCAGCTTTTTGTTAAAAGGCCCCAATTCTGGCTGCTGGGGAGTGAGATCTTTGCAGTTCTGTTTGGCCGGGTCCTTGTGGCCCTTGCTCACTGATGTTCTCGTCTCAATGGGAGTTAACCCATGCAAGGGCTTCCTGGGTATCCCGGCTCAAATGATTCCCGGAAGGACACGGTTGTAAATGCCCTTGATTTTCATGAAACCATGTCTTCTTTTGTCCGCTTCTTCTGGGGAAGTGCAGCTGGTGCTGAACTCCACCGGCTTCCAGAAGCGTAGGGATGGATGAATACTTGCATACTACTAGGAAAGAATATGCAGCAGCCTTTGCTTTTTGTGCTTTTTCCTACCAGCAAAGCAGAGACTGTTGCAAAGAGCTACAGCCAAGAAACCTATCAACTCTCCTGGATCCTTCCTACAACCTGTGGCTTCTGACTCCAGCAGCTGGGGGTACATCTCCATGCAATAGCTGTGTGAGTGCGAAGACTTGACGTAGGCTGATATGGCTTTCCAGGTGGGATTTGCAACCACCATCCCTTTCCCAGCTGGTCCTAGTACCCTTCACCTACTCCTTGTTCACTTTTGCTGCCTCTGGCCTTTTTCTCATCCTCCTCACAGGCTTTTCTGCCTGGCCCTCACCCCTCTTTCTGCCTGGTCCCTCCTTTCCCTGCTCTGATATAGAGAAGGAGAAGAGGAGACTGACAGGATCCTGAGCCATCCTGGCTCTGCCCCATGTGATGCTTATGCCCCTTGATCCCTACCCCTCTCCTCAAACTTCCCAGTCACCACTGACCCCTGAATTAATTTATTTACAGCATTAATGCCTCTAAAAGGAGTTTCTTGCTTGACTGCGTGCTGAGGCCTTCCCTGTCTCTTGGAGAGGATCTCTGACTCCAGCAGGTACCGTGCCTGATATTTTTCCAAAGTCAACGTGAACTTGCCCGTGGTACAAGTTCATATTTGAGGCCCTCGCACTTGTGCTTAGCTCAAGTGGCATTCCCAGCCACCCTGCTGCCCGTGACAGCACTCAGAAGTGTCCTGATAAAATGGATTAAAAACTTAAATGTGTGTCAGGATGTCATTTCCCAGCTCTCTTACCAGGGCTCAGTGGTACCCACTGTTTCGCTCAGCCCGCAGTGGGGATGGTGCTGCCTCCCTCTCAGTGGTGCAGTTTTAAGAGTCCAGGAGGGACAAGGCTCCCAGTAAGGGTCCAGTTTTCCATGGGGTTGGGCTAAAACCTTCTAGTTTTCGCCTGCTAAGGATCTGGCTGGGAAGCTGAACATGTAGGGAGATGACAACTCACCTGTATCCATTTGACAACCAGATACGTTAGCTGTCCACCACTGCAGTGTGAAGGTGGAGGATGCTTTTGCTGCACCCTCATGCTGCGACCTGATGCCGTGGCTGAGAAACGCCTGGACACCATGACGGAGGCAGAGAACGTGGCCTAGCCCATGTCTCAGTGCCAGCTTCTCCTCCCCAGCCTTCCCCACGTGGTCCTCTCTGCCAGGTCCTCTCAGCCAACCTCGTCCAGTTCAGTAGAGGGGCCGAGAAGAATTGATGACTTACCATGGGGATGATTTACCCCTCCGTGTAACGAGATGTAAACCGATCTCTTTCACACTAGGCTGGAGGCTGGCCTTTATGGGCATCTCAAAGCCTTGGCCTTGAATGGAAACCCGTCTCCCGCTAGCAGAAGATTGGATACACCTCATCATCACTTGTGCATATTTTTGCCTGCCAGGCAATCGCAGGCAAACAGATGAAGAGAGATTGATCTGTAGGTCTTAATTTTATGGGCTTGTGTGGAATCCACCTCCCATCAATTTACCGATGGCGGTTAGAAGAGCCGATGTCCTTATCATTCCCCTCATCGTGGCTGGGAATAATCTGCCAAATGAGCTATCCCTTTATAAGGGTGTTATCATGTAGAAGAGTGAAGCGGATTTGCACCTCTGATGGCTCTGTGGTTATTTATATTGTGTTCATGCCTAGCTGAAGCCTGGGTCTTGTTGTGTTGATCCTCGGGAGAGAGGAGCAGCAAGCAAAACTGCTCCAGGTGAGGCAGGGAATGAAAACGTCCTGGGAGCAAACAGGTTTCATGGTGGGGCAGCCGTGGGGTCAGAGCACAAGAGGTCTTTGCTTCTGGGTAGCTGCTGACCCTTCCATACCAGGCTGCTTCTCCACAGTCACGTGTAGTTGGAGTTGCCTTTACCCTTATGGAGGTGCTTGAACTACGCAAAGGCTGTTCTTGTGATCTGCCTGCTTTGCACATTCTCATTCCTTTCAAAAATGAGTTCGATGGAGCTTGATCCCACAGGGAATTCCCCATTGTCAGTCCCCCGGTTGCAGGGTGGTTGGGTGTCTGGTGTGCTTGGTGCAGGGCTGGTGAGCTTTGCCCGGTCCAGCTCTCAGGGTCGGCCTGTGCCGTCCCATCCCGCAGCTTGGGAACTCTCCAAGAGTTCACGTCACCACCAAGAGCTGGTGACGTGGCTTCCTAGTGGTGCCACAGCCAGATTTTGCCCTCAAGGTCTCATCTTTGGAGCCAGTGCCCATATTAGAAATACAATCCCTCTCTTCACCCTTTGTTTTTTCTAAAGTGTCGCAGAAAACTTAAGGCGCAGAGAAATGCAGCCCTTTGCCCAAGGTCACTTACCAGCTGCAGAGTCTGGAGTAAGAGAGCCCTGATTTCCTGGCTTTGTGTCACGAGTGCGAACGGCTCCTTGCTCTGATGACAGCGAGGGCTTTACAGTAAGTGGGGGAGGGAAAAAAAAAAAAAGCGCCATATTTCATCATGCTTCTTGCTCTGTCCCCAAGCGCATCCCCCAGGGTGAGAGTGAAGTCAAGAGGCTGCTGTGAAAGGGTTATAGCCGACCTCTGATCACAACCGATTAATGACAGCCCCAGGGAGCGAGAGCCCTTGAGCTGGCAGGAAGGAGGTGAGTACGGAAAAGCGGCGAAGTTTTAAATGCAGCAGCCGTAGTTCGATGTAGAGCAACAGCCGTGCTCAGACCCATGGCAGCGGGGCAGAAATGGAGGGGATTTCTCCATCCATCCATCCATCCATCCATCCATCCATCCATCCATCCATCCATCCATCCATCCATCCCCAGCGGTTTGGATCCAAGCCTTCAATCATCAAAGTCCGCTCTGATCAGACTTGTTGCTCTGAATCAGCTGGTGATGGTTTGGGGCTTTCTTAATTTGTTGGTTCAGATTAAGCAAACTAATTGTTGTGAGGGTGGGTTAGTATTTAACTCCAAGCAGAGGATAGCAACAGCGTGTGGCTGCTCCCCAGGAGCAGGGAAACTGAGACAGAGCATCAGGATGGGGTGAGCAGGGCCAGGACCAGGAGGAGCCCCCCGCTTCTCCCCGCGCTGCCGTGCATCCAGCTTTGCGCTGGACTCAGCAGAAATCTTCCCTTAACGTAATTAAAGGATGAGCAGAGACGGCTGCGAGAGGAGGCGGCTGTTTACGAGCGCGGAGGAGGGCATGCCGGGAAGATGCTCCATTCGCCTGCTCCAACCGCGACGCGGGAGCACGACCCCCGGGCAAGGATGTGCGCCGTGCTCGGATGCTCTCCAGCTCCGCGGCGAAGGGCTGAAAGCAAATTGGCTGTTAATGCCGACAGCGGCCAGCTTGACTCAACACTCCCGGGCTACAAGTGGGCTGCGGGATGGATGAGGAAACCCATGCTCCTTCTCTAACAGGTCTGAGCCCGCTTGTTAGACCTGGTCAATAGTTTGCTGTCAAAAGCAATTCTCTGTCAAACAGGCGTTGTTTTTTTTCTTTTCTGCCAGAGCAGAATTTTTCTTGGAACATGTCAATTGTCAGCCAAATTTTTTGCTTTTGGTGCTTTCTTTATTTTCTTTTTTTTTTTTTTTCCTTGCTTGCTTAAAAAATAGCAGCACTGAAAACAACATGGTTGTCAGCTACTGAAGCCTGAATCTGTGGGCTCAAGCCAGCAAGGTCTCCAAGCGTATTTTTTATTTTATGTCAAAAAAAAATAGTGGAATGGAAGAAGGTTTTTAAGAACTGATTGTCACGGGGGAATAACTTGTGTTAGAAGATGTCAGAAAGATTTCTGGAGGCTTGGTGCGCGTAAATCTCTTTACTGGTCTGTAGTTGTGAGTCTGGGAGGGGTTCAGAAGGAGCAGAGTGCTTGGGGGCAGGGACGGTGGCAGCCCTGGTGACATCCAGAGGTCCCCGCTGGTGTGTCCCATTCCCTGTGCGGGTTTATACCTGGGTTACAGCGCCTGCTGTGTCTTCCTTCCTGGTTCAGCTCAATTGGAAATGTTTGCATTCAACACTAAACACAACAGCTCCTCAATATGGTGGAAAACGGGCTGTCTAGAGAAACGCTGCCCTCTTAGGAAAGCGTTGGGTAGGGTCTGTGCTCGGTCCCACAGGGCTTGGAGCGGCCAGCGAGGCCAATGCAGGTGATGGGGACACAGCTGCTGTCCCACCCTGGAGGAAGCACAGGGACAATCTCTTCATCCTGACCTGGTCCGTTGTTTGTCTGCCTGGTTCTGCGTGAACATCCATGGTGTCCCCGGCAGCACCATAATTTCAAGTGTTGACAACCTCGCTGGGTGTCAACATGCATGGATGTAGCTAAGACCCACGCAAAGGGGACCACACCAGGGCCCAGAGGCTGGAGAGTACCTTGTGCTGTGACGTTGCATGGAGGCAGGGGAGGGCTGGTGGGGACCAGCTGGAGAGGCCCTGTGGCCCCGGGTCCCATACGCATTGGCTTGGCGGGGCTTTTGGGTGTTGCCAGAGTTAATGCAGGGAGCGTGTGTGCCTCTCTTGCGTGTGTTTATGCATGCAAAGAAGTGCCTGCTGGGGAAGGAGTGGAAGGCTTGTGATTTATCATTGCTCTGTAATGGGTGCCTTGCTTCTAGTGAAAGAGGTCAACCTCCCTGAGAGATACCAAACCCCCTCCTTATTAACGTCCTGTTACAGCTAATGGCTTGGGGTAGGGCAAGCAGGTCTTACAAGGAAGGCATTAAAGAGCAGCGCTACTTGGACGGGAAGCCAAAGAATTTACAGCAATATTTACACAGAGGCTCTCCCCAGAGATAAGGAGGTACACAGTCGGCTCAGCAGATAAGCAGAGCTGTGGGACGAGGCGGAGCAGGCACCGTTGGTTGTGCATCCTGAAGTTCAACTGGATCGAAAGCCAGAGCTGTGTGGTGTGGGAGAGGGGGATGTGATGTGGACCACATGTGACAGCTGGGACCTGGTGTCTGGGAGGGACGGGCGGTGTGTTAGTTCAGTGTCTTGCAGTGAGAAATGGGGCCAGCAGCACTCCCTCACACTCCTAGACCTGAGCCCCAAGCCAGGGTTTGAAGGTACGGATTAAGACAAGTTAATGAATGCCGATTGCTTGTCCTAGTGAAGATGTGGAGATCTGGCCCAGATTAATGTCCCTGGCAACCACCGTCTGTCCTGTCCACCAGTTGCTTTGTAAGCTGCAGGTTGATGGTTGTTTCTCCAGTGGGTCCTGCTGGTGCATCCCAGCTCCATCTTCAAGAGCCCAGCCTTGACCTCACCTGGCCGTTTCCTGGGGGAGCCCCAGGGTCCCTCCTCACAGGCAAAAGCCAAAAGGCAAACCTCCCCGTTTTGTTTGAGGTGAAATATGGTTCCTTAACAAGCATGTGTCCCGGAATACATGTTGTGCAAGATCACCCAGGCTGGGGAGCAAGCGAGAAACCGCAGCTTTTTCCTGTCCAGCTGATGTTGCCGTCAGGTCCCACCTCCCTAATGCTTTTGCTCCAGGCTCACTTTTTCACACATCTTCCCCATATTCTCTGCCAGACCTGCGATGCGTCTGCACTCGATTGTCCCTCTCCCGTGCAGGCTGAAGATCCCCCAGACCATTCTCCGCCTCCTCCATCCGCTTCCAGCCAAACAGGCCGAAATCTCGCACCTACCTGCCCCATCCGGCAAAACCTCCTGATCTAAAACTTGCTGAAGACAAAAGGTGTTGCCTTTGTTTTTTCTCATTGGCAGCACAGGCCTTTGGATCTGGCTGTGTCTGCAGTAGTGAAACCAAATAACCCCCCGTGCAGCAATCCATAAGGAGACAGCCCGGTCTGCTCCATGCCCCCTTCCTGCATCAACCAGAAACCTCCCTGCGCCTCTTTTTATGTGCTCGAATCGCCCATGGCCACCACCTCATCCTGCGCTAGACCACATCTCCACTTCACCGACCTCCCCAGCCCCTAATAGCACTCGGCCACCGATCTCCGAGCACTCCATCCATCATTTGACTAGCACATTATTTATTTACCATGGGGGAGAGAAGGGAGTTGGGTTGTCTGGAGAATGTATTAAATTTTCATTTGTTCTCATTGATTCCTGAAAGGAAATTGCTGAGTTATGCCATCAGGGTGGACTAGTTACGATATGGAGAGTATCTACTAGAAGGGGGCGCTGGATGGGAAATAGGGACAGAGTTAAGGTTATTTTGAATATTAAATTAAAATTACAGTGACCATTTAGCTAGGCAACCTCATGAAATGTGTCTGAGCATGTTTTCTCTGCTTCCTTTAGCCTCTGCTATAGCTGCTTGCCCAGGCTCTTGCTGGTTTCTCTTGCCATATGGGACACACGTGGTACTGCTTCCTCCTGGCTGTTGGGTGAGTAGCTCTCGCTCGCAGGTTTCTCCACTGACTCCGAAGTGCCGGGCGTGTGCGTAGGAGATGCTGCTGGCTAGGGCTTGTCCCCCCCCCCCGTCTGCAGGAGCTGCTCAGCCTCTTCCAGCTCATCCCGTTCAGTTTGGAGGCAGTTGCCTCAAGTATTTCTTCTCCAGACGCGTCTGGGTTCTCTCCCCCTGAATTGCAGCTGCGATAGTTAGCACATTATTTATGGCATTTTTTCCCTATTTTTTTTTAGTACGTACTAATATTATAAGTTGCACAAAAATACTGACTTTTGTATAGGACCCTTTGTCATCTAAAAGCTGGTTATTATCCTTCTCCAGCCAGAGCTGGCATCCCAGCCAACAGTGATGATTATGGTTCAGGTTGTCCCCATGCTTTGAAGCCCACTGAGGATTGACTTGGAGTCTCAGCTGAGGACTGGCTCACATAACGGGGTTAGGAAAACGGTCTCAGATGAAGTAAAGCTAGAAATGTTGTTTCCAGACACAAGGGTTGACCTAACCTGCTTTCATGTCTTCATGGGAATGGTCTTCAGCATGAGCTGAATGGTCATGATCATGTCTTTGGTGGGAATGGTGCAACCTTCTCATGTGAACAAGATGGTGAAGCAATTGTCCTCGAGGAAAGGTCTTGTGGCTCGATTATTGAGGAAATGCGGTTTTCTAGGTTAAAACGGGAACCTGTGACTCATGATGCCTGAGGACTGTAGGCTGGGGAAAGTCTCCACGTCTCTGAAGAGGTCACCTCCATCTCTGGCCCTTACGACCCCGCTCGCTGCCTCCTGGCACGGCGAGCCCTGAGTTCAGGGAAAGGCAGCGCAGAAGTGGGATGTTTTTCCTGGGGTTTTATTTTTGCGGTCCGGAGTCCGCACAGGGGTCCTCGAGTTTCTATGGGAGTTGAAAGAAAGGACAGAGCAAACTGGCACTGTTCCCAGTCCAAAATGTTTTCACTAATTGCACGCAACCTTCCTTACAAGACAGAGAGACTGCAAATACCACCGGCGGTTTAATTACCACTGCTGGTTCACATTGATCTTATTTATGCCGCTCGCAGGGCTGCGTGTGCGCAGTGTGTGTGCGCGAGGTAGGAGCGGGTTGCGCAGGGAATTGTGAATCGCTGGAGGGGGAGGAACTTAAGGAGCTTATGTGTGTTTATTTGGGGGTGTGGGGTCTTTCCAAAGAGCCCTGGCACACCGGACACCGTGCCCCCAATACCCATGGGTGGTGTGGGTGGGGAAGGGACCGTGGAAGGTGATCACGGATACAGGGGACACGCGTTGGGGTGAGACCGGTTGGATTCCCGGGCCCGTTTCCCAGAACCTGCTTGGCTTAGCCACTGCTCTGGCTTAACTCTGAGCCCTGGCGGCGGATTGCTTCCCCTTTGCTAACCTTCCCCTCCTCGAACGCAATGCGTTTCCTCCCCATCCCGAAGGGGGGGAGAAAGCGGCACGGGAGGAATCCGACATGAGCAGGCTGATGGCTGCCGTCCCAGTGCAGGCTCAGCAAATGGGGCTCGTGATGGATGAATGTGCAGGGCAAGAAGTAATAAAATGGGCCCCAGTCATGTAATCTTCCATTAAAATGAAATGCATACCAGAAATGAGGCATTTCTGCAGCTTGTACCATCTCCCACGGAAGATCATGAATAAAAGAGGCAAGTGTACTGTTGACAGATGCCGGCATGCATAAAGGACAGTTCCTATAAAGGCAAAGCCCCGGCTAACAGATGGACTAAAGATGTGAGATGCAGGAAGATTTACCAGTCTAAATAATTCAAGGGAATGTCGTATGGGGAGGCAGTGCTGGAGAGGGGAGCCGGCAGAAGGTACAGATGGAAAGGCAGGCCAGGCCTTTCCCACAAACCCATTAAGAACGTCGCTTGTCTGAGTGACAGTATGTCGCACAAGGCACCGGCAGAGATGGGTGGATTTGCCTCTAGCGCTCCTTCTGCAAGGTCAGGAGAAGTGGTAATCGCAAAGGTTGCAACTTTTCGAGGGCATGCTTTGCCTCCTGCAAGGCTGCTTTCTCCAGCCTTCCTCCTCTCCCCTCCCTCTTCCTCGCTGTCCCTTCGCCTGCTGATGGGGAAAACAGGTCATGCTGGAGCCACGAGCGGAGGGTGGAGGTGGCAAAGGCGTTCAGCGCTCCCATGGCTCAGGTCCCCGGTGGTCCTTTGGACTTTGAAGGTGCCTGTGGACTAGTGCTGGGTGCCCTGTGCTCGTGCTGCGGGGCACCTTTATCCCTGGCTGTCTGCAAGAGGGTCACCAGGGCCAAGTGCAAGGGGAGGCTCGGTACAACCTGAGAAGTGGGTGCATTTGTGCAGGCAAAGGGATGCCGGGTGCTGTGTGGGAGGGAAAGGGCCGCAGCAAGAGGAGCAGCTGGCATGGCAGGCAGAAGGGATGCTGGAGTTGTGTTTGGGAGGGTAACAGCAACCCAAAGAGGGGACCGGGAGCTGCAGTGGGGGACACAACCCCTTCAGACCTTAATGCCTGGAGACAGTCCCTCTTGGACTGGGTGGCTTCGCTGGTGTCCTCCAGTGTGTTTGCGGAGATGGGCTGCTGATGTGCACGGGACAGCTTGGAGCTGTGGGAACGCTGTGCATCCAGCCCTTACAGCTGGGAAGGTGGGAGCGTTGGGCTCATCTGCAGAGTGTGGGTCTCCCCGGCACAACCCTACCTGCCTGTGGGTGCGGAAAGTTGAAGGGTTGATGTTTCGCACTGTGAAGGGGGTTGCCTTGGCTGTCCCCTCCTGGGGGCTCGGGTCCTCCATGCAGCCATCAGTCTCTGGGCTCAAACAGTTGGTGGCCTTGCAGAGCTTGATGAGGGGACGTGGCTGCTGCTTGCAAATAGAGATGTTACCGTGCCCCGATGCCAGGGCGATGGGAGCTGGAAAAATTCTGTGAATCTCCCCGGCCATCAAGATGAAGGCTGAGAAGGGTTGGCCGAGGCGTTGCAGCATGTCTGGAGGGTCTTGGCAGCTCAGGACACAAGGGATGAGCTGGTGTAGGAAAGTGGCAGGGGAGATGGGGCATCGCAGCGGCTGAGCACAGGCCTCCTCGTCATCTCTGGGAGTGCCCGGGCCCCCTATCCCCCTGCCCCCGGGAGCTAGCTTCGTAAACGTGAGACATTTTGGGAGAAGAGGGGAAGATAAAGGGCAAGATGCAGAGGGTTAGATAGAAGTCAGCGGCAGCTGCTTGGCAGAGATTGTGCGCGCTCTCTGCTCGGAGAGGACGCCTTCCCCGGGCTCGTCAGCCGTCTGCAGCACGGCGATTAATCATTGGTGTCAGAATCCCTAATCCTATTCAATGGAAAACAAACAGCGCGGCATCCAGCCCTGTGCTGAGCCCAAGCAATTAGCATGTTTACATGGACTGGGGAAGCTCAACAAAGAGTGGCCAACGGGGGCCACGGGAAATGAACCCTTGTCAGCCCCTGATGTTCGAAGTGCCCTGGGATCCCTGGGCTCTGACCCAGGCCCAAGCTTGAAATGTGGCTTGAAGCAGTTGAACGTGGCTATTTTATACCAAAAAAAAAAAAAAAGATTTTTCATCATTAGGGCTCGGGGGTGTGCAAGGAGGGGTCTGATAGGGATGGTCAGCTGGCGAAACAGGGGTCTGGAGGGCATAATGGGTTTGCTCCTGGTTTGGCTTTGAGTAGCAAAAGTAGTAGCCAAAGCCTTTGTAGTTCCAGCAAACTCAACCCTGCTGCCAGCCTCTGGTCCCGTTCCTCCTGCCCCTCTCTGGCCTGTGCCACTGGAGCTACGTCGAAATTAGTTTGACGTCTTGTGCTTCGGGTGAGTGCTGAGCTCTGCTGGGCACAGCCCACCAAAGGGCAGGGCTTGGGGACGTGTAGGACCAGCATCCCTGGTGTGCAAGGGCTGTGCCTGGGGGGCTCACGCCCCTCGTGTAGGCTTCAAGGAGGTGTGAGAGGTGGGTGACAAGGCAAGATGCAGGAAGTTCTGGACCAGGTTTTTATCTATGGCTACCAGGACATAGTCTCCTTCTTTAAAAGTCTGAGTTGGGAGTGAGGAGCAGGTAGGTTGGGTGCTGCTCTTACAACACTGGTTTGCTGACAGAAGGTAAGAGACGCTACCAGTCCATCTAGAGTGACTGGGGCAGAGAGATCGGGTAGACACAGAGCTTAGAGATACAGTTCAGTGGTGGTGTTTGTCAGAGTTAGGTTGATGGTTGGACTAGATGATCTGAAAGGTCCCTTCCAACCTGAGCAATTCGGTGATTGGATAATGACTAAACAGATACACGTCTGTCCCCTGTGCGTGTCCCCAGTGGCTTGCAGCAGCTACCTCAGATGAAATTGTCTCCCAAAACCAAGAAGCAATCCAATGCTTCCTCAAGTGATGGTGATGTCTGCTAAGGAAAAGGCCCTCTGAGCGTGGCTTTGATTTCTGCTCGTAACGCACATACCAGCTCCACACCAGCCAGCCCGGCTCCTGCGGCAGGCCTTCAAACTGCCCACGTCCTCTGGCAATCCTATTTTTCGCATTGCACAGTGCGCCATTTCTTTGGACAACCTGTACCCACGCTGTGCCCCATCCCAGGATCACTCCCAGGGCTGGGCGAGCTGCATTCGGGGTGAAGTCTGAGACACTCCAGGATGCACAACGGGGCTGGATAAACCGCGCTGTAGGGTTTATCCAGCAGAGAGGCTGAGAGAGACCTGCTGTTCCCTGCCCAGCTCCTTGGGGAAGACATTCAGACCTTGCTAAGGTCGGGTGGAGAGACCCAGGGGTCCTGTAGCATCGTTGACCACACGGATCTGGCCAGGGCGTATGAGGGGCAGGTTAGTCCCACATTGCGTTCAGCAGGCGCTGGGGTAAGCCATAGCGTAGAGAAGTGCAAGGGAGGATTATTTAACACAAACACTGTATCAAACAGCAAAGCAAGGGGAGCGAGACACAAGCTATATTTCTGTAGGACCTACCAGAAGCCGGGTGACGGTTTAGGTATGCTGGCAACGGGAAAAACAGAGTTTATGTTGAAGCTTCAAGTGACCTGTGGAGCTTCTGGGCTTGGGAGGGTGGGAGTGAGACAGGCCTCACAAGTACTCCATCCCTCTTGAAATGAAGGGGCTTTCCTGGGTATGCGGCTTTCCTTCCTCCCTCCCAGAAATGCATCTGATTTTGGGGGGTGGAAAAAGAGGATTGATTCAAATAAAAATGTATTTGTATGAGAAAAATTATTTCCTTCCATGAGAAAACACATAGTTTGAGGCAAATTTATGGCTTTGGCCTGGTCATTAATATCTGGTTGTCAAAAAGTATTGGTTTGAACAAAAATATGTTGTAATAAAAATGCATTGTTTTGAAGAAATTTATTGTCCCCATGAAAACCCATTCAATTCAGAAAGATATGTTGATTTCAATGAAAATCTATTTGTTTTAAGAGACAGAGAGAGCGAGAGAGAGAAGTTGTACTCAGCTGAGAACCAGGGGCTTCTCTCTGTGCAATTCACCCTGCAATCCTGCGGTAATTAGGATGGGGAAACCTAGAAAATCTTGCCGGTGACCTGAGGAGCATGCAAGACGCTCATCTCCCTCTTCATCTCTCAAGCCAGGCCCAACGTGAGCAGTGAGTAGGTGTGTTGATGAGTACCTGAAGGTTAGATGTGTCCATACTGCTGCTCGTAATATTTCTGCTTTGGTGTGGAGGCACATGGAAAGGGCCCCTTTTAGCTAAAGGGAGCTGCGTGGCTTTGCGGTTCTTCCAGCCCTGCTCTGGCATTGCCCTGAGATGGGGTTTGAGGTTTGCTGTCCTCCCTAAGCCTCTTTCCCCACCAGTGGGGACCGGATGAAATTCACTCTGAGCTTGAAAGCCGTAATGCCGCCGCCTGAGCCAGGATTATGAGAGGAGCCACCGCGGTATCACCTGAAATCCACCTCCCAGTGCCTCCCGTTTAAAACAATCAGCACATGTTTGCAGTGGGCTTTTTCTTTCATTATGCTCCAACTCTGCTATTTAATCAGCTTCTTCCTTCCTCTGTTTGTACAAGGTATCACTAGCCCATATTAAAGGGGGGGAAGGGAAGGTACAAGATAAAAAAATAATAATAAAAAAAAATAATCGCCTACCCAAGAAATGTCACTGCCGCAGTGTTATCCCCTCCCTGCCAACACACGCTCGGGTTCTGGTGTCAGTGGAAAGGTTGCCTCTGATTAATATTAATAAAGAATTAGAGCTGTGTTTGTCATGATCACCTCGTTTGGTATTGCTCTGTGTGGCAGGGGAAAGCAGAGGAAGGAAGGGAAGAGGTCTGCATGACATTCATTAATCATTTCATCAGGAAGGAGTTCAAAGCAAAGCCCTGCCTTAACAAGGGCTGCAGACAGGGATGAGGCCATGTTTATTCACATGTTCCTCCTTACAACTCTGACCTCCCGCCTGGTCAGCTGGAGTGGGCCTCCAAAACTAAGATGCTCTTCTAGGATCCAGGGCATTCTATCCCCAAACGTGGGCTGCCTTGGTCTTGGCTAGGTCAAGGTGATGTCGTATGAAAGCCTGACATAAGCCTGCTATTGGTATCTATTTATTAGTTAAAAAATTACTCTGGATCGTCGAATAGCATCTTTGGTTGCCCTTCGAGTCAAGAAGCTTAAGAAGCAGTGATGATACAATCCTTTGAGAAGCTGTGTTACTCAGGCAGTAACTCTTCTGCTGCGTGCTGGGATGAAGAACTCCTCAGGTCAGGAACTTCTGCTTGGTCTGTAGGTGGGGAGTGGCCAGGAGATGGGAGATGCTTGTGAGGCATGGTGATCGTTGGGTACTCTTGGAGTAAGCCCTAGGAAGGCACTTTCCATCTCCAAGATGAGGCAGTAGGGACACGAGTGAACTTAAAAGAGGTGTTCAGTCTCAGAGGGCTCCTTGTCCTTCTGTGGGACACTTCCAAAAGATGGTTCCTCCTACTATAAAATAGGTGCCTAAGTTGGAGGACCAGATACTCCATTGACTAGAAGACCCTACAGATAAGCTTATACTTAAACAACTATTAGATGGCTCAAATTCAGTGGCCTAAATCCCATCTGCAGCATCTTTACAGAGCTCCTTCTGCAGTAGACCAGACCTGTCTGGCACACGGTGTGGTTGGGAACTCGAGGATGAGTGTTGCAGGAGTTCAAGTTATGTATTTATGCAGATTGGCATGTTAAGAGCAAGTGGCTCTGGCTGAGAGTCGCCCCTTGCTTTGGTATCGCAATACCCAAGTCAGTCTTGGCTGATGTTAGCATAAGGATCTAACGTGGGCATTTATCTAGACTTTTAGTGGCATTTTGTTTCTTAAACATGTGGAGATTCCCGTAAATCTTGGCTTAGTTTAACAGATCTGTGTGTGGCCAGAGCTGGTGTCTGCTTTTTTCCGTTCTGTATTTTCTGAATCCAAGACCAGAAGGCGATGCACACATACATACGGCAAAAGCTCTTTGTATTAAGAATTTACTGCTCAACCTTCTTCTTGCTCCCTTTTCCCCCGCCTTTCTTTTTTTGGTGGATGCTATTTATTATTCAAATGTGGGGAGAGCCGAGCCAAGTGGTGCATTGCTCTCATTAATTATTCGCCGGGATTAAGGAATCAGTTAAAACCATATCTCCCTTAATCCTGTTTTATTAATTTTATACTCTTGGCAAAAAAAAGAAGAAAAACAACAACCCCCCAACCCTCTTTACAAAGGGATCATGCAGCTTTCTGCTGGGACCCTGAGAACAGGAGGTCTCTGGTGTTCCATGGATGCTCGTCTTTTTAATTTGATAAAATAAATTAGCACAGGATTAGAGCCTTCCTGCACAGCGTAGCTCAACTGCGGTTACCACCTTATGGGAGGCATTAAGCATCTTTTTGGTTGCACGGAGGTGAAATGCGAGTGCGCCCGCCCCTTTGCTCCTGTGAAAGAGGGAACTGCCTTCTCAGTGGCAGCACAGCTTGTGTCCTCTCCTCCCCACCCAGCCACTGCCAAAGGGTCTGCCTTTTGCCAGTGACAAGTTCCGTGTTGGGTGAGGTGGATGCTGTCTGCTCAGATGCATCAGCTGCGCAATCCCGTCAGCTCGTTTCATATAGCAGCCAGAGGTGATAACTGTAATTAGCCTCTTCGTTTTGGGACGTTATGAAGCTATAAATGAAATAGCTTTCTCTAAGACAGCAGAGACTTGATTCCCGAGAGCGAAGGTTTGGTCTGGGACACGGCAGAGAGAGAAAATGGGAAAATGCAAGTGGAGCTTTTGGAGGTTTCATCTCCATTGGGTGGCAGAGGTGCTCTAGCTGGTGCTGTCATCCAGGACCTTCACCATTCTTCTGGCATGAGAGATGCGAGGAGACCAGGCTGTGAGGGAACAACCTGTGGCCACAATGCAGGTTTAGTGGCCTCCAGACTGCTTTTTTTACGTGACTGCCAGATAGGAGAGAAAGGATGGTGGTGGTGTGTGGCTATATGACCTGTTCCTTGGGCAGAGGGGAACCTGCACCGGACTTCCAGGAGAGAGATGGAACCAGTCCCAAAGGGGCTGAGGTTTGCAAGGCACAAGGAGCTGGACTCTGCGTGCTGGGTTCAGCCTCTCAGGGCCTGCACTGAGCAGCTTGATGCAGCGGCATCTGGTCCCTCAGCTAGATGAAATTTCTTGGGTGGCTTTTGGGAAATCCATGCTATGGAGGCATTTAAACTGGAATTGGTGGGATAGTGCTCAGAGCTCTGCAGGGCAGAACATGAGGCTGGTGAAATAGGTTGCATCAAAAAAGAACCCATGACGGCTGCATGGCCGATACATGTGCTTGTCTTGAAGTTGGAGATGACTGTCCTCACCCACCACTGAGTCGGGCACTGGGGATGCATTACTTTTTACCTTTAATAAGGCTTTTAAAGCAGAATTGTGCCTGAAATATTGCTAAGTGTTTTCTCCGTGAAGAAGTCGTCTTGTTTGCCAATAATGGCAGTGGCTTAGAAATGAGTCTGCAGTGACGCCAGGTGGGCAGGGTTGCGATGGAGGGAGGTTTGCCCCATGGCATGGGAGCAGGTATGTCGTCCACCTTCAGCTTCACTGTGAAGGGCTGCGCGGATGAGCAGGTGTTGGCAGATAAATGTCCTTATGTCTCGTCGGTCTCAGAGTCACACGTGAAAGCTGCTGCTTCTTTTGAGAGTGTCTTTTACCCGCAGAATCTCTTCTGGTCTCGCCTGACCTCCCCTGAATACCTTTGCTGCAGAACTGAGAGGCACGCTAGAAGTATCTGGGATTGGTTTTGAGGCCCTTGTTATGGAAATGCCCACAATTTCAGTCATCTGAGCAGCGCAGAGATTTTTGCAAAAGGTCCTCCATTCAGCATTTATTAGAGGCTGCGCAGACCCTACAATAATACAAATACCAGCAAAACATTTTTAGGGCTGGATTTGTCAAAGATCCCAAATCAAGGCATTTCAGTTTCGTCTGTTTTTTCTCTACTGACCAGGGATTTCTTTTCTCCCACAACATATCTTTCGTGGTTTTTCCGTTGGTGAAAAGTCCCTACGTAGCAGGGA
Source organism: Rissa tridactyla (assembly GCF_028500815.1). Taxonomy (NCBI): domain Eukaryota; kingdom Metazoa; phylum Chordata; class Aves; order Charadriiformes; family Laridae; genus Rissa; species Rissa tridactyla. The sequence continues at coordinate 23,098,402 of NC_071473.1, forward strand.
AGTTTACTCTTATAAAAAATACGTGGTTCCTTTGGAGGAAAAACAATAAAGCAAATGGCTTAATTGGTTTTATTCAGTCTAGGAACAACTTCCTAACTTGCTGTTAGAGCTTTCTTGTTCTTCTGTTAGTAGAGCTGGCGGGGAACAAGAGGATGCCCTGCTCCCAGGCACTGGGCGCTCTCTGTGGACGCAGGCTGATGTCCTACATGTGTTAGGCTACAAATAAGATCCAGGCGGGATTTCCTGCCTTGGTGACTCTGTGCCCTATGGAAAATCCCTTGCATCCAGCAAGGTGCCAGGCTGGCGCCAAGCAAATTGTGTCTTATCTCAGCCTGAGAGCCCCAAAGCTGCCAATGAAAAGCTGAAGTAGGCTCTACCCCACTCCTGAAATACCGCGTTGGCGGGGATGTAGCTCACAAAAAGGAGCTTTTTTCAGTGGTGTTTGGGCAGAAAAACTTGCCTGTTGCTGATGCCCGGCTAAGCCTGCCCTGGTTAGATTGGAGGGGCTTTCCCTGTTTTTGGGGATGTGGAGCAGCCTTGCCTCTCTGTGGGGACACGAGCCGAAGAAGGATGTGGGCTATGAGCACTATTAGAGTAGGCCTTAGTGGTCGCTGGCTTTAAAAAAGCTGAGAAAAAGCCAAAAAGACATTGATAAAGATTTCACATAGCCTTCTTCTGGTGCCCTGGTGGTATCTCGATCTTGTTCCCAATCTTTTGGGTGAGAGAAGAGCTATTTTAAGTTAATTTGCATTGCGAAGCATCGCTGATGCACTGGTGAAGGAGACCTCGCACAGCCATGCACAAGGCAAGCCAAAAAAACAAAGGCGTGTATTCTTAGATTTGAGGTAGGAATTATATACACTTAGAGTCATGAACTCTGGGTAATAATTGAAAGGTCAGATTGATGAGAGCAGCCTCCGAGATACGATTTCTATGACAGCTTGATGGATGCCCCACTATCAAGGTGTGCTTTTAATCATAATCTCATTACTCCACTTCTTATGGTTCGACTCACCTAAACTCATGGGAGGAATCAGGGGCCACCTCTAAAATGTGAATCGGCTTTTATTTGGAGGAAGACGACTTGAGTGGTTGGGAAAACAAAAAGGAAAGAAATGAGCCAAAAAAGGAAAAAAAAAAAAAAGACCTTCTTGGCTGAGGATGAGTCAAGAGTGGGCATGAGAGCAACACCCTCATTGCTCTGGAGCAATTCTCTGAATATCTTTCTGCTGCCTGGGACAGGTACACGTGATCCGAGGGCTGGAGCCCCTCTGCTGTGAGGACAGGCTGAGAGAGTTGGGGTTGTTCAGCCTGGAGAAGAGAAGGCTCCAGGGAGACCTTAGAGCCCCTTCCAGTACCCAAAGGGGGCTACAGGAAGGATGGGGAGGGACTCTGGATCAGGGAGTGTAATGATAGGTCACAGGGTAATGGTTTCAAACTGAAGGAAGGGAGATTTAGATTGGATATCAGGAAGAAATTCTTTCCTGTGAGGGTGGTGAGGCACTGGAACAGGTTGCCCAGAGAAGCTGTGGCTGCCCCATCCCTGGAGGTGTTCAAGGCCAGGCTGGATGGGGCTTTGAGCAGCCTGGTCTGGTGGGAGGTGTCCCTGCCCAGGGCAGGGGGCTGGAACTGGGTGATCTTTAAGGTCCCTTCCAACCCGAACCGTTCTGTGATTCTGTGATCTGAAGCAAAGAAGGGAGTGTTGAACCTCTCCTAGCATCAGCGTATGTCGTGCCTGTGAATCTTGCTGCATTGCCTCCCCTGAGAGTCTGGGCATGGGGCCTGTGAAGAGATGGCCCTTACAGCTCTCCCAGGCATGAGAGGAGCTTTGTTTTGGGGAGAAATCCAGCACTGGCTGGTCACGTTGTCATGGTTTAACCCTAGAGAGCAACTAAGACCATGCAACTGCTCGCTCACCTCTCCCCCTCCCACCCAGAAGGGCAGGGAGTAGAGGGAGAAAAGCAGGGGAAAGGAAAAAAACCTCACGGGTGGAGATAAAGGCAGTTTAATAGAACAATAATGGAAAAGGAAAATAACAACAACAATAATAATTAATAATAATAAAATAATAATAATAATGCTAAAAGAATATACAAAATGAAGTAATAAACACAAGTTGCTCTCACCACTGGGTGATTGGTTGCCCAGCCAGTGCCAAGCAGTGATTGCTGCCGCCGGCCAACCCCCATTTATACAGCGAGCATGACGTCTACGGTATGGAATATTCCATCGGCCAGCTTCTTCTGTCTATGCTCCTTCTCAGCTTCTATGGGAAGCTGAAAAAAGGCCTTGACTAATATAAACATCAGCTGGCAACAGCTAAAACAATATGCATTATTGACATTCCTTTCATACCAAATCTGAAACACGGCAACCACTAGAAAGAAAATGAACTTTATCCCAGCTGAATCCAGGACACCCGTGTGCAGTTCTATTCATCCAAAACCCGTGCGGAAGCTTCCTGGTTATGGCCAACTCTAAAATGGTTGTGTGCTTATGGAGAGCATCACCTCCTAGCAAAGGATCCCTGAGCCCTGGAGAAGGCAAAAGCCTTTTTTTGAGGTCATGGTCCGCAGGGGCTGAGAAGATAAAGCTGAGCTTTATCCCAACCAGGCCCCCATAGAAGGCACTGAGGGGACACCTCCTCTTCTCTTTGCAATAAATACCAAGAAGTCCTGGAGATCCACCACATCTGCTGGCCCATCTATTGATGTAACCATGCAGAACCTGCACCATGGGCCACATCCATGATGGTGGGCATGGCCCTTTCCCCATATCAACAGCACCACCATAACCCGGGGGCTGGTGGTGGCTCCCAAAAAGCATCCTCACAGGCTCCTCTGCGAGAGCTCAGTGCAAAGGCTGGAGGGTGCCAGGGTGGCACCGTGCGTCCCATCAGCAGATCCTGCAATTCATCCTCGCCTCTCTGGAACCTCCTGGAAGAGTTAGTATGGAAATTTCAACCTATTTTTAAGGGTTATTTTCACTCAAGTGAAATCTATCAAAGAAGGAGGGTTATTTTTACAGCGCGCAGCAACTGCCGGTTGCCATGGCAGCGGGCCGGGCGAAATGCAATAAAGCATCCCTCTGTTATCGTAAACACAAAGGGAACCACGGGCACTGAAAAGAAAGGCGATTGTCATGGGGGAAGGAAGGCAACACAGTGGTGCTCTCACCGAGGCCCAGCGCCTATCTGGGCTCGAGGAGCTATGGCTGAGAAGATTTTGTGGGATTCTCTGTGCCCATGTGGGGTCCGGTGGGCCAAAAGGAGTGACCCTCTCTGAGCTCCTCTCCATGACTGTTGAGGGCACTGGTATGTCAGCCTGAGATGAACTTTTTCCCTCTTCATTTGAAAAAACTTGGAAGAAGTTTAGAAAATGCATCACCTAAAGAGGGAGGTGGGGGAAACCTCTGTATTTTTCTTATTTCTTTGACTTCCAGGACAGGACTGGGCTTCCTCACCACATAGAAACCTCTTCAAGAAATTGAGGGGTTTTTAAGGGGAGTTCCAGGCACCCGGGGCGCTTTTGTTTAAAAGCATCTTGAAGTGGGTACCAAAAAACCAGACCATTCAAAATGCCGTGCCATTTGGCTCACCCTAGAGATGTCACTGTGGTCTTGGGGTTGTCACTTAGCTCCGTCATTGGAAAAAGACAGTGGTTTTTAATTTCAAGATGTGGGGCAAAAATGCAGCAGGCGTGAGCTTGGCAGGTTAGAGCAGGTGCCGATGAAGACCAGAGCCTTCCTCATCCTTTTCCCCGTGGAAGCTGAGTTATCCCTAGATGAACCTTGTAGAACAAGCTCTCCGAATACACCGTCTCCCAAACCAGCCTAAGGTCAGTCCCATCCCAATGAATATAGAACCTCAAGGACGCACATGGGAGTTGGGTGTCCCATGGCTGCTGAATGCCAGGGTAGGTGTGAAAAAAAGTCGGTCTCTTGCACCAACCAAAAGTCCCTCTTTTGCCTTAGGCAGATCCAAGATCTGATGTAGGGTTGGCAACGGCAGTGGTTTGGGAGATGTGGGGCTTGCTTTTTTAGCAACTCATAAACAGGGAGAAGGAACAAAGGCAAGACTTGCTGTGTGTGTATAAATAGATCCCTGGGAGGGTGAGACCAGCGGGAGAGAAGAGATTGAGATGATTTCTTTTTCCAGAGGAACAGTCTTGATGCTGCTTGCCATTGTGGCTGAACGCCAAAATATCAGGTCACTGCTCCTTGTGCCCAGGGGTCACTTACCTTGGCAAAGATTGTGTGAAAAAACTTGCTACTTGCCAGGGGAAGGAGGTTTGCTCCGTTTTTTTAAAAAAGGTTAACGTTTTTTTTTATTGAATAGTAAGGAAAAAAAAAGTTATGATAATGCTCAGGTGGAGATGTATCTCATCTAAAAGGGTTTCTAATGACTGGGTTTTATATTGAATGATTAGAAAGTCAATAACCAGGGCATGTGGCGATCTGGGAGTCCCTCTGAGGAAGAGCTCAAACTAGCTCTTCCGGATCTCCAGTGGGCTGGTGGTGTTTAGCCAAACTCTTCCTTGGGAAGCATTTTCACCAAGGTCTTCTCCAAAGCAAAGTCAAGGAGCACTTTCCCAGACGGTTCGGGTCCTGGCCCTCCCCCTGACAGCACGCCGCAGCATACTGGCGAAGTGCTAGATGATCTCTTTGAGATTAAACTTAATTCACAACTCTTTAACCTAAGGTTCCCGTTCATAAGTGTTTCATTATTAAGGGGTGAGTACATGGCAGCTTCATTCTTTAATAGCGTATATAGCATGTTACACTTTACAATGCATTAGCAATAAATGCTTAATGGAAGAGGCTGTATCAAGCTGTTAGATAGAAAGCCTATTATAAAACGTGGGCTCCTGCTAAAACAATGCGTGCGTCTGTTTAACACCTGATGTTAACTCGGAAAGCGTGTTAGAAAGCACCGCTCTTTGGCAGAGAGAAAATAAGGAGCACTTTATGTATTAAAGTGTCACCCAAATTTCCTCGCTTGTTTAAAACAATCTTGAGAAAACGTTGTCTAAAAGGTAGCTGGCTGAGATGGGAAAGCCTGGAGGAATCTGGCGGAAGCCGGGGCTGGGGGTACCGGGGGGTGGGAGGTGATGTGCAGCAAGGCTGGGTCAGGCCTGCCCAGGGCAGCATGGAGATAACCCGCTTTTAAGGCCAGACTTAGACTCATTGAAATGTTGTTTGGAAAGGATCCCTGAAGGTCTCTTTGGAAATGGGACTGTCCCCAGTGCTACATCAGGTTGGCCGTGGCTTGGTCCAGCTGAACGTTGCAACCCTCTGAGGATGCAGAGCCAGCAGCCACTCAGGGCAGCCAGTTCCAGTGCTGTCCCAGCCTCCTGGTGCAAATCCCACCCACCAAAACCTCAGCCCTCGGGGAAAAGGATGCCTTAATCAAGCCACTCTGGAGGATGAGACCTCAAGCTTTTTTGGCATCTTTAGCACAAACCTAAGCTGTCGTTGGTGGGGTCTGGAAGCATCTGACCCAGCAGGAGCCATGTGCCCAACAGCCCACTCCACCAGTGAAGTTCAGCTCTTCCTATTTGCAAGGTCCAACCTTAAGTCCAGCTCCGCTGGGGCTGAAAGCCAGCAGTGCAGGAGGGGAGAGGATGCTTTGGGGCACATAAACCTGCTCACCAGCTCTAAGTCCAGGCGATGCATGGTGCACCTTGCAAAGCCCATGATGACTTTGGGACCAGCATAACTGGACTGGACTTCTTGCCCTTCCAAAACAGGCCTGCTATTACAGAATCACAGAATGGTTGGGGTTGGAAGGGACCTCTGGAGATCATCTAGTCCAAGCCCCTGCCAGAGCAGGGTCATCCAGAGCAGGTGGCACAGGAACGCGTCCAGGAGGGTTTGGAATGTCTCCAGAGACGGAGACTCCACCACCTCTCTGGGCAGCCTGTGCCAGGGCTCTGCCACCCTCACAGGAAAGAAGTTCCTCCTCATGTTGAGATGGAACTTCCTATGGTCAAGTTTGTGCCTGTTACCCCTTGTCCTGTTGCCGGGCACCACTGAAAAAAGCCTGGCCCCATCCTCCTGACACCCACCCTTTCAGTATTGATAAGCATGGATAAGATCCCCCCTCAGTCGTCTTTTTTTCCAGACTGGAGAGACCCAAATCCCTCAGCCTTTCTTCATAGGAGAGGTGTTCCAGTCCCCTCAGCACCTTGGTAGCCCTTTGCTGTCCCCTCTCCAGCAGTTCCCTGTCCTTCTCGGACCGGGGAGCCCAGAACTGTGACTATTCCCACCGTCACTCTTCAGTCCTGACCCCAGTGCTTCAGCAGTTAAATGGAAGATGGTGTCTGAGACGATTAGAATTAAGTTATTAAAGCATCTGGACACTTTTAAGAGGATTGCTGAGCGTCGTAGTACTCGAGATTGACTTGAGAATTTGGGGGTGGATTTGCAGCTGGAAGAAATTCCTCATGTACTGTATACCTGCCCCTTGTGTATATGTTAGCATACTTGGCACAGATGTCTCTTTGTTTCCGTACAGGAAACTAATTGCCTTTCTTGTTTCAGTCTGAAGTTTTCCTGTGTCATTCTGTAAATAATGAGAGGCATTTCTCAAAGTTTGCCAGGCGCCTTTGTCTCTCCTGACGGCACTTCAGCTGTTTGCCCTGCACTAGAGGAGCATCCCCCTTGCTGGAAACCTGCTGTCATCTCAGCAGGGTCCGTGCTGGCCCTGAGGTTTGTCAGCTGAGAGATGTCCTGCAGGGAAGCAAAATCAGGGAGAAGGGGATTTTGTGTGAGAGCGACAAGCTTTGCCTTTGAGCTTGCTCTGACTTCCAGGTTTTTGTGTGAATTCCGGCCCTGGAGATTAAAGTCCTTTATTTCTCCTCAGCACAGGGAGGGGGGCTTAGGCAGCAGCACCAGCTAACACCTCCTGTGACCCACGGGGATGTGACCCACAGGGGTGCAGCTCTTGCCTGGTAGGGATGATGCGCTAACAGGAAAAGGGAATTTTCTCAGCCCACCAATGCTTCTGACCCTCTCTTTTCCTTTCATGTGCCTTTTAGAGGCTGAATTTTTGGTAGGCGGTCTTTCCTTGGCTATAAGATATATCTCCTGAGGTTTAAAGAAGAAGAGTGTAAGATCAGGGCTTGTGACAGAATCTGAAAGAACGCGATGCCGTGATGGAAATCCAGCTCTCTCCTCCTGGTACCAAATGATGGTTTGCTACAGACCTGTGGGAGAAGAGAAATCCTCAGAGCTTTCCCAGGAAGGAAGCTGGAACAGACACAGAATAAAAGAGGAACGAGAGAGCCTAGAGCTAGCCTAAAACTGCGCCCACTGCTCCAATTTCATGTGCAAGAGGAATTCAGGTCAGTAATGAGAGAGCAGATGTGGTGCAGAAGGTGCAGAAGGGTTTGCTGCTGTAAACTAACTGGAGTTTACAGGTGTTTGAGCAGCGGAAGGGGAGGCTTGTCCTGGGGGAGAAGGGAGGATCAGTTCCAGTCATGGGTCGGTGACTTCCCAGATCCACGCCAATCAGGAAGAGGGATGCTGGAGCGCTCTCCAGATCTTGGCGCACGTGTAGACGGAGCCTCGTGAGCGGAGGTGGTACGGCTGGGGCACAGGGGCCGTCAGCATCATGGTGGTGGCATGAAGCTGGCAGCGGAGAGTGAGGGAGCAGCAAGGACCCTTCGCTGCTGCTGGCATCGGTCCATCCTTCACCCGTCCTTCGCCCATCCCCGTGCACTGGCTGCCGTGCCGTGGCCCATGGGGTGCAGACAGGGCTGCTCGAGTGGCCCCGTCCAAGCCACTTGCAACTTGATGCCATTCCTGCTTTCTTATTTTGTTGTTACCACCGCAGCTCTGCTTTCTACGGTATAATTTGGGCTATGGAGTAATGGAGGGGTTTGCAGCCAGCGAAGGAGCACCAAGGCGGGCTCGTGGTGAGAGAAAGGTTTGGCTTTAGCTGGTTGAAAACCACATGGAAGAAAATCTCTGGGTGGCCAGGAGGTGCTGTTGGAAATGTCTACGTGGGGCTTTCACTGCCTCCCCGGTGCCTTGGGCTGTGTCGGTGCTGCCAGCATGGCTCCCGGTGCCTGCCCAGGAGCATGGCTGCAGAGATGGAGGTGGCTGGGAGGGGATGCTGAGCCGTGCCTCAGTTTCCCCTCTCGGTGCACGGGAGTGGGAGCCCGTGGGCCAGCTGAAGGGAAGCCAGGAGGTGGTGGTGGGCTGTTTTATCAGCATTTTGGGGTATGCAGCATGCTCCAGCCGACCACACTTCCCGCTGGATTGGCTGTTTATCAGGAACGAAGCTGTCAGGGAGGGATGAGCATCCTGAGCCGGCTCAAGCCATCAGATCTCTGTCAAGGATTTGGCCTGGACTTTTATTACCTGTCCCTCTTGTCACTTGTGTGTGAGAGGAAGCAGGGACATAGGAGGTACCTGGTTACTTTGGGACTGTCACATCTGCTGCAGGGGGGACAGTGCAGATTGTGACAAGCCGGCGTCATTAGCGCTGGCCTCCGAGGCTGCTGCCAGTCGGGATTTACTGCCCACCTCCCTGGGACCAGCCGTGCCGTCCACTCCCCGCACGGCATCCCGTCATCCGGAGCATGGCTGTGGCATGAATCCTGCACGATGCTCAGCACAGCCTGGGATGCGTCCCTGGGCGAGGACCTGCCATCTCATCTCCTTCCTCGCTCGGGGAGGGGGGAAAATGCTGTGGCACCGCTAATTGCGGAGGGCTCGTGCTTTCGGCACCGCTTGCCACAGGCTGCCAATCACCCCGCACTCCCCTGCTCCTGCCGCAGCACCGGGCATGGTGTCGGCTGTGTCACGGTGTGCTCTGACACGGGCCTGACACCTGGACCGCACCGGGGCAGTGACGAGCGGTAATTGGGTGTCCCCCCCGCATCCAACCGGCATTGCCTGCCAAGGCCGTGGTGGAGGCGACGAGCACCTTCGCAGCCACCCGAGGAAGCGCCCGGGCGCTGAGACCTCTCAGAGGGAGACAGACCTGCCAGGTGTTGGTTTCTGGGGGCGGTGGCCGTGCTCTGCAATCACCGCTTCTTGGCTGGGGTGAAGGTGGTGGATTGGCAGTGCCCCGCCAGCTTGCACCAGCCACAGGCAGGCAGCAGGAGCTGCGGGGTGACCCCCTGGGGGGGTGTTTTCAGAACCATCGGGCTGCAGGTACTGTCTCAGAGGGGGGTGGCATACACTTTTAGGGATGCTTAAACACGCTTGTCAATCTGCCCGCTGCCGGCGTGGCTGACACCTAGCCGAGGGGGCCGCAAATGCTGCTGCCAGCCAGTGCCCGAGCGGCAGGATCGGGCACGACGCTGCTGCTCTGCCTGTGCCAAGGGGGTCTCCTTGATCCCCGAGGGAACAGCATTGCACGAGCTGCTGCTGGCAGCCTGCGATTCCTACAGCGTCTCTTCTGGCCTTGCTTTCATTTGGGAAGGGGCACCGGCATCCCAAGCCAAGCGAGTCTGGAGTAAGAAAGGAGTCGCTGCAGAGAGTGGACGTTTGATGCAGATGACGGCAACGGGAATAATACTGCGGCTCCTGGTCTGCCAGTCCTCACGTCACCGCTGGATCCCACCTCTCCTCATCATTTTCCGCGTGCTCCTCTGGTTTTCTCCAACTTTGTCATTTTCAAGGGTCCTTCGCGCATTTTCGCTGGCTCCTCTCACCTCCTCGTCCCAGTGGCTGTGTGCGTGGGCAGCACACTTCAGCAGTGATTGCAGTAGTGACGAAAGACACTTTCGATGTCGGTGCTGGCCAGGGAGGTGGGGAATGTTGTCTTCTCCATTGCCGTCACGCTGATCTGCTGCTAGCAGCATCCCCTTCTCATCTTCCCACCTCCTGGGAGGCAGCATGTGATGCCTGCCTGGCGTTCATGAGGGCTGCTGCTGCTTGCTCCAGATCAGCTGGTTGCGCAGCATCAAGAGCAACACGTCCCCTTGACAGCACATCTGCAATTACCGGGAGACATTTTTGCCTGTAGCTCCACGTCCCTACTGCAGTTTAAGCAATAGCAGCTTTGTCTTGGGTATTTTACCCAATCTCTTGCAATCAGGGACTTAGGCAGCTATTTTTGGCTTAGAACCTGGTCATCAAGAGAAAGCGTTGAGCGCAGTTCTTGCTTTATCTGCCCAGGCTTTTTGCTACGCTGCCAGCATTCTCTGCGGCAAGCACTGTGGGCTGGCACTCGGTTAGTCCCGGGCTGAACGATAGATGTCAGGGGTTTGGGATCACCGTGAGGTCTCACGTGGTTTCTCCTCGATGCCCTGTGGTGCTGCTGCTGCCTGGCCGTGATGCCTTCCCCGATGGTTTCCCCACCGGCGGGACCTGCCCTCCCACGAGGCCTCCCGGCATCTGGAGCGCGGGTCTCGCCGACCTCCCCTTTCCACGAGGCAACCTCCGGGACCAAAATCTGACCGTTTAACAAGTGCAAATCCTGGAGCTCTCGGGGTCCCAGGAGGCTACCAAAAACCCTGCTGATAAACTTGGCTCCTGCTATCACAGCTCAGCTCCTGCTCCCTGAGCGAGGGGAAGTGCTGCCGGGCTGCCTCTCCTTAAGGCTGATGCTGCCAGGGCTCAGCTCCCCACCTCTGCAAGCCCAGCATCGCCCTGATCCTTTCTGCCAGGTAGGTTTTAAGCTTTTGAAGCGCAATCGCCAGGCCTGACTGTATCATCTGTGCTTTCCACCTTCCCCAGGAGCCTTTCTCCTGCTTGCCCTGAGCTGGACTCTGGCACTGTGTATGGGTGGTCACCCCAGGGATGAGGGACAGGGACGGAGGGAGTAGGCAGCTGGAAGCAAAGGAGAGTGACTGAGACTCCTGCTTTCATCGCAGCTGTGGTAGAAAACCCCTCCTGTCCTGGGTGGCCTGGCTGTTACCAAAGCAAGCCGCTTTCTGCATAGCTTGAGCTCCAGCTGGGTCTCACACTTTACTAGAAATCATGGCCAGGACCTCTCTCAACCAAAACTGAGCTATTACAAGTAGTTACGTTAATTGGGAAAGCTGGCAGCCCTCTGGCTTTCAGGGGTGAGGAGTGACCCATCTTGTTCTTGACTTCCCGTAGCCCCGGTGCCAAAAGCATCACGCGATAGCCTCAAGATCGGCATTGCCCTTTTCCTGCCCGGGCTGCTCCCATCCACAGGGTAAGCGAGGGCTGCAGGCAGCTGCCTGCCCACAGCTCAGGACTAAGGACCAGTTAGAAAGACTGAAATGGGCTTAACAGAGCACTGGGGAGGCATTTATCCAACCTCTCTTAAATTCACTCATCTACCCACAACGACAACAACAACAAAGCCTCGGAATTTGAGAAATTATTTAAAATAGGAAGTAAATGGAGCACCTGAGCCATTCGTTCCGCTGTGTATTTTTCAAAAAGTGCTTGCTGCTGGCTTCCCAAAGGTCCTGCTAATATTAAGGGAGGCAGCGTTCCCTCACAATCTGGTAGGGACATCATTTTGCAGGAGCCCCCCCCCAGACCGTTCCCTTGAAGACGTCCTTTGTACCTCATTATAGCTGCTTTGTGTTGGTGTTTTCCAAGCTCTTTTGACCACATTAGTGATTACAGCCAAACAGGATTCTTACTGGCAGCACAAATCACTTTTTCAAGATGACACCAGCTCTTACGGTCTTATTACTGTCATTAACAAGGTTATTATTATTATTATTATGACTTTGCCATGCTCCCCCTTTCTAAAGAAAGCAATTCAAATCCAGATATTCTGGCTTAAAAATATTCCATCCCCGTTTGCCTCTCTAACCAAAAAAGAGGTCACACCAGCCCTTCTGGGTAATAGAAGAGCATCTTCCCATGGATGTACTCGTGCTGTGTTTTCGGTTATGAAGCACACTTCTCAGGCTGGCGTTTTCCTAATTGTTCATCTGCGGAATTCAGATGTCTGTGAGCCCAGCAGTGGATTCCAGTCTTCTGCAGCCTCTCCCCGCTTTGCCGGCTGGGTCCACCGCCGTGGGGAGCAGCGAGCATTGCTCTGTGGAAAGGTGACACTACCGGCCGTCGGCCAGTTGTCACCCAATGGGATCTGTCCCAAAAGAGCTGAAGGTGATCCAGGGAACTGATGCCAACGTCTCATTTAAGAGGCAATGCCCCTCTGCTTTTATCCAAGCTTCAGGGCGCCCACCGGCCCCATCCATCTAGTGGGCTGGATTTTGGGCTACCCTGGAATTAGGTGTCAGACAGTAAAACAGGGAGCTGACAGGGTGTTTGTCACAGCTGGGACTGTCCTCGCCAGGCTGAAGGTAGCTGGGTGATAGGATACACAGGAGAGGACACATTGTTCCTCGTCTTGGCCATAACAGCTTTACAAATGACTATTCCAAGCTTAGTTCCAAAATGGTGTCGTGGCTTTCGCTGCTGTCATCAATTGCCATCAACACTGCATTTAGCTGACATAATTACTTATTGTTACAATCAGTGCCCATTAGGTTAAAGCTAAATTACAGTCTCAGTCCTTGGGAACTGCCTATTACATCCATATGAATACGCAAAGTTCATCACTCATGATTAACGTTGCTACAGTGAATACAAAAGGAATTAGTGAGGACCTGTCACTTATTGTAAAGTGCTGCCAGATTATGGTATCAGAAATGATGTGTCAACTGTTAAAACTTAATAATCCATGCTGGAGCGCTGTATCTGATTATAACACTGATCAAAGGAGAGGCCTGATTGGCACTCGGAAGCCGAGGCTGGGTGGTTACGAGACCGATAACCTACATGGGTCAGGAGTCGTTGACCACACGCCGGATCCGTGGCTCGGGCTGCTCACCCCCAAGCCCTGGGAGCCGCGAGGGGCTGGCGACCTTCCTGGGGGCAAGCGCCTGGATGCTGGTGTGGTCGGGAAAGGATCAATGGGTCTGTGGTCCATGGGCATGTGTCTGCGCCGGGAGGGTGGATGCGGCTTCCAGCCAGAAACCTCCTTGTTCTGGCAGGAGGGAGCTGGGGGGTGTCCCAGGATGGGATTTGGTCGCCCTCCGCTCTGGCTGATGGTGGAAATCACTCTGCTGCAGTCAGGACTGCCATTTCCAGACCCTGTCTCTTGCACTGATGACACCCGAGTGGAGTTTGGGAGTAAATTTCCTCTGATGTGGGCTGGGAGGACCTGGGAGTCTCCTCGTTTGGCTGTGTTCGTTCCCATGGGGGAAAAGCAATGCGCAATCATGTATGTATTGGTGAATGGATATATACGTAAGTATATACATGTGCGTGTGTATGAATTTAGAAAAAGTCCTGAGATTTTCTTTTGATGTTGCTCAAAGGGATTGTCTGGCTTTTCTAATTTGAACAGACTTTTCGTTTTTAAATTGGGGGTTTTTTGCATTTTTCTTTCAAAGTCTCAAGGCTGAAGAAGATGTTTTACTTAACCTCAAAGGCTGTAATGCTGTGGTTTTTCTTTTTTTTCTTTCTTTTTTTTTTTTCCCCATAAAAACGTCCTACAAGGGAGCATAAAGATCTGTTGTTGACCTCCGCTAACAAAGTCCTCCCGGGAAGAAGAGCTGAACCACACAAGCTGAAGCACATGGCCTTCACAGAGGTTGGGTAGCTGTAAATCTGCATTTGGACCCTGCTGACCACCCGAGGTGGGCTCTGGCTGAGCCAAGGGACGGCGTGGTCCCTCCAAATACACGGTGTTTTGCCACCCCTACCAGCTTGGGTTTCCTCACAGCATTTTGCAGCTCCACCAAAGAGTATTTAAAACTCTTGTAGGTCTTTGGTCAAAGGCTCACGGACACTTTGCACTGGCAAGCGCTGTGCTTTCTGCTCCTGCTGTCATGATCGCAGCGCTCCAGTAGATGACAGAGGGATGCTTGTCCTTCTGATGAAGGGCAGTCCTTGCCGTCTGAGCGGCTGGCAGTAAAGGCTGTAGCTCCTCTGCCAGTGGCCGGCTCGGTTGGTGCGCGGGAGCTGAAGGTTGCCCTTGTGCCCTCCGGGTGGTTTAACCATTTTTGCTCTCCGGAGAAGGTTCACCTCTATTTCCCTCAGCAGATACCTCCCTAACGCCCTCTCTACCAAAATGGGATGCAACATAACCACCTAGTCTCACTATTACTTCTGAGCGGAACGAAATGGCAGATCTGGGGGGCGTCCAGGGGAGGCTACGTGATTTTGTAGTGCTAACGATATCATGTATCACAAGCCACTGCAAATCCACCCTGATTCCCAGATTGTCTTTTGGTTTTCAGGCCCGTTGTTCAGTCCTGTCCTTGTGGGCCCTGGAAACACTCAGCAGCAGCAATACCAAAATGGGAGAAGAAAAGCCATTTTCCGGAGAACACCAGCTCTGGAGGCAACAGGGGAGGATCCATTTGCTGGTGATTCCATAGTCCTCTCTGCCACAGTACCTGCTTGAAGGTAAGTCTCACTGTTGGTGAGCTGCACCAGTGCTTTCCATAGCTGGCCACACCGTGGGCTGTGAAACCATCCAGGGCTGGGCTGCTCCGCTCAGATTTCTCTAACCAGGACCTGTGTGTCCACCGTAAATCCACATGGGTGCACAAATGGGCAACGCTGGAAGGCCATGGTAGGTGTATTGGTGCTGCTGCCGGGTTGTCTGCCGTGCTTGTGGATGCTCCAGGCTGTGTTCGTGTTCCCAGGCTGCTCCGTGGCTGCCCACCACCGGCAGATTTTCCTGAGAGCTTGTCTCAGCTTTCCCAGAGGTCATTTGAGCTATGACTTCTTATGCGTCCCCCACTGACAACACGAAGAAAAGCCTTTGGCGTGTTCGAAGGCATGTTTGTATCATGTTCCCCATCCTGCAATCCTTGTGTTCCCCAGATGTCCAGACATCCTCAGCTCTCTCCTCCAGGCTTGCTCCATTTGTGCTTCATCTTGTTTGAGGAGCAGTGGCCTTTTTTGCACCAGTTTGATTCTCCTTTTCCCCCAGTTCAGAGACTCTTGGCTGTTCCTGTCCATCTTATTATTACCCAGCCGGCCCACGTGCTGGGGAGCCATTGGACAGCCGAAGGAAGAAACATCACCCACCCCTCTTGAGTAGCACCCCAGCTTTTGGTGACCACGTCTTCACTTCTTCAGTTCCCTGTTCTGCCTTGTGCTAGGTACACTTATGCTGATATCTGTGTATGTAGCATCATGCAGAGATTGTCACGGAATCACAGAATCACAGAATGGTTCGGGTTGGAAGGGACATTAAAGATCACCCAGTTCCACCCCCCTGCCCTGGGCAGGGACACCTCCCACCAGACCAGGCTGCTCAAAGCCCCATCCAGCCTGGCCTTGAACACCTCCAGGGATGGGGCAGCCACAGCTTCTCTGGGCAACCTGTTCCAGTGCCTCACCACCCTCACAGGGAAGAATTTCTTCCTGATATCCAACCTAAATTTCCCTTCCTTCAGTTTGAGGCCGTTACCCCTTGTCCTATCATTACACTCCCTGATCCAGAGTCCCTCCCCATCCTTCCTGTAGACCCTGTATGTCCTCTCCAATATATTAAGGAGACTGATGGCAGTACCAAGGGTCTAAAAAATAGTTTGCAGAACCGAAAGTTTCAGGCAAGTTTTACAGAATTCTTTCACACTAAGACTTTTCTCTTGCACCAACTCTTTGGTTTTTTTTTTTCTTCTTTGGTTGCCTGTGATGGCAAGAGCAGGATTTCTTTCTTTTCCACTGCAGCTCCAACAAAGCAACATAACTAAAAACACTTGTTTGGGCTAAACTGCAAACTTAAAACATCTTTGGTGTGAACCTGCAAACAAGAATTCCCAAGTCCCGCTCTGTTCTGGTTCAACTGTTATATTTGATCTCAGGAAAAAATAATGAAACGTTTACTTATCCCAGGCAAACAAAACTCTCTTTAGAGGACCTGAAATGTGATCTGTCATTTCCATTTCAAATCATTTTAAATGTCTGTATAATTTTAACCATAAAACGGAAAGTGTAACTGGCCAGTCACTGTAAATGGAAATGTTCATTTCAAAGCATTCAAATGAAACCTGTCATTTATTTTCTTGAAGGTTTCCTGTTTGTTGGCTGGTTTGGAAGTTGGCAATTCATCGAGATGAAGTTTTGCAAAGTTGGCTGTTGCTGAATTTGCATTTTTTTTCCCGGAGGAGAGAGATTTAAAGTGGAAAAAGTTGCTGTGCTGCATCATCAAGAGCTCCGTGTCCCCCCCCGCCGCAGGTCACCCCCATCACATGGAGAGGCAGAGGTCTGTCCTTCCTCACCTCTTCCCCGTCACCAAAGTCCTCCGGTGCTGATTCCCCTCATCCCTGCTCTGGACACGGGATTACAGCTCCGGCTCCTCTTCCCAGTGCATCATCAACATGTTGTTTCCAGGGTCATAAATTTGCACTGTGATGAGACACAACCAGATGTTAGGATACGTGAAGCGACTGGCGAAGCAGCCTGCCTGGCACAGCCCCCACCTCCGGAGTCAGCCGCCCGCTAATGAGAAGCAGGTCTCTCGCCTCGAGCTGGGCCAGGACAGACGGAGAGCATCCCCAGGAGCAACCGCGGAGCTGCCATCTCGACCCCTTCCTGCTCTTGGTGCCCAGGGAGCATCTCCAGGGCCGGATTCAGGCGCTTCGGTGGCTATCAGCTTCTGGCGGCCATCTGGAAAGATCGTTTGGCCTGGTACAGGGGGAAAACACACAAGGCCATGGTCCTCCTTGCTAGCAAGGAAGCTGGTTACGATGCCATGTGATGCTTTATCGTGTAAAAGTACTTCTGAGATGCATGTTTTGGGTCATTTGTGTGGCTGAACAGGCTGGTTTTTAATGGAGAGACACATGGGAAGGCGAGGTCTTAGCTCAGGATGCTGAACCCCGTACCCTCTGCTAGGAGCCAGGGTTGACTTGGGGTGCCTGTTTCCAGGTGGCTCCAGCCCTTGTGTCCCCACGGCTCTGAGGTGCACAGGTCCCCTGAGTGGGCAGGGAACTGGGGCTGGGGAAGGTTCCACTAAAAAGCAGGTGAAGGGCTGCTTGTGGGGAACGTGTCCCTCATGGTCTGCAAAGGTCCTCAAGATGGCTGCAGCTTTCGGCCAACGTCCTCTACTCACACTACCATTTCAACCCATGTCCTCGTGTCCCTTGGTGTATGCTCACTGGGTGATGTTCTGGGGCACGCGCTAAGCATCAGGGGATCCACACCCTAATTAGATCCCCTGGGCACAACCATCCCATGAGTGCTTTCTTAGTGTGGTCCCATCCTTCCACTGCTGGTGGTCCCAGCTGAGCTGGGTGAGAAGCTGAGCCCTGCATGGGGCTGGCATGGCTCCATCCCGCTTCTTCACAGCATCAGGTCAGCCCCTGCCTCACAGGGTCAGTCTAGGCTTAAAGATGATCCATTGTGGAGGTCTGGTCTTACAGCTACTTCTCTTTTTCTTCACTCTTCCCTGGCCTATGTGGGCACTGATGGTACCTCCTCATATCCGTGCTCCCATTGCACAAGGACAGGCAGGTCCCCTCTCTCCGTTTAGCACCCAGGCAAGCACAGAGGGGAGAGAAGAAGTATTTGTAGCAGAATAAGCGTGTTGATACCAGACCCGAGGGCTACATGTTGGCCAGGATATCTTCAGGGGACGCTCCTCACTCGGAGGTTCAGAAGCAGCCTCCAAACTGGAGAAGAAGGAGACGGAGCTTGGTAAGTCCTTGGAGGGGACAAAACACTGTGATGCCCCTGACCACTAGCATCCCTTGGAGCCCCAGCTCCAACGGAGGAGAAGCCCAGCTGTCCCCAGAGGTCCTAGCCACCAGCCCAAGGGATTTTCCCAAAGCCATGCAGGAGGGATGGGATCAGGCAGTCCTTGGGCACGTACCCACCAGCCCTTTCCAGTGATGTGAGAGGGAGAGCGAGCGCTTGTGGCTCTGCTCAGCCTCCCTGGGGAGGAGCAGCCCATGTGCCAGCCACTGAGGCCCGTCTGACCATGAAAGGTTTCACCACCATCGAGGAGAGCCACCGCCCTTCCCATAGGAAGGCCAGGTGAACCGGGTCTGCCCACCAGCAGCTCCTGGGGTTGCACCTCGCCACCCTGAGCATGTATGGGGAAGGAAGGGATGCCCCGTTACACGGGGTGTGGAGACCTCTGCGTCCCTGCTGGGGTGTGGAGCGGCCGCTCCATTGTGCAGCGACTCGTTGGAGGGAGTTTGGGTTAAAAGGGGTTAACAGCTCTCTGCTGTAACACATGATTGGTCTTTATGAGGTTGAAACTCTTGTCTGTTTGAGGCCTACAGATGATGCTAAAGAGCACAATAATGACAGCAATTCAAAGCAATCTAATTATGCAAACGGGAGGCTAAACAATTTCATCATCCTTAAATTAGATTGTCCTAATGAGATAAAGACACCAATTAATCCTGAATTAATTTCAATAGCCTATTTCAGGCAAACACTTTAATATGCAAATGTAAATGAGAAACAAAGCCTACTGTAGAATGCCAGAGTTCAAAACCTCTCTCTGCACAGCTGCAGCGGGTGTAAATAGTGTCTAATGAGTTTGCATGGAAAGACACAACCAGTTGAAAATTTTAGACTTCATAAAGCACAGCCGGTGCCTCAGGTACATGGCGGCGAGGAGCCGGGCGGGAGGAAGAGGGAAGACTCACTCGGCTGATGCCGGGAAGGCCATCAGCCACTCTCCGCAGGCACACGCGGGATGGGTCCAGCCGCCGCCGCTGCGGGATGAAGGGCTGTAACAAGATGCTGCTCCGTAAAGCCAAACGCTTCACGCTGAGTACCTGGCCAGTCGCCTTTCTAGGACGCAGCGATGATTTTAATTAGCTGTTGCGTAATTGTTTTAAATTAGCCGTTTTGCTATGCACTCCAAAAAAAAAAAGTAAAAAAAAAATCCACTCCCGTTTTTTTTCTCCTAGGCACTTGGAAGGGGCAGAGCCTGGGATTCAGGTTACAGACAAGAGCAAACATCCTCCTGAGTTTCTCTTTACCTCGCCCTCCTGCTGTAACGAAGTACCACGGGCATTTGCTCTGAGCCATCGAGGAAGCGAAACCCTCCTTCTCGGGGCCTGACTGAGGTCTGGCTTCCAATTTGTACTTTGCTTTAACTACGGGCACTGGGCCGGGGTGCTGCGCCGGGGACTGCGAAGGTGGCTATGGGAAATGGTGGCTCGGGTCTGAGTTATTCCTGCTGCCGTGTCTCGTCTCCAGCAGTTCCCAGGAATATGCCCTGGAGGAAGCTGTTAAAAAAAACCAAACCAACCAACAACAAACCCAAACTGTCCTAGAATGAACATCTCTTGGATAATTTATCCCTCTACTCGTCCTGCTGCTAAATCGATCCCGGGCGGCTGTTAGGGGATAACGTAAGCCCAGAGAGGGTTTGTGTCCTTCCAGAAGTATTTCTTCCTGTATGGCAACTCTAGATCTTCTTCCCCTTTAAAATGCCTGTTCTCTCTTTGAATTTACCCGAGGTTTATCTTCACCATCGCCCCACGGCAGCTCATGCTGCATGTTAAGGGGGAAGCCTGGGAGGAGGTACTGCCCGCAGACTATCCTGCACAGGGACAAGGATCTTGTCTCGCCATCCCACCTTCCCCTGCAGCCTTTCCCCCAAGCCCTGAAAAGCTACCAGCTGGGCTGGAAAGCAGTTACTTTTCTTCTTGACTTCAACACCGTTGGCTGTTATGAAATGCACAGGGTTGGAGGAGGTTCTGGTGACATTCCCGGAGCCACCAGTGTTGGGACGCACTCTGGGCAAACCCAGGGAGCTGGGCTTGGCTGCCCGCGGGGGACAAAGCTGAACGTCACTGGTTGACCTCCACCAAGCGGACACCTCTTGTCCTCCCCGTGCTTTGGAGGGAATTCAGTCTTCGTTTCAGCACCACATGGTTTTTGCTCCATGTTTCATGAAGCGGTGAGGTCCTGTCCCAGTCGCATCACCTCTTGCAGGGGCTTTCTGGGACCAAATGATGTCTCTGGTGTTTATTATCCCTCCTGTTTCGGTTGGGAGGGCAGCAGGAGTCACGGTCAGGAGTTCCGTCACTTCTACTGGGAAATCTTGAGCGACTATCGTTTGTGCAACATGGCATTTAATCCTCGCTGGGTGGACCGCAAACATCCCTTTCCATTTCTCCGGCCTTAATGGGCATGGTGCTTTATTGACAGATGAATTGAGACAGTGAAAGGCCTGATGGCCCAGAGCTCGCAGCGTGCCAGCAGATCTGGAGATCTTCTATCACACATGTTTGTCCTTGGAAAAAAGACAATTGACTCAGTAAAATTGCTTAATCTCTGGCACGCTGGGTACCAGCGCTGCCTTTTCTGCTGGAGCCTGGGAGATTTTTATTTTTATTTTCCCCAAAGCGTTGTGCGCTGCCTGGGCTCTGCTGTTGGATCCATCAGCAGGGCAATGCAAGCCAATGGCTCGGCTGGAGATGTCATGCCGTAGACGGGGACCTGGGTGAGAGATCTCTGCTTGGTGCCACTGCTGCTCCCCAACCTGCTCCCGGCCAGAAGAGCAAATCCATCCTGCCTGGCGTCACGGGGTGCGGGCATGGCCAGGAGCTCTTGGAGACAAAGTGCTGGGTTCGCTGGGTCTTTGATCTGGTTCAGGAGAGTTGGGGGTTATCTAGACCTGGGGTGGTACCTGCTGGCAGGCCAGGGGGGAGACCAGGGTGGGGAAGCTGTTAGCAGGGACAAGCCGCATCCAAAAGAGGATGACAGATCGCTGCCTAGGGCTGTGGTTTCCCGTTAATTAATACCAGATCCGCGCATTACCCCGTCACCCCATGGGAGGAATTGGGTCTGAATCGGGGGTGAGCACATGATCGTGTTTTTGCCAAATTACCCGGCTCATACAATATGGTGTGCATCTGGCCCCCTGCCAGCGGCGGGAGCACAGAACAATACCTGATTCAGCAGAAAGTCTTCCTGGCCCCTTTGGAGATCTTGTGAAGCAGCAGAAAGAGCTTATATCTGTTCAGCGCTCTGCATTGTTTTCAGGCTTGGACTGGGTGCCGTAAAATTGGATTTACGGTTCCGGGGAAGCACGGCCAAAGGAGCACAGCCTCTCATGCCAGTGCAGTTTAAATAAAACTAGACGTGGGGACAGGTCCAAAAGCAAGTCCTCCTGACTTTCCATCCAGTCGTGAGCTTCGTTGCCTGGATCCATCTGTCGCTGGAGCCTGGTGATCCCTGGAGGAGCTGGGCGTGCTGCTGAGATCCCGAAACGGGGACGCTCAGTCATGTTCTAGTTAAAGGGCTCTAACAGTCAGCCAGGGGACTTGTAAAAATGTTACCACAGGGTCTCCTGTTTATTCTCGCGCCCTCCGTACTCTGCTCGCACATTAAAAGATGGTATTTTTTTAGCTGCCGGTGCTGCTGCCTGACGAATCCAGCTGTTTTCTTTCCCCCTCTGAAATCATGACATTTACAATCCGCGTTTAGTGGAAAGCCACCGGAGCCGTGTGCTCTGCCCTGGTGCTCAGAGAGGCCGGGTGGGCTCGTGGGGATGCTGGTGGGTACGTGCCCTCCACCTCCTCCACCCTGGGCTCACCCGGCCGAGCTGGTGCTCAGGTTGCCGTGCTGGGGATGGGCTCCCATCCTGGGCCATTCTCTACCCAAAAAAGCCTGCAGCCAGCTGGGATGGCAACTGGCTGTCATTTCGCTTGCCAGGGGCATGGGCGTGAAAATCAGCCTCGGAATTGCAGCTGCCTGAGCAAGCTGGACTCTTCCCCGCTTCTTTGTGCACCCCTCTGCCAGGGGAAGGAGGCAGGAAGAGCGGCTTGGGTGCCCAGCGATGCCCGTCTGCTCTCTTCATTCCTGCCTGGAATCTCCCAAGGGAAAGGCACGGAGAGGGATTTCTCTGTCCTGGCATGGTTTTCAGGTGGAGAGGGCTGGGAGTAAAAGTCTGATGCAGAGTAATGGGGGTCTCCTGATCTTCCCGTCTTCCAGAGGGAAAAAACAACTATCTCCATTCCAGCTCTCCCCAATCCCTCCCCAAACCCCCCCCCGAGAGCGGCACAGAGCAACCTTTGCTCCCCCTCTTACATCAGCCCAAGGAAAAGTCCTTGCATTTTATGCATGTAGAAATCCACTTTTTTTTACACCTGTAAAAGGGATGGGGCTGGGGTGGGGTGGAGGGAAGCGGTGAGGGTGCAAAAGGTGGGCTTGGAGGAAATAAAGCCGTGCAGCACCGGCAGCGGGTTGGTTACTGATGAGCCGTCCGAGGTGCAGCGGAGAATCTGCATAAAATATTCCTCGTGGAGCTCGCGTAGCCGGTTCCAGCCCAGGTAACAGTCTGACAGTCGCCGAGGAAGGACGCCTTTAACCTTCACAAAACTGAGGGGACAGCAGAGAAATGAGCCAGGCGGTGGCGTCATGAAAATCACAGCCTCAGCAGTTTGGATGCGTTTTGCTCTACCACGGAGTTTTGGGCAGCAGAGGGGAAATAAGCAAAATGCCAGGAGGAAGATGTCAGGTGGGCCAGAGGTTTCTGTGAGAGCTGTAGAAGTTCCTGGCAGAAGGAGACCTTTGCAGAGGTTGGCTCCTGGTGTTCCTGGACGGGTGGAGATGCTGTTGCTGCTGGATACTGCGTGCTGCACAAAGGTTTAGGGAAAGACCACCCAGCAGGGGTCCAGTGAGACCATCGTGGTGGTCCATCCCCCATGGAAGGTCTTCCAGGTCTTCAGGGGCTGCTGCTCACTAGCATGAGATTTAAACCTTCTGGGACAACCATTTCTACTGTAAAAAGGGCGCCTGGAGGCACAGAAGGGTCCGTGCATTGGGATGCATGCTTATGGTTCAACTTCTGCCCGGGGCTACCTGCCCAACCTGGTCTGCAAAGGGGCTGTGCAGGTCCAGGGGGCCTGTTTGCAGCCGGTGGTGGCTACGGTGGCTCCTCCTTTCTTGTGTACAACCCTATAGTTTTCTTCACCCCGTTTTCTACCCACCTCCAACCAGTTCACTAGTGGGAAGCAAACCTTGAAGTCCAGTTTGGCTTTCTGAGGGCTTTTTTCCTCCCCTGTGTTGTTGTGGAGAGTGAAAGAAAGGGGAGAGCAGGGTACTTCTACAGCTAAACAGCCCGTGTTTGGATGACTGGGGTTGGGGGCTTGGGGAACTTTCCTAGTTGGGGTCTTGAAGGAATGGGGAACCCATGTCAATATTTGGGAAACCCCATTTTGCTGCGAGTTTTAATGCAAACAATGTTCCCTGTGGCAAAAGTTTTCACCAGGCTCATCACACCGAGATAATTTGACAACCAGCGTGGGACACCCAAATGCATGCTCCAAGGCAAAAGCCGTTTTGTGTCTTCACAGCCTTTTTTGTTTGCCAAACCATGTAGTTGGTCCATGCCTCGGAGTAAAACCGAACGATCCGGTATTTGCAGCCACAGTTTCCAGACGAGCTTTTCGTCCTGTGGAGCCCTGGCGAGGTGGCATCTGGCTGTCCCCGGACGAGCTGTGTCCCACCACAGCCGGTGGAAGGCAGTGCTTTGGAGACCATCTTGTGACACTGATACACCAAAAAAAAAAAAAAAAGAAAAAGAAAAAGAGGAGGATCAGCTCTTCATCTGGAATGGAAATAAAGCTGGTGAAAGGACGGATGTTTTCTCTTTTGCCTTGAGGTTAGAAAACAGCAGGAAATCCTTGCTTGAAGAAAAGGCACATGGCCACCAGTATGACTTGTGCAGGCTCTGCTCCCTTGAAGTCAGTCTGGAAACAGAGTTTTGCGGTGGATAAAATTTCACAGACTTCCCATGGTTTCTGACTGCAGCTTTTCTCGTGCCTGCTTTGCAGCTAAACCTTAAATTTCTGCCATATTTGCGCTGGCTTGGGAGGCGGTGTTCACGCAATTGCTGTCACCTAGCTGGGTGAAGCAAATACTGGTTTATCTCGACACCTTTACGTGTGGCGTGACAAAATACCAACGCGAGCAAGAGTTTGCAGAAGCAGCCTTAGCTGGAGCCTCTCTTTTTGTCCGGGCATCCAACCCCACCAAGGAAGCGAACCCCTAACTGGTGACCCCACAGCCTGCAGAACCAACTTTGCCTTTCTAGCTTATTAATAAGCATTGTTTCTGAGTAACCGAGATGTATTGAGTTGGGACTCCCCGAGTGCGAACAGCCAGAGATAGCTTTGACTTTTCCTTTTTTTAATTTACCTTGCGGGGCTGTGGGAAATGAGCAATCCCTCTGGCTGTCAATATTGCCAGCGGTGCTACCAGCCCTGTGACAAGGAAAGGGGGGTCAGCGGGGGGCTGGAGGAACCAGGCACCCCGGGACCGACGTCTCAGCCTCGCGCCCAACCGGAGCTGACATGTCCGGCGTGATGAGACTCGAGTCGACGGCGTTCTTGCAACTCCCAGAAAATGCCTTTTGCTTCGGCTCTTTCCCCTTCCCAACTTTCCCAGGCGGATTCTTCCTTTTATTTATCCCTCCTCAGCCCTGAAGGCTCCTTCTGGGGGCTCAGCCACTTTGCAGAGGGGCTCCTTTTTAACATCTTGCCTCTTTGCAGAGGAAACCTCCACCTTCGCATGATGCTGATGGTAGCGGGGAGCAGGGTGGCCGGGGGGGGATCTGCTCAGCCCACTCGTGTAGGAGCTGCCGTTTCGCTCTGCATCCCTGCCTCTCCCACCACCCTCTCTTTTCCCTTGCCAGGGCTTTCGCTGGAGGTGGTGTTTTCAGGGTGGCCTGGCCTTGGTGGTGTCCCATCCCACACTTTCAGGGCAAGGAGAAAGCAACCTGGGCTGCCAGGTGGCCAGGGAGGGAAGAGTATCACCTGTATCTCAATTAAGTGATAATGAAGTGGTATAATACAGCTTGGTGGCGCTGGGAGGAAGGAGATGAGAAGGTGATATAAGGAGTCCTCAGTGGTTCCCTAACTCTGTGTGCTCCTGCTCCTCTTCCTCAGAGTGCTGGGAGGTGGCCTGAGGGTGCTTGGTGTCCTGGGACCTTCTTCCATGCCGTGTTGGAGACCTGAGGGCAGCAGAGCCGTTGGGCCCCGGGGGGATGATTCTCCTGCGTGTGGATCACAAACTGTGAGTGGGGCACTGGGGCGGGGGGTCGGCGGGGAGTGCTGCTTGGCTTGTGGGGTGGGGGCGTGTGTGTGTATGTGTATTTTTTGGGCGTGCTGCCCAGGTCCTTGTCGCTCCGGTGCGTGGTGGTACTGCCCATTGGTCACCTCGTGTTTTCCAAGCGCCTGCTATTTTCCTTGGCTGTTTTAAACTGTTGGGCTCCCTGCTGGAGTAAGGAAGAGAGTTGGGTATTGTTTGGGGTTTTTTGGCTGGGAGTGGGGTGCGAGCCCCCCTGGCTGGGCTGATGGGGGCTGCTTGGCATTGCTTTTGCTGGTGCTTTGAGACCCCCTTCAAGCTCTCTGGTGTCCTGGGATGTGCTCAGCTCCTGCCGGCTTTTCCCCTGCACCTGGTGTAGGCAGGAGCCCCTTCCTCTGCCTGCGGTGGGCAGGCTGTGGCGGCAGCTTGGGCAGGAGCTCCGGGGCAGCTCAGCTTTGGCTTTGTCTGATGTGCAATAGGACCAACAGCGATAAACACACAAAGGCTTTTCTCCTATTGCGCGTCTCTCTCTAGCAATGCCATGTGAGAAATCCTTTAACATCTCACTTTGTGTTGCACAAATGTCTTTTCTGGCGCTCCTGCGCTGTACATCCAGCCGAGCGCTGAAGCAGAGGGGCATGTGCTTCGTTGTGTTCCTTCTGCTGAAGCAGGAATCACCCCTGTTTTGAGGATGGGCATAAGAGAAAGGCTGGAGGGTGCTGCAGGGCTGGATGCTGACCCCAGGTGTGGTGTTGCTCCTCATCCATCAGGGTGGATGGGGAGGAACCAGGTGGAGAGAAGGGAAGGGGCTCCTTGGTGTCCCACCACGGCTTGGCTGGGGAAGCAGAGAGCCAGGAGGGACCTCTTGGCTTCCCACACCAGCTCTTGGGTAGCATTGCTATTGATTCCTGGAGGCAGGCTGGAAGGCAAAGAACTGATTTCCCACATCTTCCCTACTCTGATACTCTGCACCCAGCTGCCTGGGCAAACCTTGTCACCCAGGTGGCTTTGGGCACCTCCTCTGATGGCCCCTGTGGGAAAAGGCAATGTGTGGTTTGGGTGTTTAGTCGCTTTACGTGGCTTCTGCAGCTGGGTCGCTCCTATCTCGTGTCCCCCTGTGTGGCAGGAGGCTCCATCCCGGTGCCATTTGTCTTCAGTAGGTTCCATTTATCTCTGGCGAGAAGCTTCAGACCCAAACCATCTTAAGTGATCTACAAAAGACAGTGATAAGTACCTTCCCCCATCATTACGGCTCCATTTTATCACGGTGGTGATAGCAATAATGGCGGTTGTAACCCCCATCAAGTCCACTTAACATGGTTCATTTTCAAAAGTCACTCAATGCCTCCTGACAGTCCGGCCGGGCGGTATGAAAAGATCATTTAACCCTGATGATCCGAGGGAGCCGGCAAGTGGGAAAAGGAGCCCCGGCAGCCGGAAAGGAGCCTGCATGGGGTGGGCAGGGGAAGACCATTGATTTTATGACAAGGGGCAAAACCACTGTCAGTGCGGAGCAGTGTAGATCGGGGGGACGTTTCAATTAGCGCTGGCGGGAGAAATCCCAGGGAAGGCAGAAAAGCCTGGCCTGCCTCGCCTATTATTATTTTTTTTTAACAGTGAAAAATGAACCCGAAATTAGAATCCCTATTAACAATTAGCGTAATTAAAGGCGACACGTTATAATTTCAGCAGAAAGGCGCTTTATGATGATACGGTGGCCTGAGATAATTGCAGCCGGCGCTTGGCTGAGGTGAGCGGTAAATGGACGGCGCGGTGGCCCACCTGCCACTCACGCAGCCCTGCTATTATCCTGCCTGACGTTGCTCCGGTCCTGCCTCGCCGTTCAAAGTAAAGCCATCCCCTCGCCACCTCTGAGTCGTTTAGAAATTGCTCCTAAAGTGCACTTGGTTTTAAAGGTGGGGGCGGGGGGGTGGTGGTGGTGGCAAATGGACGCTCTGGTTTGCAGGGGAGGCGCCCCACAGGCGGTCAAAGCTGTCTGGGCTGTGTCGATGGCCGAGTTTGCAATGACGGAGGAGACCCCACAGCAGAGATTATCCTCTCGGCTGCCTCACCCACCCATGTCAAACCCGTAGCTCTGTCTTGCCGCCACGTTCAACGCAAGCTTGGCCATGGAGGCATCCAGCCCTCTCGCCAGTGCTGTGTCTCGGCCTCAGCATCCCTCCGGGTATGTGCTGTTCCTCCCCAGATCTCCAGGGCTGACCAAGCCCTGGGTTCTGAGCTGCCCCCCGACCCTTCCTCACCTCCCCCGGGGCTCCCCCTGCCCAGCGGGGACAGCCTGGGGACGGCAGCCTGGCAGCTGTCACCTGCGACGGGGGGAAACGCCTACCGATGCTTTGAAAGCAAAGTTGCTCAAACTTGGCAAACGAGCAGCGCACGCTCTCGCTTTCAGGTTAGGTTATCTGAATAATTACATGAGCGACGCTATCCCAGAGTGTCTTGGAATATGCAGAAATATATTCCATCTGTGTATGCCACGGCATCAAAGTCAAAGAGCTCTGTGAAAGGAGGTCGGTCTCGCTAATACTGGAATTTGGGGTTTGGGGGTGGTGGAAGAAACGCTAAAAATCAGAATCATACACTGCCAAAATGACCCATTTGGGTTTAGGTCCAAAAGCTTGAATTTTGAGGGCTCTTTTTTTTTGTATTTGAGATCATTTTGGATTATAGTTTACATAAGACAATGTGAACCTTGAAAGTGTTCAGCTGGAAGCAGAGCTGTCAATTCTGTGGCAAAGCAGCGCTTTGATCACCGGGAGAGGAATTTTTATTTTATTTTTTTTTAGTTGTTTTTTTTTTTTTCCTCTGCTGAGGATCTAGAACTTGCTGGGGAGGTTTCTTCCGCGTTTGGAGCAAAGTCAGGAGAAGTGGCTTTTTTGCAGTCCCTGCCCCTCTGGGCGCTCCTGGGCTCCGGAGCACGGGGAGCATCATCGCCGGCCGTGCTGCTCCATCCTGGGGTGGGGGAGCAGGACCGTGCCGGGGTTGGAGCGGTTTGCTCCCAGTGGAAGGCAGTTACTGGCAATTTACAGCGTGTTCGAGGAAGTCCCTTGGAAGAGGGTTTAAGAGTCGTTGAGTCAACATGAAACGATATATCAGTTAATGAAGTTTAATAGCACTGAATAAGAACTGCACTGCGGCTCTGGGATCCTCTTGCAAATGCAGTTACGGTCTGAAAAAAGAACGGCTGGAAAAGCAATCCCTTGCTCCTGTCCATATGTTGTTCCCTCCGTGCTTTGCAACTCGGATGCCTTTAATCGCAAGCCAGTCCCACAGAGGTGATAACAGGAGCTGGCTGGCATCTCTTCTGCTCCTGCAGCATCAGCAGGAAGATGAGTCCTGGGCATTTCAGAAGAGTGAGTCAGGCCTTTCCCAAATTAGCTCCAAAACCAGCATTTCAACAGTAAGGCCCAGGGTGGAGCTCTGCTCTCCTCTCTCTAATTCCTCTGAAGGTCTTTGAGCTTTGCAGCAAAGGAACTTTTCTAAAACAGAGTTTTCTGTTTTTCCCCCCCCCAAACACGTGTGCTCAGGAATGAAGATCTTGGCATCCCGGACAGGGGTTTGCTGATGGCAATTTTCTTTCTCATGAACATCTAAAGTCGTCTTGGGATGTCTGCAAAACCTAGGGTGTGTGTGTGGGGGGGGGGAGGGGGGGCTGGG
The DNA here is from genome assembly GCF_028500815.1 of Rissa tridactyla. Taxonomy (NCBI): domain Eukaryota; kingdom Metazoa; phylum Chordata; class Aves; order Charadriiformes; family Laridae; genus Rissa; species Rissa tridactyla. The sequence goes on from NC_071473.1 coordinate 23,127,046, forward strand.
GAGAGAGGGAAATGAGAGAGAAGACAAAGAAACTGCAGAAGTGTTCACAGGATGGCAGATTCTTTTTCGATACCCCATAGTCCTGCCCTGTGCCATCACGTGTGGCTGCTGGCTGCTGTGATCCTGAAGGAACGGGGCAGGTGTCACCACCCAGGATGGGAGGGCAGAGATTAGCCCTGAGCACAGGGTCTGAGTTTCCTAATGTGTGTTTTAATTAAAAAAAAAAAAAAAAAAATCATCCGCGGTGATGCAGAACCTGTCTGGGTCCCATAAGGTGCTTGGAACAGAGCAAATCTTCCAGGTGATGCTCGGATGGTGACCCAGGCCGCTTTTTCAGAGGCGTGCATGTTGGTGGGAATCGCTGGGTAGGTGGTGCTCCTGGAAACGCTGGCCATCCTCGGAGCACCTCTGGCTGCAGAGAGGAGGAGGAGGATATCAAATCCCCTCTCTGACTGCTCCATCGTGTCCAGCTTCTCCGAGGGCAGGGTTCCACTGTCCCTACTCGCCTCCTGCTCTGCCGGGATGCTGCTTGCTGCGACAGGGAGGTGAGCATCGAGCTTCTGTCTTTAGAAAACCTTGCCCCAGTTTTCTCTGGAGCGCTCGGAGGCACCGCGTTTAAGGAGTGCTGTGTCCCTGCCAAGCTTCGCTGTGCCGCTCCGCCAGTCCGAGCAGCCGCCCGGCTCAAGAGAATGCTGCAGGAATTTGTCTGTCCCGAGGAGGGCATTCCCTCTCCCAGCCCCGGCCTCGGCTCTGGGGGCCTGGACTGTTCTTGCAAGAAATGCAACCAGAAATACCACCGTTGGGCAGGTCTGGAAAGCAATGAGGAATGTTTCGGGTTGCTCTGGTTTGAAAGCATCTGGGACCGGAGTGCGTGTAGGTGCAGAGGGCTCTTTCCAAAGTCCGTAGCTTGTCCCCGACATCTTCTCTTCTCCTCAGCTCTTCCATGAGCTCCCGTGGAGGGAAAGCTGGGCCTGGCTTGTCACATCTCACTGCTGCCGTTCGGTGCCGGGGAGGGTGGCTGTGACGGTGACAAAGTGAGTCCCTGTGTGCTGTGTCCCTGCTTGGGAAATGCTGACTAAGTGGGTGCTTGCAGGGCAAGGGGGGCTCGCAGGAGGTGACCAGACCTCCAGGGAGGGCAGTAACGGGGGTCTCCCACTGCTGCTGCCCCTGGGGCGTGGGTGGGAGCAGCACCTGCTCCAGCACCTTCCTGGGCCAGGGTCTGCAAGTGTCCCCTGGCCATACCCTTGTCACCACCTCCAAACTCCCGTGGCCGCCACCTCTAAAGCCTCTGTCACATGCAATACCCTCCGCCTCCCCATGGCAGCCATTGAGGGGTGCTGGGGAAACTGGGGGGGGGCAGAGTCAGTGCCTGGCGACACCCTCCTTTCCCAGCCCATGGTGGGCTCCCCAGTGCGGCCGGGGTCGGGGCCAGCGCCTGCACCGAGCGTTCCTGATGCAAAACGGCACCAGGGTGGAAGGGAGGGTGGAAAATCCAGCAGGGCTGGAAGCCCCTGGATGTGTTTTGCTGGTGCTGAGCAGGCTGGGAGGAGAGTGCGTTGGAGAGGAGGGACCCTGCAGCGCATCCAGCAGCCCGGCAGTTTCAGGCACACGCGAGTATCAGAAGGGGGACATGCCCCTTGGCACGCTCAAAGGTCAAATATTTAGAATAAATGGTGCCTGACCCTTTTCCCCTCCCTCTCTTCCCTTCCCTCCCGCGCCTTCCCCAGTGCCAGTTCCCAGTAACCCAGGTCCAATAATTTGCTTGTAATAAAATGTGACTGCTGGGGCTATTTTTACGGAGCTGGCACTCATTTGCATGCCGGCTCTGTGTGGGGCCCCAGGCAATCTTTTTTTTTTTTTTTTTCCCTTCTCCCTTCCCCCTCCTCTTCCCCCCCACTTCCCCCACCCCGCTGGCATCCCTCTGATCAGAAGTGACAACAGAAACACAGCCGTATTTCCCGGAGATTTACCGAGTTAGACGATGAAAGCTCGGAGGAACAGTAACAATAGGAAGGGGGGATGCGAAGGAAAGCGGCGGGGGGAAGTTCCTAAACTGATCGTTTTCAAATGTCAGCTCTGCTCTCGGGGGCTCTGGCGGCTCTGGGAGCGAGCCCCTGGCTTATGGAAATGCCGGGAGGCAGTCGAGGTGGAGGCGTGCGGATGGAAGAGGCCAGCTCCGGTCCTGCTCATCCCCCAGGGCTGGAGAGCCTTTGCTCCTTCTGGGTGGCTCCATTGGGTTTTGTTCTTGACCTTCTGGTGCTGCCACCCACCTTCTTGGGGGGCTTCTGGGGGTGCTGCACCCCTCTGCATCCTTAGAGCAGCCCAGGAGCGGTTTCTTTTCTCGGGAGCTCTGGCCTCCATCACCCTTCTCAGCTCTGGGGTGTCCCCTGGGCACTGTAGGGAGGGAGTGTGGTGGGGACCAGGTTGGGACATGGTGGGAGCAGAGGCTACAGGAGAGCCAGTGGCCGAATTTTTTGGGAAATTTGTTTTTTTTTCTGTTGTGATTGCTCCCCTCCCAGCTCAAACAACCCCCTGCTAAAAGTGGGCTTGGGAAACAAGTGCTGCTCTCCTGATGCTGGAGGCGTCTTGGAGGTAGGGCTTCAAGCTCCACATTTAAAGGTGCCAAGAGGCTGCCCGAGCTGCTGCTGCCACCGGGCTGCAGCAGATCAGGTGGGGGGCCCTTGGTGGGGATTTTGGCCGGGAGCCCGCTGGGATGGCCGGGCACCGCACCAAGCCCCGATGGTGCGTGGGGCGCTGGGCAGCACGGAGGAGTTGGGAGCAAGGTGTGATTGCGATGCCCTCTCCTTCCACCCCACCAGCTGCGTGTGGGCACCCAACACCCCCATTGCCAGCTATTTTATCAAGCAGCTCCACTGGTGACGGGGACAAGTGGGACCCTCCCAGCTGGGGCCTGTAATACAGGCTGCTTGGTCGCCCCCGTCCTCCTCCTGCCTGTCCCCGTCCCCCCTCCACTCCCGCTCTCTCTTTCTCTGTTTCTCTCCTCAGCGCCACTGTCAAGCAACTTGATCACCTGCCAGCCCGTATTGATTTTTGCTTCCCAATCTCCAAGCTGGATGGAAGGAAAAGATTAAAAACAGTTTGTCAGTTTGAAGTTGAATAAGAATTCAGCACAAGGGACGTCGCAGCAGCTTGGAGGGGGTGTGGGGGGGTGGGGAGTAGAAGGGGTCAAGGCCAAATACGACATTGGGGGGAGCACAACCCTTTTGCACCCTCTGCTCCGTTGATGCCCCCGCAGTGGCCTGATCCAGCCCATCTAATGAATCTCAATGACCTCTTGGCTGTTGGTGGAAGTCTGCCTTCACCCCTTGCCCTCTGGGTCTGGGCATCCCGTGTCTGTTGCTCTGGGGGTCCTGGTGTCCTGGGACACCCCACCCCCCCTGCACTTGGCATCTCTGCCTCCTCTTGCTCCTCATCTCCTTGCTACTCCGCCGGTGGTGCCCAGCCCCGGCGCTCCCATCCCCACGTGTCCCTGCTGCCGGTGCCATTAGTATTCATGTGGTGGGTCTCCTGCTGTCCTTGTCAAGACTGAGTGGGCAGACTAAGGAAATTTGCCCTTCAAAAAATGAGAATCATTTGAGTCAGGGAAGCTCTTCCCTCGTGCGTGTGGTTTCCTTGCCAGCCCGAGGGATGACGAATAGTCCACGGCCATCCCTGTGCAGAGAAAAAAGGGCTGTTTGGTTGAGATTTGGCAGGTTGCGCTGGGTACAAGCAAGGGTTGCATGGGGGCTGGGAATTGAGCCCTACGCTGTTGGGCTGCGTTGAATTCGGGCTGCGTGAAGGGGGCCATGCCCAGGGTTTGGTACTCCATCAAGCAATGGAGGATGCTCGGAGGCAAGAGGGAGCCTTGCAGGTTGGTTCCTGCGCCCCCTGAGGTGTCGGCACAGGCGGGCTCAGGGCTGCACCACTTGCCAAAATCCCCCAGCAGAGCTGCTAAGCCCATGGGGTGGGACAGAGCAGTGGCAGCTGAGGCTGGAGGCACAGTCCTCAGCTGATGTCCATGCAGTCATGAGCCTGCACTTCTGCCGTGGGTGGGAGTTTCTTGGCCTGGCATTGTTTTTTCTCCCCTGGAAGGGGAGGACAAGAGAGCCGGAGGCTCAGGACTCTCCTTCCTTGCTGCTACCATCTCTGGCCAGTACCCAGTAAGGATCTGCTGAGATATATTTGCCTACATAAAAAAGGTAGGGTGGATTTACTTCCATTTATACCTGCAGGTGTATTTCCTTATCTAAATAATAGATGGTTATGTCCTCAGCCAGGGTAAGCTGGCAGAGTTCCTCCAAGGTCAGCAGAGCTGTGCTGGCTGACATCCAGAGGAGACGACCTGGTCCTTCCAAGAAATAGCAGTGCAGTAGCTGCATGGGGTGAGGATGGAAAGGAAGGTGTCCCTGTTCATGGAGGGTTTGGGAGGTCTGGATTGCAGCTTCTCCGACTTGTCCCATGTCTCCCAGGACAAACATCTGAGCTGCAGGTGGGGTCTGCACCTGCCAATGGAGGACTGCCACTTCTCAGTCAATGGGGGAGAGACCGGTGCTTCCCAAAGGCTCTTCTGCCTGTCCTGGGTGGTGTGGGAGATGGTTCAGCTCCTGGCAACACCACTTGGTCTTTTGATACTCTGTTTTGCTCTCTGGCTAAATCAAGGTGGTCTTTGGGGAACATGAGATGGTGGTGCTGAGGACAAGCTCTCCCCTGTTCCCATCTCTTCCCTTCAACCCCTGGATCCAGCACCCGCCTTCTCCCTAAGGTGATAGGTACCTGAAGATCTTTTTTCCTCCCATACCTCCACTAAGCCGACAGCTCCACTGAGGGTGATGCCCAGTGCAGGAGCAGGTTTGAGCACAGCCAGAGGAGTGCTGCTTGACCAGCAGGACATGATGTATTCTGTTACCGTCTCAAGGCTTTTGGAGGGGGGTGATTATTCTCATTCCCTGCTGAAAAAACAAGGTGAGAGAGGTGGCAGCTGAGGCTGGTGGATGGGCAGATCCAGCCACAGACTCCCAGTGTTGCACTGGAGAGGTCAGGTCATCCTCCCCAGACTGCTGGCAACCAATGGGTAAAGGTGGACCACGAAAATCTGGGGGTGGCTTTGGTGGATGGAGCCCAAGCCTCCCCTTCTCCCCAGGGTGAGAGCAAGTGCTCCGGGGGGCGGCAGGCAGGAGATGCCAGAACAAGTGAAGCACAAGAGGCTCACAGGGAAAGGTCATGGAGAGTTTTAAGTAGAAATGTCACTGTTGTTCTGTCAAAGGGATAAGAGAGCCAACACGCACGCGGCGAAGTGGCTGCTGCCATGGCGGGGACGGCAGGGTCACCGAGCTGCAGCTCGCCGGCCCCGCTTTGCCCAGCCCTGGGGAAGGGGCTTGGTTGGGCTGGTTCCCTGCAGCCATCACCTCCCCAGCCTCGCCCTCCCTCTCCTCCCCTCTTTTCCCAGCGCTCCTCTGCGCTCTCTCCCCAGCAGGGTCCATTCTGGTGCTGTCGGATCCGGGTCCCAAGGAGATCGTGGCACCTCCTGGGGAGGTGGGAGAGCAAAGGGGAAACCCTGCATGTGCCAATGCCAGTCGGGCCATGCCTGGCTAGGAAAAACCAGATTTTCCCCCCATACAAAGCACAGCCAAATGAGCGATCACCCCTTGCTGCCATGCTGTGACCGTGCCCTGTGTCCCTGCAAATGCTCCTCTCCAGCCCTGGCGCCCTGCTGTCGTGAGCAGGGAGGGAGAGCGGAGCTGCAGGCTCCAGCGTGGGTACCCAGTGGACCGGGAGGAAGGGACTGCTGACACTTGTGTGTCCCCTTGGCTTTGCGAGACCCCAGGGCGCGGGGATGGGTGGCACAGGCGGCAGAGCAAGCGGCTGCCTGCCCCTTTGCTCTGCACACTGGGGTCCTCTGCATGAGGAGGAGCTGCCATCACCCCACCACCCAACAGCAAGGAAGGGATGGGGCTGTGGAGCTGCCGCATGGCCGGCACCAACTCCGGAGCCTGCCTCTAATAAATATATATATATATATATATATATATATATATATATATATATTTCTTTTTTTTCCCCCAGCCTTAATTACTGAATTTCCATATCATCAATTCCCTGCGAGTCAGCACTTGACAGGGAAGGCTGTGGCTACTGTCCTTGCTCCTGCCATCAGAGAGCACCCGCTCCGTCCAGGGGACAGCTCTCAAAACGTTATTTTTATCTCTGTCTCATAAAGCCTGTTCCGTATAAATATATTTTAATTAATTAATAAATGGGACATAATGAATTCTGGCAGGGTGACATTTGAGCATAAAGCGAGGCTTAAACAGATCCTGACATGTGTTAGCTGGGAAAACACAACACACCCGCATGTGCGCCACACACACACACATATATATATTTCTTTATTTGTTGTGAGTGTTATGCAATGCAGGGGGAGATGGGCTGTTTTTAGGAAGTGGAGGTGAGAGCCACAAGTGGCGGCTCTGCCGGAGAACCATGTAGGCAGTCCCCTGGGTTGCCTCTGTCCTGAGACAGAGAGGAGGAGGAGGGAATAGATTGCTTCCTCTCCTGGAGACTGATGAGATGTCTCCAAAGAACAGGGCTTGCTGGAAATGCCTTGTCTCATCCAGCCAGCGCCATCGGCTCCCGTGGCCCTGCTGCAGGTCAGAGCAGGGGCTACTTGACTTTCTGGCCGTACCTGGGATGAGAGTCTCAGGCTCCTGCTGCCTTGTGGGCAGTCTTCAGTCCCACCCAGAAATACAACCTTGTGGTGCCATGTTTGCCTGGGTAGGTCATGATGCTGTGGTGTGCTGCATGGGTTTTTGTTTCCCTAAAATACAGTTTTGCAAAAGAATATAAGTAAAAAGGACAGAGCAGGGCTGTGCTGGGGCTCCCTGCCAGCCCTGGCACTGGTGTGGTACCTTCCTATGGATCTGAGGGATGGAGGGGACACCCCAGTGGTGACCCTGTTGTGGACCGGGGATTGGAAGCTTGAAGGAGCAAGGATGATCCTGTGACTGGTCAGGGTGATGTTTCTGACCTGACTTGGTTCTGGTGGCACCTGATGTGGAGAACATTGCAAGAGGTTGTCACAGGAAGGGGTGCAAGAGCTGGCATGCGCTGGGATATACTGGAGTAGTGAAAACTTCACCCATTTCCTTCTAGTACCTCTGTGCATCTGAAGGTCACCTTTCCTGCACAAAGCCAGTGGCAGATCTGCTCTTACATAGCTGGGATCCAGGTTTTGATCCAGTTGTGGATGCTGTTTCTCAAAGCCTGTCATTACTTGCGTGTCAGGGTCTCAGTACGGCCCACTGGAGGGAGAGTAGGGTCTAACGGTGAACATTGCCCAGTCTCAGATCTTAAAAATCTTCTTCCTTCCAAAGTTTGGAGGTGTGAATTTATGGCTCTGCTCTGCTGCAGCTCAAGGAAGAACGAGTCAGAAAATGACGTTGGTACCAATCATGTGTGCTCTAGATGGAAAGGGTGCACCTATGTGTATTACAGTGTGTGTGTGTGAAGGTAAAAGCAGTACAGAGGAGTCCTTCAGCAGCACAGAAGACCCGTAAGCCTGACAAAGCCTTCCTGTGCTCTGCGGGTGTCTTCTTCTGCAAGCCCTCGGCAGACCTCCCTCTTTGCAGCTGCCCTCAGTTGCTGCCTGCGACGGTGCCCACTGACTTTTCCTTCCCCTGCCGAAGCCCCTGGCTGTCAGTGGGGAACCCAGTGGGCTTCGCTCAACTCCCTGCCTTAAGCTTTTCAGCGGCATCACAACTTTTCTCTATCATGCGTTATCCCAGCATCGTGCCTGCATCCTGATCTGCCTCTGGGGAATTTTGGGAGATGAAAGGGCACAGCCAGGGCACTTTGACCTATTATAGTTGCATATGTACGCGTATTTGATCAAATAGGAAGGGCGTGCTGTTTGCTGTTCAGCTTCAGTTATGAGCTTTGGCTGCTGGAAGGATCACGTGGAAGCGGATTTGAGGCTGGTCTCCATGTGGGAGGGGGCGGGTGGGTAGACTGGGGGATTTTAGTGTTTTTCCTCCATGGAACGGGTCAATATTCCTCCCCTCTCCCTCGAGTAGCTAATAATATAGTGGTTGGCTCTTCTTCGCCCAGCAGGGTTATTGTCATCCTTGCTAAAGTTTGACATTTTACACTTTAACTAAGCACAGCCTTAGGCGAGAAGCTGCTAAGAGACAGATTTCCTTATTAAAAGAAGATGTCACCAAAAGAGCAAGTCAACAAATATGCCACTGCCCAGAAACAGCCGTGCAGCTGGGGGAGGCGAGGAGGGTGGTGAGTGGAGCCGGCGTGGATGATGGGCCATGGAGGAGACAGCCTGAGCCATCTGGGGACACGAGGTGCCTTCACCCACCTCTCCCAGAGCAAGGCACCGTCCCGTATGGCCCGTACATCCAGCATCTATTGCGATGAGGCTCCAGGGACCTCACGGGGACATGAACCATCCCCACTGTCGTCTGTTAGCTACAGGGCGTTCATCTGGGTGTCTGTGCGGGGAGGGTTTCTGAGTCTGAAAACATTTTCAAGGATTTTTCTCAATATTGCGATTGCAAAATGCCAGACACACACAGAAAGCTGCAGGCAACCGCTTTTTTTTTTTTATATATATATAATCTGAGTGTGCCTGGTAATGTGCCTTTTCCCTATGCTGCTGACAATGGTTTTTTTTGCTCCCCTTTATAGAGTTTAAGTATAATACACTTAATAGCAGTTAGTGATGTCAGTGCTCTTTGGTATAGCAAATCTCTGGTGTGAGATAATCTTAGTTAATGATCAGCATAAAACAGATAGAGGTCAGTATTTTAGCATCGCTATAAATCCCGCATTTACTGTGGCAGAGTTGGAAGGCGGCAATCCCATTAACCTTTCTACTGTATTGATAGGGCGTGCGTCCCACTGTGGTCAGTTGGGGTGGAGGAGCAGCCTGGTTCAGCCCTGTGGACCTGCTGCCGTCCTCCTCCTCTTCCTCCTCGGACTTGCGGTCACCTGTGAGGCTCAACCGGGGCACAGGATCACGTCCACGGGGTGGATGCCCCATCTCCTGCTGCAGCCTAACTGGAGGTGACACGGTGGGAGAGCAGCATCTTCTGGGCCAGGAGGGGATGGGAAGATGCTGGCAGCTCTTACACCCTGCAGGTCCCACGTTGGAAAGGGCAGGGCAAGACGCACACAAGCCAGGTGCTGTGGGAGAGCCCCGCTGCTGCCAAAACCCCCGGGATATCTCTGAACCATGGTCCAGGTCGGTAGCCCCTGTGGATTTTGGCGAGGCGACGTTGGGTCTCACCAGATGTGAATCCACCCCAGTGCAGTGCTCTAGTAACCTGGAGATACAGGCAGTGTGGAGGGGGGGTGGGGGGGGAAGAGAGAGATAAAAAAAGTCAATGAAGCATTATGGTTAAGAATAAAATTGCATAAAAGTCAGGAAATAAAACATTTAAAGCTCCTACAGGAACGTTAAATCGGTGAAGACTGTACTTGCACAGCATCGGCCCTGTTTTCCCTGGGTATCGGGGCTGTTCCTTTCCTCTGCTTGATGGGCAGCGCTTAGGGTGAACCCTGCTGCTTCCCACGCTGGCGTACGGCTGGAATAGCGCTGGGTTTTCTTGGCAGAGCTGGGAGCTGGGGCTGCCGTCGGGCCCTGCTGTGGAGGCACTGGCTTTTAGGTTACCTGCCGAGCCTTGGATGCACGTTACCAGTGGATTTCAGAGAGTTCCTGGCCTCAGGGAAGAGCCTTTTCCTGAAAATCCCCCAAGGTTTGGTGTGACAGGGTGTATGTGTGCCACCTTGGAGATTTTTGGCAGCTGGCATTAAAAGAAAAACATCTTGGCATGGTCCGTGTGCCTTCGATGCACTCAACCTGCATGGCCGAACACAGGCAGTGGGTGTTAGTTTTCCTGCTGTTGGGATAGTTTTTTCTTCTCCATCTCAATTTTTAGAATAAATCAGCGAGGTGGTGGTACGTGGGGAGGGTGGGCAATGTGGCTCTGGAGGGACTGCGCTTCTTCAGAAGAGCATCCGTGCTCCCAGGACCCGCTACCTTGGGGCCTAGGGGGAGGATGGAAGAGACCTGCGTGGGGATGGAAGGAGGTGGTGGCACCCCGTAGGCATGGCCATGAGGGTCCCCAACAGGTTCCCTGCAGCACGGTCTTCTTGCAAAGCCTCCCTCCCTGCCTCTTCTGTCCTCTCTCCTCCTAGTCCCCGTGAACAGGGAGGATTTGTCTCGCAACATTACTCAGAGGCCCAGGGTTTCGCTGCACTTCAAACCACACCTTCTCCCCGATGTCCTTGATTAGTTGCCTTGGTTGTAGGGTAGCGCTAATTTGATCAGCGTTAGAAATCAGTGCAGTGCTGGAACCTTTTTCCCTGTCTTTCAACTGAATGGATAGAGAGGGCAGAAATAAAGGCTCCCTCGGGTTCTGGTTCATATGTCACCATGAAGTGCATTAATGAATCACTGGTCCCAGAGCACATTTGCGGCTTGTTACTAGCAGATAATCCTGCACCGTGACCCAATTGCTACTTGGCTGCCCAAGAGGAGATCTTTCTCCAAGGCCCCGAGGAGCAAAGATGGTCTGGGCTGGAAGTCGCCTTCAAGCTTTGGAGCTGAAGCTGACGCCTTCATTAGGGAGGGTTTTCCTGGCTCTAGTGCTTGGGTTTGGTTTTGTGCTTTCTTTTGGGTTTAGTTTCTTTTCTATTAATGGAGAAAGCTTGGAAAAATAGCCCCAGAAAAATTGCGACCGTATCATCCTGCCACCGGAGGACATCCCCTGAATTATTGTCTAGCTTTGCTGGATGTCTCGTGCCTTTGATCAACTACAGAAAGGCTCCCCGATGTTCCCGGTCACTTCACGCCTCCGTGGCAATGGGGAGGTGGGGTTGGCCCAGAGAGGAGAACGGGAGGGAGGTAAGGGCTCCTGTAGCAGGAGAGGTGGTGACAGTGCTGGGGCGAGGAGACAGTGGGACCTGTGAACTCCAGGGGCCATCATCAACTGCAGCACAGCCGTAACCGCCTCACTCGAGCTGTCCCCAGGCCACTTTGCTTGGGAGGGAGCTGCCACGCACCATGCCACGAGGCTGGTGGCACGTGCCCAAACAACTGCGCCCTGGTCCCAGCGAGCTGGCAGATAATCCGAGGTAAATCTAAATGCTGCTGCTCCTCCTCCCTGCCCTCCGGAAAAAAAAACAGCCAGCCCCATTCTCTAGAAAAAGGAGACAGCGTTTTCAGCTAAGGCATTTCTAATCCTGTATTTAGATGTTTTTATCTGGCTCCTTATTTTGCGGGGAACGATGATGTTATCTCTGCCCCTTGCAGGGAGATCTGGATGCGCTTCCTAGACTTCAGGCTTCTTCTCTGACCTTGAGCAAGGTCACTTCAGCTCCCCTCGCCCCAGTGCCCTGCCTGTGAAAAGAAAAGGGGACGTGGATGCTTTGTTTCACTTGCTCCTTGTCCCGCCTGGCCCACCCGTGGGCTCCCCAGGGCTGACCGTAAACCGTCCGATGCTCCTGAACTGGGGTGACCGTGGCTCGGAGCAAGCTTCTCCAGCCTCGGGACCTTCCTCCAGCCCCACTCATCAGCAGGAGCAGGGCAAGCAAGTCCTTCTCCAGCCTCCAGGGAGGCGGCTTGTCAAAGGAGACTCTCGCTCCCCTAAAACCGGAGGATCCCCAAGGAGATAAAGGTGGGCAAGTCAAGATTTGCTAGCTGGCAGATAAGTTAATATTTTCTTTTATAAGAAGCATCTTTATGAGCGTTTCCTCCGTGCATAACAGCTCGGTGGAAGTGACTGTGCAGGTCAGGAAAGTCATCAGGAGTCAGCAAATACGAGCGCCCCTTATTTATTGCAAAGTTTATCTCTGCATTAAATTTTCGCTGAAGAGGGTTTCATTAGGCCCACAAGACTGGTATAAACGGGGAGCTGGAACGGTGTTTCTCGCAACCCCAGAGCTAATTTCTTGCTCTGTTTTTTTGTTCCCGTTGTTCACACGCTGGGGCTGCCAAGTGCATTGAGAGAGAAGCCTGTATTCAAGTCAGATTTTTTTTTATTTCCTGCATTTGAGCAGGCCAGAATTTATATTGCTCGGGTCTCCTTAAATTAGTCCGAGAGGATTTCATTTTACAGGCCTGCTTGACTGGGATCCTTTTGGCACGATGGGCTCAGCTTTGTATACAACTGAGATTCATATTTTATGTGTGTATAAAAATCCCAGCCATGAATCTAGCGGCTTAAAACTTCACCTTCATTCTTTACAGCTCAATTCAGAGCACTCTGCACATTTCCAGCCACTTGGTCTTGCAGGCGGCTGAGCTACAGGAAAGCGGCAGGAGATGAGGGAGATGGCTCTGAAGGGCTGCTTTGCTCTTCTTGGTCACACAGCGTTGCTCGAGCGAGCCCTGAAAGCCTGTGGCTACAGCAGGTCTCCATCTCATGATGATGCCTTTGCCCTCTTGGGAGTCCAATTCCAAATTTGAAGTGAGACCTGGGAGATATTCCTGGGAACTAGGGTTATGGAAGCAAACTAAGACTGTGGGGAGCTGGGCTCTCTGCCCCATTAGGGAATGCATGGAGAACATCTGTAGCTGCTGTTCTCCATTGGTGCTTGTAGAAAATCTCTTCTGATTGACCGCGACCCATCGAAGTTGGATGTAGGTGGTGCAGCCATGTAGACAGTGGTCTGCAAAATCCAAGTACCAAATTCAGGTCTGGGTCAATGGGCCAGCATGAACGTCCTGGTTGGGAACAGAGAGGTTCTCTGCTGCCCAGGGCCACAGAGGGCTGGAAAAATGAAGGTGCAGAGGATGTGGATGGTGGGAAATGCCAGGTCAAGGTACTTGGGTGGTCCTGCATGGACTCAGCCTAAATGCTGCCGGGCTGGTCCCAGCAGGGCTGGTTGTTTTGGGCTCAAGGCCAGCTCCGTGCAGTCAGACTGTGCCCAACTAACACCCCCTCCTGCAATGCAGAGCCCTGGGGAAGCTGTGCCAGAGCTAACACAGCGGCTGGAATGTTGCCAGCTGCATCTGGCACCGCATGGGTGGCCCTGGTCCTCATTCCCCTGCACTCCTGATTCTTGGATCCGCGTGGAGGGTGTCTCTGCCTTCCCCCGGCAGTGGTGGCTCGCCTCTGGAATTGGGTGGCGCAGCCAACTGGATGGGGAACATCAATGAGGTCAGTGTGGGGACACCAAAATTGCCTCTGTGTGCAGACAGCAAGGATCCTGCAGGGTCTTATGTGATACAGTGATACTCCAAGTCTGCCTCTGTATTGGATAATAGGGATGCTGCTCCACAGCTCTTGCTACTGGGATAAGTAGAGATGCGTTCTCATCAGTCATTTTCTTAGAGGTTTTCCTCTTGGCTGTGACTTCCAGCAGGGTTCAGCAGAATTAAATTCCAAAGAAGATAGAACTTAAGAATATGGATGCCCAAATGTTAGGTTTTACTTCAGGCTTCTTGGCAATACCTGCTCTGCATTTGGTTGGCAAGCGTGTTTGTGATGCTGCGCTGCCTTCCAGAGTCAGCGTGGTTTGGCTTGGTAGGTGTGAATACCACCCCCCGCCCCGGGCTCTCGTCAGCCTCGGCAAATTCATCCTGGTCCTGCAAGGGGAACTGGAACAAGAGTGGAAAAGGGATGCGGAGCGAGCCTGGGCGGCAGGACCCTGGCTTCGCCTTGCCGGTGTAGGATGGCCGTAGCAGGAGCATCGCTGCCACGTGCTCCGGGAGCAAGCAGCCGAGGAGGGCAGCAGCCCGCTCGCTCCTGGCAGCCCTCCCACTGTGTGTAAATCACGCTCCCGCTCCGGTTGTGAATCCGAAGCACATCCACTCCCTCCCCAAACCCATGTTTGGCTTTCCAGTGGTTGGGTTTTATCGAGCAGTTCTTTATTGGATTTATCATGCCAGTTGTTAAAGCTTCCAGCTGCTTAAATTTACTTTCTTGTTTTCTCATTTTCTCATCTGTCTTTTCTGTGTTCTTTACAACAAAATCCACACGGTCCTCTATATCATTAACTCCATGGGCAAGTTAATCAAATTTACTGTCAGGCACAGCTATAGCTGTTGGAATGTTTCTAATTTCTTCAGAGGGGGATATTGGGCTCACAAAGAATCAGCCAGTGCCTCCACTTCTGCCGGCTTTCTCCGTAATGTGCCCTGGAGTCCTTGCAATTCCCAAGCCAGCTCAGACGCTCCGTTTCCTACTGTGGTCTTTCCTCTTTCAGCTGTCTCCGTGCCACCGCCAGCCCAGTCCAAGTTTCGGGTTGGGTTTGTGTGATCTTCCATGGGTACCACATCTCGGTTGGGGTGATCCAGAGGACGGTCCAAACTAAAGCCCAGCTCTTGTGCAGGAGGGAGGGCTGGAAGGTTTACCTAAACCAGGACATGCTTTGGCAGTGGAAAGAGGCTCTCCAGCCCTCATCCCAGGCTAGCACTTGCTGTGCTGAGGTTGCACAGGGAGCATCATTGAATAATCTCAGTGGCGTCCTTGGGAAATGGGCCACATCGCCGCCTTGGAGGCAACGCGGCAGTAAAGATGTTTATGGACTCTCCAGCCATGTTTATGGGTCACAGTGGGATCTGGAGGCGGAACGGAGACTTGAGTGTCACGAGCGCTAGGCTGCAGCGTGACTGTTTGCCTTTTTGCCTGCCTCCAGCGTCCAAAGGCATGTTCTGGAGCAAGGACTGGTTTGGGTATTGTGGCAGTCACAGCAGATGGGGGGGGGGGGCGGTGAGGCCACTGCCAAGGAGCCGATCAGAGGGACCTCACGGTGCTGCTGCAGACTGCACATCCCTGGGGATGGATGCTGGCGTCGGAGGGGAAACGTGCTCGGGGCTGATCTTGGTGTTGGTGGTTGGTGTGCGGCTGTCTCAAAGAAAGATGCTCTGGGAGACTTACAAACATTCCTGAAGCAGCGGGCCAGAAGAATTAACCCACATCTTCCACCTTGGGAGCCAGGGTGGTGGGACTGTCAGTGAGACAGGGCACGAGCTGTATGTTTTAGGTGGAGCTAACGGTGCTGCTGGATGTGCACAGCCCTTGGTGACCCATCCGCCCGTGCCCTGGGACCAGGCTAGCAGCGGGGCTCTGCCTCCGGTCCCCTTGGGAGCAGCCACCTTTGGTTGGTCTGGAGCCCCTCTGCTGTGAGGACAGGCTGAGAGAGTTGGGGTTGTTCAGCCTGGAGAAGAGAAGGCTCCGGGGAGACCTTAGAGACCCTTCCAGTACCTAGAGGGGGCTACAGGAGAGATGGGGAGGGGCTGTTTGCAAGGGCATGTAGCAATGGGACAAGGGGCAATGGTTTGAAACTAGAGCAGGGTGGGTTTAGATGAGACATTAGGAAGAAGTTCTTTACACTGAGGGTGGTGAGACACTGGCCCAGGTTGCTCAGAGAGGTGGTGGAGGCCCCATCCCTGGAGACATTCAAGGCCAGGCTGGATGAGGCTCTGAGCAACCTGATCTAGTTGAAGATGTCCCTGCTCACTGCAGGGGGGTTGGACTAGATGGCCTTTAGAGGTCCCTTCCGACCCAACAAGCTCTATGATTCTAAAGAGAATCAAAACCCGGGGGGGGGGGGTTCTCTTTGGGTGCGTGGGCTGTGGGCTTTGAGTGGGGTCGAGGCACCTGCGCACGCCCGGGAATCAAACAGGGTGCACACAGCGAGGGCGCGAGACCTCGGTGCGTCTCATACCTGTAACGCATCCGAGGTGCGAGACAGGCGGTGCGTGCGTTGCAGGAGTGACGTCCAGGGCTTGGCGTCCAAATCACCGGGGGACGGTGGGGAAGGGAGGAGCCGAGGAGGAACGGGAGAGGGGCTGAGAGCAGGTGAAGGAAGAGGAGGAAGGAGGGAGGGGGAGCACGAGAGAGAGGGCAAGGGGAGGAGGGAAGGGGAGAGAAGTAAACAGGGATGAAATTGCAGGTAAAAATAAAGCCGAAGAAGCCCAGGTGGAATTCATGCAAAGTCTCCTCATCAACACTGCGACTCCCTCCTGTCACGGGAACTGTCATCCGGGCTCGGCTCGTAATGAAAGGGAAAATATTTTATTCAGATTTATTAATTTGAAAATGAAGCCCGCCTGTCGAGAGGGGGACAGTTCTTCTCAATCTGTCATCGTTGAACCACACGCTCCTGACACCGGGATTCATTTGTCTTGTCGGCTCTGACAGTCGGATTCTCCCAGAGCTGTTCCTGGTGGATCGCCCTGGGATTTTAAACCGGATGAAACACATTCCGACAAGGAACAGCCTCTTTATTAATGCAAATTACACGAGGAGGAAAGAGCGCGAGGGAGGGAGAGAGGGAGGGAGGGTGACGCCAGCAGACGCTCTGGTTCCTCTCCCTGTATCAGTCATTTGTTATTTACATTTATACGCATTTTTCAGGTTTAATAAAAGGAGACCGGGATTTTCGGTGACATTTATGGACAGATTGTTTAAAAAAAAAATGGTACCGTCACCACAAATATATGCAAAAATACATATATAAATATATATATAATATATAGATATTTACATGCATATGTGCAAGCCCCGTCTCCCGTGGGCCGAGCCAGCTTCAGCCAGGGTGGGCGCATGGGTTTTTCCATGGTGAGAAGGGAGAGGCGGCACCCTCGCGTCCACGTGAGACATCCAGGGGGATGTCTGCGGTGGGACCGTGGCTCCTGGTGGTCGGTGTGACTTCCCCGGGGCGCAGCTGTCCCCCCAGCCTCTGCTGATGCTCTTCCGTGGGGAAGATAACCCGCCTTAAACATCAGCATCTCCCAAACCCACGAGCTGCCTCCCTGCACATCCTACAGGCGGCATTGGGGCCGCGAGGCCGTGTTTTTCCTTGCAAGCCCTGCTTGCCCCCTTGGAAGCCCGGCTCTGGTAACGGGGGCTGGCGCCAGCCTCCCCGAGGTCCCCGCAGCTCATCAGTGCGGCATAAAACAAATGCCAGAGCCGGGAGTATGGAAAGCCTGAACGTATGTGTCTAATGATGTCTCCGCAGTCTATAGAATGAATATTTAATAGCGCTTGTCAGCAAGATCTTATAGAGGGATTTCTTTCCTAAAATGCTCGTTAACTCTTGTGGTTTTCACGGCTGCCTCGGTGTTGCTGGTGGCCTCTTGCTGGTTTGTCGCCTTTCCCCTGGGTTTGCCTCCTCGGGGTCTCTTCCACCATCCTCCTTCAGCCACGGCTCGGCAAAGACCACCGTCACCATCGCCGCCCTCAGCAGCCCCATCCCCAGTGAGGACAGAGGCTGTGGATGAGCGTGTTGGAGCTGATGGATGCCTTCCTCCCCAGGGGCAGGTGGGACCCCCTGTTCTAGGGTCCCAAAGTCTCTAAGGTGACCTTGTGTGTCCTGAGCCCTGCATGGACCTGAGACCCTTGCTCCCGAATTCCCCTACCCTGCTTGAAGCTCTGTCAGAGAGACGTTCAGGCTTGACTTGAAGGCTGCAAGTGATGGAGAATCTACCACGTCGTTAGGCAAATTGTTCTGCTGGTTAATTAGCTTCACTTTTAATGTGCTTGGAGCAATGAGATCAGTAATTCACGTTAGGAACAGGGACGTGCAGCGAGGGCCTGGAGAGGTGTGGAAGAGGAGGGTGGAAAGCCAGAGAAAAAGGACTCAAAATTAGAGCAGAGACATTTTTCAGTGAATCTTTAGTCTGTGAGAAAGGAGGAAAAAGAAGAGAAAAGAGAGAGAAGAAAATGTTTCAGAGGGACCAGTGTTATTTTTGAATTTGGGTTGAGTTTTCTGATTGCTATTTTTATGACAGAAAACTAAAGAGTAGAAATGCCAAAATGCCATTTGGTAACATCCTTGAAATGCACTCTTTCACTTTTCCTTCTGAAATGGCAATTTTTACAATTTAAATCTTGGTCTAAAAACTCTTAAAGAAAAGAAAAAAGGCATGGGGCGGGGGGGTGATGCTTGAACCTCAGTGCTTGAAACCTTCCCCGAAGGCTTTCCCAGAGTCGGTTGGCTCTTTTGGGCTTGCCTACCCCTAGCTTGAAACCAGGCAGGTCTCGGCTCAAAGAGGGGCCCATGGCAAAAAGATACTAGCTTCTGCAAGCTTCCTTCTGCAGATGGACCCATAAAGTCTCTGAGATCAAAGTTGGTGTTAATCCTCGTTACGCAGGTGTATAAGTCCAGCATGGGTGGCCACAGAAGCTGAGACCTTGGTGTCCAGGGAGCACGGGGGCTCCTCAGAGCTGTGCCTTGACCATGCTTCCCGAGAACAAGGTCCAGAAACCCGGGGGATGCATTTGGTGAGACGTCCCCAGAGCTGCTGTCTTGCAAGGGCAAGTAAAGCCATGGCCAGGGAGGCGTTTCTGCACTTCGGTGCATGCAGCCATCACGAGCCCTGGGCACGTCTGCACCCAGCTGGAAGGGGCAATAGGGACACAGCCCTGAGGACAACCTTGGGAGCACCTTGAGGAGCCACCTGGAGCCCTGGCCCAAACCCCAGCCCGGTCGGAGCACCTCTAGATATTGCTTTCAAGGACCTTCCCACCTGGTCTGTGGGGACTGTCTGAAAAATCACTTCTGTCCTTGAATTCCTATTTCCTTGCGAATGCTGTGGCTAGGGCTCAGCCCTGGTGTAATAGGCATCTGCTTGGAGTAATCTCAACACCCCTCCCCAAACCTACTTATAAAATAATGTACCTTGCACCAATTTTATCTGTGACATTGCATAAAAAAAAAAAAAAATCCATTAAAAGAAATAAAAGCAGGTGCAGCTTGGTGCTGCAAACACTCCTTCACTCTCATTCTCTCCCCTTCGTTCTCTCTCTCTCCTTCACTCCCGGTGTTTGCTAGTTTGTATGATTAATTTTATCAATTTTCCTGACCTGCTTTGCCACTGAAATAAATATGACAGCTGCAGTGCTGCCTCAATTCGTTCTCTTGCCAAGTGAGCTGCTGAGATGTGTTTTCTTGTTGATCGCAGACTTTGGTAAATATCAAGTAAATAGACTGAAGAGGATTCATTTCAGCAGCTTGGATTGTCAGGACTTCAGCCCGAGAGCACATCCTTCACCGAGGAGACAAAGGGAGAAGGAAAGCTCCTGTCCCTCCCCAAAAAAGCAATCAGGAAATTCTTGCAGCGCACCGAGCCGCTGGCAGGGTGGACCATAATTAGCGGTGTCAGCAGATGTCTTGGAGGGGAGTCCTAAAGTCTGGGTGACAAAAAAGGAGCCCCGCGGCTGCCCTGGTGTGCATGGGTCAGGGTGGCAGCAGAGATCGGTGCGTGGGGCACTGCCATCCTGGTCCTTTTCTACGCTTTAGTAGCATCGTGGAGATGGTCCATCACCAGCCCTTCCACCCTCTTGGCATCGTCTCCTGTCCCCATGTGAAAGGGAGGGCATCTCTCCTCAGCAAAGGGTGACCCAATAGGTCAGGGTTTTAGGGAGAACCAAACTCATGGCCGGTGCTGGCGACCCAAGCAGGGAGTACCGACGAGGGGGTGACAACCTGGCGTTGCAACCTGTCTTCAAATGAATAGGCTGTGTCTAGTACAGCAGCAGAGTAGTGTCCCCCTGCCTTCCTCACGCCTCCTCCTGCATGATGCTGTTTAGGTGACGATGTTCACAACCTGCCTGCCCGTTTTCTTTTCAGCTTGGCCAACTCCTGAGACAGACCTGCGTGCAGACCTCGCCCTTGGAAATCGTTGCCCGAATACCTGATTTTTCAGTTCTGCCTCTCCCAGTGAAATTCAGGCCAGAGTGAGCTGAAGACCTCCTACCTTGCAAGGATCCATGAGATCTCCTCTGGTGAGGCTGCTCCAACACAGCTATGGGCATAGCATCTGAATTAGCATGTCCTCCATCATGGTGCAAGCGTGTGAGTATGGTCAAAGCAAGTCTTCCAGCATACGCAGATGTTATAGGTCGGTCCATACCCTGCACGGGGGGCATCTGTTTAAGCCCTAAGCAGCAGACCTGGATCTGGACTGGTCCTGGCCTTGCCCACGGCTTCTCGCGGGCAGTGCAGGTTGCTGCTGGGGTGCAGGGCTGTGCTGGCATGGGGTTTGAAGGCAAGACCCAAGCTCTCTTGAAGTCTAGAGGACTTTCATTGTTGATTATTCCTATGGTGTATCGTTACGTACCTGGGGAATTTCGAATGTTAGGAGGGGAAGTCTTGCGTTAGCATCTCTCCCATGTGGCCGGTTTGGCTGGTGTGGCAGGAGCGAGAAAGGGAAGGGACTGAAATATCATTGCTCAGTGTTGGTCTTTCACCTAGCAGTATCTCTAATGACGGTGGTCCTTGCCCTGAGGCACCTTTCAGATACATTTGGTAATCCCTCTGCCTACCTCAAAGCAGCTGCGTCTCCTCTGCATGGCGGCTGTGCTTTTTTTGGGTAGGTCTCCCTGCAGAGCGCCTTGGCGGGGGCAAAAAATGTCAGGGCCAGAGCATCCAACCAGCATATAGCGTTGAGGGTGGGACACGGGTGTGCTCTCTGGAGCAGGCCTTGGAGGTGACATGGACAGGAGCGATACTGGTGGGGCAGCATTCAAGCACTGCGTACTCTGCCCTCCTACACCGAGGAGCTTTGGTCTGGCTCTTTGGAAGTATTTAAGACTATGCCAATGGAAGTAAATGAAGCAGTGCTGGAGAAGAGTGCTGAGGACATTTTATTTTCTAGTATCGAAATGTTTACTAACATAGTTCAAGTGTCCAACTGTCCAAAAGTCCCTCAGTGAGGACTTTTGGAAGATGCTCCCAGTGTTACCAGCCCCACCTGTGCAAAAAAGCCTCCAGCGTGCCTCCTCCTCCCATAGAAATCATGAGATTTTCAATTTAATTCAGTTCAACTCACAAGAACATTGGAGAAAAATCCAGGGGTCGTTTTGTGCCTTCACAGACTTTAACCGTTGGGTGCAGTCATTTGGCCTTCCCGTGTTTTTCTCAGCAGCTATATGAGTTACGTATAAGTTTTGTTTCCATAAACAAAAGCTTTTTGCTGATTTCCAGCAGAATTCTGTATCTTTAAAGACTCTATGAGTAAGAAATGCCATCTTGAAGGTTTGCGGTCTAATCAAAGGTAAACATTTGCTAGTCTTCATGATCTAGTTAACCGGCAAACAGTAATTACCAGTACAGCCCTGCGGCCAAGCCCTCTGTGCCTGCAGATCTCAGTCAGCCGGCACATACAGACAAGGGGAGAGAGGAGGAAAAAAAAAATAGAAACTTCCAGCCTCTAAAGCCGAAAAGAGAATTTGTAAATGTGACCCAGATAAACACGATGCAGGATGGCTTCCTTGAGTCAGTGGAGAGCCTCAAGTACCGGCTCGTGCGACCTCCTCCACCCCGGCGTGTCGGAGGAGCCTGGAAAGGCTGGGTGGCTGCTGCAGCACCCCATCGTCCCCCCAAAAACCGCCACAGCATCCAGGCTGGTTGTGCGTCGCTGAGCCAAAGCTCAGCGGCTTGAAACCTGGAAGGAAGAGGAGGAGGAAGGGGGCACTGTAAAATACCTGTAACTGAATGTAAAACCGAAGACGTAGGGTTCCCCTGCTGCCTCAGATCCAATTTCTTGCAGATTGACTGTGCACCCGTAGCGTTACCTTTTGGAATTATTGTATTATTACCATTACTAAGGTGATAATTTTCATTAATGGCTTAGCACTGGAAGCTGCAGCAGTCCAGGACATGCCATCAGAAAGAAGGTCTGGCTGGCTGCGGGGTGCCCTGGGGCCATGAAGGGACTCCTCTCTCCTCGTGTTTGAGCTCTGATGGACTAAACTGGCCAAGTGGGTGCTTTCTACCCTCCGCGGAGGGAGACCAGCACTCCTTTAAGTCTGCTTAGCCCAGTGATCTGTGACTCTGACCTTAAGACAGGCTGAGGGCCTTCTGGTTGGGTCAGACTCCACCAACCATGGGTGAATCAGAGATGACCAGGCCAACCAATGTTGTAAGGTGGCTATGGGGCACCCACCAGCTGAGGCACTTGGGAACAAGGAGCTAGTGAAAAGTACATCCCGCCTTTGCTAGCCTTGGATAGAGTCATAGATATGCAGTGGTGGGTAAAGTGGTGTCATACTGCTGTCACTCCTTGCATGGACATGCTCTTGGACAGAAAGCCGAGCCTGGAAAGCTGCTCCATGCTGGCCTTTATGCAGGTACAATGTCCTGTGCAGGGGGTCTGTGCCTCTGCTGTCCCTGGGCTGTCCCTAGCAAAGAAGCTGTGTTAAGATGCATTATTTTGGGGGGGAGTTGGAGGCCATGGCCCACTGCCAGGAGTGGTTGGACTTAAGTGGGCTGAGTTGCTTTCTGAGTTGCACCATTGTCATCCTTGGCCATGTATTTAATCCAGCCAGTTTGGTGCTGCCAAAAACATGGCCACATAGCCTGGGAGGTCATCCCAGTACGCCCAAGGGAGCAGAGCACGGAGCTCGCACTCACTGTGCCTGGGCCAGAAGTCTCCAAACTGGCTCCAGCTCCAAATTTCCCCAGTACTATGAGCTCCAGGGGTCACTTTTGGCTGTTGGTAGACCTGCCCGAGGGATGGTAGTGCCATAGAGTGGTGCTTCCCAACAAAACCTTGGTTCAGCAGCATCCCTCCTGCTGCCAATCCAATGGGCTGTGTTGGCCAGCAGAAGCTGGGAGCATGAGTGCCTGGAGGCACCACTGGGGATCGAAGGGCGGCAGCACTCCCCTCCTTCCCATCAAGATGGCCCGAAGCCCGGCTGTGTTGACTGGGCATATTTTTTACCGACGCAGATCACCTTGGTCCAGCAAGGAGCGCACGCAGCAGCTGCTCGTCATCAATTCAGATATCCCCCTCCCCTCTTCTCAAGGACTTCTGAGAGCAAAAGGCTTGTGGCTACAAAGATTTACACCCCCTCGGCAAGGGTTAACCTCATCTGGCAGCCACTATTGTCTCAGGACAACTTGTCAGTCTGTGAGAACGTGCCGTAATGGATTTGAAGTGGATTGCTCAGCCCACGGAGAGGGTGATGCTGTATTTATTGAATAGACATTAAAAAGAACATTTCTCAATTTCTCAGCACTGAACTCGAGGTCAATGGATCTTTTTGGCACTGACATGCTGAGTCAACTCCTAGCTTAAAGCTTTTAGAAAGACCAGGGTTAGATGAAAGGATTAGACTCCGTCTTTAGCGTTTTCCTGGCAAAATCGTTGGGTGCTAAATCATTTATGTTGCTTTGTGGTGCTTTGCTTGGCCTCTCCCCGTTACCTTGGAAAAGAAAAGAAAAAAAATAAAATTCTTCCTTTTTTTTTTTTTTTCTTTGGATTGAAAGGACACAGGTTGATTATTTAAACTGTGCCGCGCCGAGTTGAGGTGGATACAAAGCGCGTTGGGCTCCTGACACCGCCGGGCAGTTGCCGAAAGGGCTGCAAAAGGCCTTTTTTCCCTGGAGGAGAAAGCGGCTCGGCGGCGCGATGTGGTGCCACCCCACCCACCCGGTGCCGAGGGGGCACGCACACGGCTCGCTCCACGCTAACAAATTCCTTGTGCGAGACAGCTTTTTAATAACGAACTAGCGATTGATTACAGCAGCCGTGACAGCGGTGGCTGGCTCGGCGGCCAGTCTGGAGCCAATGTCCGTGGGAGCAGAGGCACGGGCTTCCCTTTGCTCCTGCCTCTTGGGCATCTCTCCAGGCGTCGGGGGGATTTTTGCCCCTGTGCCGGGAAATAAGTCGGAGCCGTCCGAGGCGTTTGGAATTAAGGGGGCGAGGTTGTGCTCTGCTGGCTGTTAACAGTAGGGCAAATCTGGAGCAACGCACCGACTGTGATAGATGTTTTCATGGATGCTGACATCCTTTGGTGTCACACGCATTGCTGCCGTTCCCTGTGGCTTCTGGCAATTTTGTTGAGGTACATTAGTGTCACGCTGAGGGCAGTGCTGGACAGGCGGTTTCGGACAAGCCTGTCTAGCCTGGGAAAGGCATTTTTGGGAAGCGTACCGACCACAAAAAGCGCAGTGAGCAATGAGAAACCGCTGCCGTTGTTCCTGCCGCACATCCCTTGTCAATCAGGCCGGCTGCCGGGGAGAGAGGCACAGCTCCTGCATCGATCCCCATCCCTCTCGGGAGGAGCCGGGAAGACCACGGGGGGCGGAGGGAGCAGCATCTCCTCCAGCAGAGGAGGAGGACGGCAGCCTTCCTCCAAAGCACTACCTTCTCCTGCTTGCAGCCGGCGTATCCCACGCCGGCAGCTCTCCCGGGGTCTGTGGAGCCCCATCCTGCAGCCCTTTCTCAGGCCAAATCCCTCTTGCGGCCAGCACTTTCCGGCAGTTTCAAGCCTTCTGGTAGCGGCGCAACAAATAAAATGCAATCCGCCTGTATCGTAAAGTCCAATAAAAATGAAACTGAACATCCACTTTGCAGACAGCAAGTACACTGTAAATTTATGAGATCATATCTCGTGGAGGACAGGGTAGTTAAGGGGGGAAGGAAGGGGCTGGCAAAAATGGGAGAGAGCGGCCGAGGGGTAGTAAATATGTTTTCAATAATGAAGAGGCCCGATTACCCTCTTTGCAATAAAAACGTGCACAAGGCAGAGCTGCCGTAAAAATTACTCCCGAGCAGCCTGGCGTATTTGCACCTTGTCATCTTGTCAGCTCCATGCAAATGCGCGCGGCGCCCGCAGCCGGCGTGGGTCGGCTCCGCGGCTCGGGGCTGCCGAGGATGGGGCGAGGGTCCTCCCTCCCACAAAAGCCATTTCATTTATGGACCCCGTCACCCGGGTCCTGTCCGCCACCCGCTTCCCCACCCTGCAAAACGCACCGGTTTGCCCGTAACCGTAGCAACCAGCACGGCTGCAGGGATGGAGCGGAGGATCGCCCGGGCGCTGCGTGTCCTGGGATTCTCCCCCAGCCGGGAGAAAGCAGTGGGAAGCACAAGGGGATTTGGGATGTGGCTCCTGTGGGCTCTGCGGTGCATGGCTTTCTCCGGGCAGGAGCCTTGGCCCCAGCCTCATGCTCTGGCCCCATCACCAGGCGGCATTTCTCTTTTTTGGGGTGCTTTATGCATCCTCCCCGAGACTGATGGTACCACATGTTGCCTAAAGCACACTGATAGCTCTGGGTGCAACTGGGCTTCGTTTATTTAAAGCAAAAAATAAGCATTTTATTGCCTTCTCAGCACAAACCAAAGCAAAGGCTGAGGCCTCGCCTCTTTGAAGGCGCTTTCTCAAAAGGTGTGGGTTTAAACTGATTTAAATGAGGTGATGTAAGCAGCACAGGAGCAGCTTCCCAGCGGCCGAGGATCAGCCTGAGCTGTCCTCAAATAAACCACTGCTGGGCCCAGAAGAAAGCAATTACACAGGGGCTTAACCGGGCTGATTTAACAAAGCTGCAGTAATTAAACCTCATACACTTCAGGCTGGGGATTCAGCTCCGAGCGCTATCAGGATCCTGTCTCACGAAGGTAAATCTTTTTGCTATGAGCAGCTGAGTGGATTTAAACCAGGGTTAATTGTCCCTTCTCTCTTCCTTGCTTCTTGGCTTAGACGTCACCCTTGCAGGTGCCGGTGCTGTTAGCGAGGGTTTCTCTTGTGGTGCAAAGAGGAGGTGGTGGAGTCTCCGTCTCTGGAGACATTCCAAACCCGCCTGGACGCGTTCCTGTGCCACCTGCTCTGGGTGACCCTGCTCTGGCAGGGGGTTGGACTAGATGATCTCCAGAGGTCCCTTCCAACCCCCGCCATTCTGTGAGTCTGTGAAATCCAGAGCAGAGTCAAACTCCCAGGTCTGTTGTTTTCTGCACCGGGACGTACAGCTCAGAGCCGTGCTATCAGAGGCCCTGGCAGTCACCTGGCTGCTGAGGACAATTTACTAACTTGCTCTGGCAGCATCGGTGTAAAAAACACCGACCGCTGCCGTTCGTGACCCTGACCCGACGCCGGCTGAAGCTAATGGAAGCCTTTCCCTTGCCTTCAATGGGCTTTGACTTGGGCTGCTGAGGTGGAGGGAAAGGCGGCCGGGGATGGGTGCTCCCCCGCAATGCCATCCGCCAGCCCTGGAGTCACAGGGATTTAAGGACGGAAGAAAGAAATTGTGGTCGTTGTAGCTTGACCGCTTCTATTCAAGGCAAGATCAAAGGAAGGCCAAGAAAGAGCAGAGGGGGCTGTTGCACCCAATGGCTGAATACAAGATGAATGGGAGTAGAGCTGGGCGGGGAGGGGGGGAAGCTGGGGGCTTCGGCTTGCAACAAAGCAACAAGATTCAATTAGTGTGAGAAGTTGTATTCTGGAATTGCAACGTTAAAGGGACACAGCCAGAGCAGCTAAGGCAGGCAGGGGCATCGGGGAGAAGGCGTGTTTTGCACGTCAAGGGTGTGCATGGTTGCGTGGAGGTTAGAAAATGGGGGGCGGGGGGAGGGTGGATTAGACTTGCTGGAGGTCTCCAGCTGGTGGTTAAAAGGGAAAACACCAGGAGAATTACCCCAGGGGCGGGTCTTCAGCACACCAAGTAAAGGAGGCTTTTCTGAGCCGCTGGCAGCATCCTTTAGTTAACGTGGGGTATCCCTTCCTGGGGAAAGAAGATGCAGGGGACGCAGCGAGGCTTGAAGGTGTGTGAGTGTCCATCTCCAAGCATGGGAGAACAGCCAGGAGAGAGCCCGTTTCTGACGGTAACTCCTGCAGGCGAAGCTGGCTAGGGAGGTGGAAGGTGACCCATTGGAGTTGCTGGGAAATGACTGAGCTGGTGCTGAGGAGCGGGAGGGAGGAGAGCACTGGACCTACATACACATCAGGGGACTCCAGCACTGGCTGATCACGCACAGGTAAGGCCCCCCCTGGGAAACTGATCTTGAGGGGGTGGGGAAAGTTGTTAATGAGAGGCAGTCCCATCTTCTTGTAGGCCTGGTTCAGACTACCGTGTTGCAGGAGAAAGGAGGCGCAGGGAAAGAGCTCAGACCTGAGAAAGAAACCTGGGGGAAACGAAAAGTAGGTCAGGCCATGAAGATCAAGTACAGAAGCGCAGCATGCACGCGCCGAGACAAGATCAGATAAGCCAAGGCACATGGCGAGATGCAATTAGCAGGGGACATCAAGTGTAACGAGAGATTGCTCTAGCAGTACATCAGCAGTTGCAGGAGAACCACAGAGGTGTTGGTTTGGTACTCGGGGAGAGGGAAAGCACTCAGCAGATGATGCCAAAGAAGTGGCATCACATTTGTTTTCCCCTAAGAAGGTCGGCTGTGATCCTAGCTAAGTACTGGAAAAGGGAAAAATGGAGAGAAAGTGGGAATGGGACGATTACATGGCTTTCAGAATAACCGCAGTTCCCAGAAAAGCACTAAGACCTGTAGTCAAGCTCGTGAAAACCTAGGATAAAACAAGGGAATGTTACCCATGAGAACGGGTAACACAGGTGGCTTCAAAGGAAATTGTATCAGTCCGATAGGATCTCCTTGTGTTTCTGAGTAGTTGGTCCTGTGGAGGGAAGGCAAAGAGCAGAAGCCGAGTATCTTGAGTTCACCAGGCATAGTTGAGAGGGCGGTCTCATGAGTTGGGGAGAATCATCTAGAGGAAATGCTAGAGGTTGCAGAAGTGTCCAGAAATTCAAACTCGGAGGGCACGTACCAGAGGTTTACTGTTGCACTGAAATAAGAAGTAAGTGTGCTAGTGTCTCTAGCTCGTCCAGAGGCACCTGAACGAGCTAGAGAGGTGGGCCCGAGCAAACCTTATGAAGTTCAACAAGGCCAAGTGCAAGGTCCTACACTTCTGTCGGGACAATCCTCATTGCCAGTACAGGCTGGGGGATGATGTGATAGAGAGCAGCCCTGTGGAAAAGGACTTGAGGGTACTGGTGGGTGAAAAGCGGGACATGAGCCAGCAAGGCGCGCTTGCAGCCCAGAAGGCCAATCGCACCCTGGGCTGCATCAAAAGAAGTATGGCCAGCAGATCCAGAGAGGTGATTCTGCCCCGCTGCTCTGCTCTGGTGAGACCCCACCTGGAGTACTGCATGCAGCTATGGAGCCCTCAGCACAAGAAGGGCATGGACCTGTTGGATCAGGTCCAGAGGAGGGCCACAAAGACAATCCGAAGGCTGGAGCCCCCCTGCTGTGAGGACAGGCTGAGAGAGTTGGGGTTGTTCAGCCTGGAGAAGAGAAGGCTCTGGGGAGAACTTAGAGCCCCTTCCAGTCCCTGAAGGGGGCTACAGAAGAGATGGGGAGGGGCTGTTTGCAAGGGCATGTAGCGATAGGACGAGGGGCAATGGCTTAAACTAAAGCAGGGTGGGTTTAGATGAGACATTAGGAAGAAGTTCTTTACACTGAGGGTGGTGAGGCACTGGCCCAGGTTGCCCAGAGAGGTGGTGGAGGCCCCATCCCTGGAGAGATTCAAGGCCAGGCTTGATGAGGCTCTGAGCAACCTGATCTAGTTGAAGATGTCCCTGCTCACTGCAGGGGGGTTGGACTAGATGCCCTTTAGAGGTCCCTTCCAACCCAACACATTCTGTGTGCACAGGGTGACCAGCATCTGCCTTAGTGGGTGGTTTGGTCTGGCAAGTGCAGTCAAGTAGGTGCTGCTTCCAGCTAGGTGAGCAGAATGAGATAACAGTCTTAAATAAAAAAAAAAAACAAACCTGTTTCTATAGATAACAGACTAAAATAAAGATTTAAAAGATGGCTGAGAGAGAAAAATGATGCTGTATGGAGAGAAGAGCAAGTGAGAATGGACATGGTCCGTTAACAAACAGGAGGATGGCTCAGCTATTCCACCTGCTCTCTCCACCTTTGGGAAGGACCAGGGACTACAGCTCTGTCAAGAAGTGAAACATTTGCAGCTCATACAAGGAAATGTTCTTAATTTTTTTTGTACTCTTGAGCTGTGAAGACTCACTGCAAGGTCATACAGGAGAACAGCAGGTTGTGCCTTATCTTAAGGCTGCAAAAGCTCAGGGCCGGGGGAGATCTGACGGTTACATAAGCGAAAATGGTACATGGTTAAGGGACGGAGCTCTCCCCTTTCCCGTTGTGACCTTGTCAAGAGTAGGTCCATCAAAATTGATGGAGATACTGTAGTATAAATCCAAAGCTGGCCAAAGGAGTGGATGTCCCATTGCAGAAACATTGACAGCCAGCGCTGAGAAACTTCAGGCGCCTAGGAGATGTGCCCAAGTTGCCAAGGTATTAAAAAAACCTGCACTTCATAAATGTTACACTGTCCTCTGAAGACTGTAGAGATTTCATGAAACCAAAACGTG
This sequence comes from Rissa tridactyla, assembly GCF_028500815.1. Lineage (NCBI taxonomy): Eukaryota > Metazoa > Chordata > Aves > Charadriiformes > Laridae > Rissa > Rissa tridactyla. Next base: position 23,156,188 of record NC_071473.1, read on the forward strand.
CCTGACCAGCTGCTGGTACTGTCTCGGCTGAAAACCGGTTGGGAAATAATTTCATGAAAATAGGTATTTGTTGCAATATCGAGGCTGGCAAACCTTTGGAGGTGTAACTTTGGGATGCTGCAATTAAGTAGAGAAAATCCGCCTGGCCCTTTTGAAGCCAAAGCACGCTGAGGTGCATGAGGATACCTGTGCCAAATCTGTTCATGCAAATGGGGGGGGGGTATGTTCAGGTTCTTCCAGTAAACAGCTAGTTTACCTGCCCCCACCCCTCCTGTTTTTCACAGTGGATGGACCAGGGTCATGGTTTTTGTTTGCAGTGTGGGCTTGGTGTGGTTTGATTTGCTTGTGCCTCATTCACATGAATGGCAAAGGCATTTTGGAGGGAGGGCACGAGGAAAAAGATCTTCAGAAGAAGAAGGTGGCAACAGGTTACTGAGGTGCAAGGACAGCTTCGTGGTGGACCATGCCGGCCGGCATCTAGGCTGTGTCCCTGCTGGGACACAGATCTCCTGCACAGCCTTGGCCTGGTCCCCTGGTACTTTTTCGGTCCCCTTGCCCAAGCAGACAAGGACTTTTGCCTCTGCCTTGCAGGTAGGAAAGGACCTGGTGTAAGGACCGTCCCTTGCTTGTGGTGCACCCGAACCAGAGGCATCTCAGCTGCTTCGGGGACTTTTCATTCTTCAATGTGGAGGGAGCCCCAACCCCTGCCCGTGGGAGAGCCCGGAGAAGCAGTTTTCACCAGGACGCAGTTACACCTGTTGCAAGGAGAATACTTAATTTCAAAGCCCGATAGATCAAATGCAGCTGGGGGGTGGAGCTGCGTCTCATCTCTCGCCTTGTCCAGAAATTTGAACAGCAGAACAAATTATTTGATCATGGTTTGTTTGTTTTTTTTTTTTTTTTTTTTTACTGTGCTTCTCCCCATCCCTTCTATCAGGGAACTATAAACCTGAGATAATCTACAGTTCTCCCCTTCTAATTGTGCTGCCCGGCCACCTGAATGCCGTCGCCTCCTGGAGAAAATGCCCTCCATCTTCTCGGCTCTCCCCGAGCCGTTCGGGGGAAGCAGGGCGAGCACTGGCTGCCTTCGCAGCTGGCTGCCGAGTCCTGAGACCGGAGTTTTCCCCGAGGTAATAATTTACTGGGATGCTAATTGGGCCGTCCACAGAGTGAATTAAAAGGACGTTCCTCCACCATCTCGGGAGCTGTGGGAATCCTGTGGCTGTGCCCAAAGGGTAGGGGGGATCTCACGGAGAAGTAACCGGAGCCTGTGAGGCTGTTTGCAAGGAAATTAAACTAAAAATGTGTAGAAAAACAGCCGTCGGGCTTCACATTTCAAACCCAGAGTGGTATCCAGTGGGTCGAAAAAGCCATCTAACACTTGAGCACTGGCAGACTGCAGAATCTGATTGTCACTAAACCGTTAGCTTTTTCCGCCCCCCCCCCCCTTCATTATAACAAAATTGGATGGAAAAGTGACCATTGGCAATTTGTTTGCTTCAACCCAACTGAAAACCAACTGCAAACATCCAGCGCTGGGCAAAGCATTTCTCTCCCTCTTCCTTTTTCCCCACTTCTTGCAAAACATCCATTTCCAATAGGTTTAACCCGGAGCTGCCTGTTTTGCTGTGGGGGGCAGGAGGCGGAAAAAACCCAAACAACCAACTGAAAACCACACGAACTTTAAAATCAATACTTTATATTGTCTGGAAAAAAAAAAATGTCGTTTTTTTTTAAAAAAAAAAAAAAAAGCTGGACACTTTTGATGAAAAGATGTCAATCGTGCCTGGCTCCCCAAGGAAGCTCCCTCTACGGGCGATGCTGCGGTAGCGTTGCTCCAGCTCCGCGCCTCGGCCACGTCCTACACCAGAATCCCATGGGTCGGCCCCACGCGGCGGGAATTAATGCTGCTGGAGCAGCTGAAACTTCCAAGCTTTGGAACTTTGAGATTAAATCCCCTCTTTTCTTTTTTTTTTTTTTTCTTCCCCTCCTCTTTTTCTCCTCTCCCCGGGAAAAATAGGGATTAAAAAATAATCACAATAATCTTTATCTGAAGCAGCAGGATGCTCTGGTGGCGCTAGAGACGGTATCGGCGTGGGGCGCAAGGGGTTGTGCAAACACAAACGCAAAGGGACGGACGTGCTCAGCTCCAGATGAGAATTTTCATCTTGTGTTTTACAGCTAAAAGCTGCAAATCAGCTCATTTCATTAGGGAAAGGTCTTCTGAATTTCTGTAGTTCTGGAAAACTAAGGCCATTTGCACGCTGTCCCTCTCTGCGATTTGGCCTGCCTGGTGGGTTTGCAGCCGCGTGTGTGCTGAAGGGCTGGAGATACCGATGGTGAGCTCTATCTGCCTTCCCACCACAGCCGCGACGGAGAAGCAGCGTCTCTGCCTTCACCAGAGCTCTCACCGAAGCAGCAGAGGCAGCAGGATGGAGCCCAGAGGTAAGGATGCCAGGGGGGTCTTCTCCCTCGCTGGCTACAGGCGGCTCTGGCAAAATTTGTGGTGGCTCCAGAGGCTGGGTTTGGTTGGATCAAATTGGACGCTGATGTCCCGGGGTGAGGGTGCTGCTGGCGTTGCTCGGGACAGCAGGTAGAGCAATGTGGGGTGACAGCAAGCCAACTCTCAGGTGTGTGCTCTCCTACAGACACGCTTGTTTTGGCTGTTCAGTCTGAATTTAACAGACTCGTACAGAATACGCTGAATTTCCCGCCCCAGGTGTTGGAGTGAATCTGTCAGGGCAGCTGTTTGCTGGGCGGTGATGGAAAATGTTGAATTTTAGTCCCACATAAAGGTCTGGAAAATGCTTCTACTTAGCACTGCGATGAAAAGCCGAAATTTCAGAGTCGCCATCAGAGCGGGTATCAAGTGCTCCAGAGGCATTTTGGTTTTGAAATCTTGGCACGGCCTTAGAGCATGTTCAGGGGCAAAGGGAGAAACATCGTGGCTGTGAAATCTTGCCTTCAAAATTCCCTGCTTTTGTGGAAGATCTGGAGTTTGCAGAGGGCAGGAGGGTTGTTGGGGAGCTTTGGAGCTGAGCTTCAGCAAGCTGAAGCCAAAAAGCTGGTGGTGTTGGCAGAAGGTTTGGTCCTTCAGAGCAAAGGTGGTATCGGTTTCTAGGTCTGTTGGTACTGAAGAGAAAAATTGGGGTGTTTTCCTGATCTGGTGTTGTTTCCCTTCTCCAAGAGATGTTTCGTCTGAGTCACCGTGTGATAGCGTGGGCTGAACCTGTGCTCGATGGACCAGAGCTCCTTCGCGGCGTAAAGGCTGATTGTGGGCCCCAGCAGGTGAACAGCTGGACGTGAAATACAGGCTTAAATCTGTAACAGCTACTCCAAATTTTCCCCAGGTTATTGGGGAGTTCGGGGAGGGACATCAAAACCCAGAAGTCTTTAAAATGCCTGTCATCCCCTCTGAGGACAGACTGGACGGTGTCTGAGCTCAAAGATGTCAGTGACAACTCTGCAAAGCTGAGTTATGCAGAGTCGTCACGTTAACGTACAGCCAGGGAGAAAGATAGGAGAAATACCGCCACGCGGAGATCCATATTTTTCCCCACTGACTAAAATACTGTGTAATTTTATCTAGTTACTATAAAACAGTTTATACTCCTTGTTTATATAAAAAAAAAAAAAGAGGGGGGAAAAAAAAACATATTTCACTTCCCCTACTGACAGGCTATGGAGGAAAAATAGATGGTTTCTTCTGCATTTAATATTTCAAACCAAGTAGACCCAAAAGAAAAGGCAGCAATTAACCACAAGTACCAGCAATGTGTTCCTTGTGTTTCTTCTCTCTGGATGCGGCTGTGAAGAATCAGTTTGGTACAAACTTATTTACGGTCGTGCTAAATCTTTTAGTAACAATTTTCCAAGGTAGGCAAGAAAGCAATGCAGCCGCCGCGTTCACCTTCCAGACCTCTGAGATGAGACCTGCATCTCACGTTTAGTCGGGATTTAAATCCTTTACATTCAGCCGGCTGGAAATGGTTAGTAAATGATTAGCAGGTAGGTGACCACATGTTGGCGTAAGCTTACCCACGGACATTTTATAAGGCCAAAAAAAGGGGCAAAATGGGAAAAAGGGCATTGACAGTGGTGCAGATTTTCTGTGCCTCTGTACATACATGTGCTTGCACCCGTATGCATACACAAAGGTGTGCGTCGCACAAGCAGGGCTACGCATTTTTCTTCTCCTGCTGCCAATTCCACGCAAGACCTGCCGTGTGGCCCTGGCCGACGAGAGGAGAGGTACCTGAGCATCACCTTGCCCCCATCCCCTGCATCACCTTGCCATCGCTGCTCGGGCGCTTGCCACCTAAATAGCACGGAGCTGGAAGACCAGCGTTAGCCGAATCCTCGGCAGGAATCCAGCGAGGACGCAGGGCTCCGCGCCTGCCGCCGCCGCCTCTGCGCAGCCTGCACCCAGGCTGGCAGCGTCCTGTGACTAACTCTCCTAGACTGGATTTCTCCAAGGGAGAACTGTCGCTTAATTTGGCTGACTCTGCGCTCTGTGGGAGCTCTCATCCATGCCAGCTTGAGTCCTAGCAAAAACCCATCATCATTAGTCCTCGAAAGGAATGGCTCGGCTTATTCTCCACCCCTGTTCCTGCAGGCTGGGATGTGCTGTGCATTCCCACAGACTGAAATTCCCCTGGTAGGCTCAATTACAGCAATCAGCCTTCACGCTCTTTTCAATGGCGCTTCTGCCTCCGACTCTGGGAGGCCGCTGTGGTGGGGACAGCAGTCGCAGCTTTCCCGCAAGGTGTTGGGGGAGACGACACCGCTCGTTCGGCGACACCAGACCTGCGGGCAGGACTCGGTGGGGTGGGCGTGCAAAGCGGCGTATGGGGCCCGCGGGCTTGTTTCTAAGGGGGTTTGCCCTCATCGGAGCCATTCAGGATGTACCCCTGGCTCCGTCCTCTAACGAGGCGGTTACGGCAGAGAGCCGAGCACGTGCTCTCCTTCGGCGGGGTCGTCGCTCCAGCTCGCGGCAGATCTGCTCTGGTGCGAGGGGTGGGGAGGATCCGGCCAGTGTGCATTTCTCTCTGCTAACGCGTTGGCAGCCTCTCAATGAACAAACCACTAGAAACCAAATCTGGAGCAGCCCTCGGCTGCGGTGGCCAGACCTCGTCTGTTAACTGGGCTGAAGAGTACCAGCTGCTCTGCTCCTGCCCCGGGGAAGAGAGGCCCTTCTGCTGTGGTCTGGGGACTAGAAATGAGCCTGAACCAACCCCTGCAAACTGGGATGGCTTTTAGACTCCAGCTCTGGATCCAAATCCAAATTTCATGGCTTTACATGCTGCCTGAACCAACGTCTTGGCTCCAAATACCTCCCTGCTCTAAAAGGGCAAATGATACAGTGGTGACAAACTTTTTTTTTTCTGTCCCTGGCTCTGTATAGTGCTGACTTTGAGGTGCCCTGGCTTGGGCTTCCCCAGCTGCATCAGGATGGTGCTTGCATTTAAATGCCTTTTTTCACCCCTCTGGCAGCGGGTGCCGCCTTGGCGAAGCGACCTGCCTGGTTTTGTCCAGCAAATTGGGAACGTGTGGCTCATGGCGCTTGACCCATGGGTGCTTCCCCGTGCTATGTTGCAGGAGGAGCTGTGCTCACGGGGGGCAAAGCCTCCCTTGCTGGGGATGGGGAGCCAGGGCAGCTTCCCCAGCTCTCCCTGCATTGCCCGTCCGCCTGGCTTATCCCCCGTTCCCACTGATGCCTGGAGACCCCTTCCCGTGTCTCGCTGATGCTCTTCTGAGCTTGGCCCGTCCCCCAAGCCCCATAACTCGTGTCTGTCGAGCCCAAGGATGTCATGCGGCTGAGCTGTGCCAGCCCCAGCAGTGCAACACGGATCTCTGCGTACCACAACGCCCGGCTCTGGGCAGCTTACGGTGGCAGTGCCGGTTCGCAGCACGGCTGCCTGCGCCGCAGGCTGCGGTAGGTGGGTTCTGGTTTGGAAGAGCAGCATGAAGGGTAGGCAATGCTGGGGTGGGAGGGAGGTCCAGTCCCAGGAGGGGCTTGGTGGGGTGGGGGATGAGGACAGAGGAGGGAATTTGTTATTTTGGCTCTTGCACGACGTTAACTAACCCTTTCTGTGAAAAGGACTGGTCCTGGAAAGCCGCTTGCTCTTCCTGCGTTTTCTAGCGGCGTCTACGCGGCAGCAGTGCAGTGCCAGTACTCAGGCACCAGCTGTGGCCAAGCAGGACTCTGCGTCTGCCCAGCAAAAAAAAGAGATCTCCGGATTGTAAATGGGAAAGATTTGGGAGAAGGAATTTATTTTCCGGGCTGTCTAAATTTCACCGGTGTTTCGTAGTTCAAACAAGTGTTGTCCGGCCTTGCTGTAGGTTGAACTACTTGTGTCACCAGATATTTTCTCCATCCTGTTGAAATGGGATGTGTTGGGTTAATTGCTCACAGCGGCTTTGCCCTTTGTGCTGGTGACTGCAGTGGTCCCCAGCCCTCACTGGGGCAGCAGCAAGCAACGCTCAGGGTGTCGCAATGCCCCTGCCGTTCCCTGGTGGCTGAGGACACAGTTGTCCCCGGGCGAAAGGAGCCAGCTGCGCTGAGCCACGCCAGAGGACATATTGCAGATGTGTCGCAAAGTCTCGGGAGTCGGGGAGAAGACGGGTCAGCCAAAATCCTCAGCAATCCCCAGCAGCATCTCTGAGGTGCCGTGATGACCCTGAAGCTGTCGCGGTAGGTGGGCTCATCCCTTGAGCCGTGTTTCCTGAGTAAACTGGTGCTCAGCTCTCACCCTGCTGCTGTCTCCCACCTCTTCTCTCCTCTTAGGATTCCCCTCCTGAAGCCGCCTCAACCTGCTGTGGCACCTTCTGTCAAACGCTTCACACGTTTGTCACCAAAATGTTTTGGCAGCAGCAGCATCTCTAGGTTTTGACATAATCCCGACAGGAGACTTTCTCAATTATTACTAATGGAACATTATGCTCCTCTTTGGGAACTCCTGCATGAATAAAAAGGGTCATTAATGACATCTGCGCAGAGCCCGGAAATTATTAGTCAATGCTGATACAGTTTTATTTTATTTTTTTAATTTTTACATATATATTTTCTTAAGCTCCTGGTAATTTCCCACCTTGCCTCCCACCCCCTTCTCCAAAGTCTCCCGTGTGAGCCAGAGCTGAGCCGGGTTATTGTCAATGTTCTTGCTTTTGTGCAGGTAAATGCTATTCCCCTCCCACCCTTCCTTCCCTTTTATTCCCTCTTGGCTTCTTTAAACATCAAAGCTCTCTTTTCAGTCCCAGGAGATCCCATCGCACCTTTCCCTGGGCTTGATTTTATTGCCAGTCAAGCTCGAATACTTCTTGGACTTGAAGAAATCAATGTTGCCCAGGTCCTACCAAGGCAGTGCTGGAGGGGGAGCAGTAAGACTGTGTCCCGCTGCCCGTGGCCATCGGGGTGCTGTGTCCACCCTGTCCTGCAGGATGCTGGTGGCGCCCAGGAGGTGCTGGGAGAGGGACTGGAGGTGTCCCCACGTGCCACATAGCACCATGCAACTGGGAAGCTCAGCCCGGATTGTTTTAGGTGACTTTCTAGACAGCAAAATATTGGGTTTTTTCTGTCCTTCTGACAGGTATTCAGTTCCCTCTGCTCAATACCCCTAAAAATGGCCCAAAGTAGGCTTTTTCTTTTTTTACTTTCCAGAATAATGCAGCAATTTGAGAAACTGATACTTTGCAAGACGAAGGGGCCCCTGTGATAGGGACTTAGAGAGGTGTGACGGAAAAGGGGTCTCTGCCCTGAGCCATATCAAATGGGTCTGCAAGTCATGACCGCTGAGGAGGTGACTGGCGCAGGGCTGTGCGCGGTGGGTTGGAGGCTGCACCTGTCCCATGTCTCGTGTCAGTAACTACACGTGGGTACAAGCCTTGGGACAGTGGCAGTGTGGCACAGCCTGCAGGACAAAGCCCTGAGGCCATTCCTTTTGCTGCAGTGCCGTGCCAGCACGTGTAGCTTGGAGGCGTATGTTTTTTTTCCAAAGAGGGAAGGGAGAGATTTGGGTTGATGGTTAGGTTTTTGGAGGGATCTCCCGTGGCCTGTGGGACAGGAGAAAGGCTGATGTCTTCATTGGCTCAAAGCTTGTTTTTTATTTTCTGGGTTGGTGTCAAGTCAAATAAGCTGCAGAGAAGTTGAAGATGGTGTTGCTCCGTACCCAGCGGGGAGGATCTCTACTTCCTGCACCCGCTACGAGAAGCCCATCTTCACGGTGAGTGTCTCTAATGCTGTTACATCAGAGACTCTTCCCCAAGCCATAGTCTGTGACCAGAGGAGATGTGGCTGCGGTGGGGCTTGGCTGCTCGGCAAGGCACGCGCAAGGTGAGGGGCACCACCTGGGGTGAGGGCTTTGGCCCGAGCGTGAGATGTGACTATTCTCCCATGGGACACCCAAGCCCTGGCTTCATCGCGGAGCTTCTGTGTGTCCCCAGGGAAGGTCAAGCAAGGATCGCCGGCCACGATTCAAACCTGGCACTTGGGGTAAAAGGCCGATGCAGTAACTCTAAAAAGAAAACTGCTAAACAAGAAATAGACTCCTTTTAAAAAAAAAAAAAAAAAAAGTCCCTTGGAGAAAAGATATTTCAACCCCTTTTTGATTTATGACCTACTATAGGATATTGAGACATTATTTACAATCGATATATGCTCCTGCAAGACTCCCGCTGGAGCCATAGACCCTGCCTGTTCGAGTGGAGACCGGTCAGCCTGCTCCACTGGAAGTGCCAGCCATGTCCTGCTGGAACGGGCTATAAAGCCGGACGCAGCTGTATATCTTTCAGAAAATGGACCTGGTTACACACGTCTTTGGGCAGCTGACACAGGGATATAGTTTAGGGCTAAGACAGCAGTTCAGTAGCAGAAATCAGCATTCCTCAACCTTGCCAATAATGAAATCTCTTGCGCAACATCGAGAGCTCCATGGACTTAAAGGTGCAAAATGGAGTTGTTCAGTTGACTTATAATGGAATTGGGCCAATTTTGAAGCAAGCGCTGGATTTTATTCCGGGATTTTATCTTTAAAGGGGGATTTGCAAACACTTTAAGGAGGGGGGAAAAAATTCATTCAGCGTAAAATTGCATCCTGGCTGAATTCCAGTTTGGGTAATTACATTCTCTTTCTGTAGTGGCTGCAGGACAAAGGGCCATTCATCAGGCTCCAAAGTGCTGCAAAGGGCTCCCGTGTTCCACCGGAGAAGTGCCTGCGTTCGAATCCAAGTGAGGAAGTTTTCTCCCCGCGCTCAAGGCCGCTCCAGAGAGTAATGGAGCTTGGCGCTGCATTAGGATCCTTTTGGGTGAGTTATGGGGCGAGCACCTTGTCCCATGCCGCTCAGTCTCCAGCAAATCTGGGTAAGTAGGGCGCTCAGCAAAATAGATCCCTTCCAGCCTCCCGTGGCTTGCCTTTCACCCCGAGGACATGTTTGGCTTTGCAGAGTGCCGCCGGAGCTCCTGGGAATCTGGCTGGAGCAGAGGAGATGGATTTCCTTGCTGCAAACATTTTGGAAAAGCCTATAGGGAAGAGCCTGGGTCGCGTCCATCTGAGCGGGATTCAAGGACTTGGGGCGCATTCGGAAGTGGTGCTGGGGAGCCTCGAAGGATGCGGGTACTCTGCCGTCCTCCTCCCAGGTCTCGGTACAGCCAGAGAAGAAACGTTTGCAACACTTCCTCCAGCTTTCTAGTTTGAAGAGGGTCATGCTTAAATAGCAGACCACAGCTTTCAGCAGAAACGGTTTAGCAGCCACGCAGTAGAGCATTTGCTTCTGTATCTGCCCGGTAGCTCTCTTTGCAGCCGCTCTCTGTTTGTTGGGCCACCCGTAGCGGTGGCCCCGATGCTCAGGTAGAGGCCACGCGAGGAGGCAGCAGCAGCAGCAGCTCTGCGGGGTGAGGGAGCATGTCTACATGCCACCCACCAGCTGACCTGCCAGGGAGCATCCTTGGCCTATGTGCCTCGAGAGTGTCCCTTTAAAGCAATTTGTAGACTGTTATCCTGTATCATTAACCTAATTAGTGTAATTGCCGCCATTTATGTAATGAGTATAAATACTGGAGGAATCCCATAATTAGAAGATGTAATTAGGTAATTAATAGATGACATGGTAACAAAAATCCAGGGGAAACTTTGCAAGGTGGACAGCGTGCGTGTGTGTGTCTGTCTGCGCGTGTGTGCACGTGGCTGTTCAGACACACTGGTCCTGCCAGGGTCTGTCGCAGATGTCCTCTGCGGCTGGCTTCAGGCTGGAGCCCCTCTGTATTACACTGGCGATGTAAAGGGACCTTCAGGTGATGTGAGAAGACTTGGAAACGCCAGCGGGACCAGCCAGGCCAACTCTGACCCACGTGACAAAAAATATCTTTCAGTCACCAGGCTCCAGCCCCCTACGTCAAGACTCCCGTCCAGTTCTTCAAAAAGTAAAAAGGCTTGGCATCATCCCCAAAAAGCAGCTTCCTTTGCTACCCTGTGAGACACTGTGGAGTGGCTGAAGCTCTTGGTCTCCCTTTTGGGTGTCTCTGGAAGGATCCGTCTCCTCCCAAGGACCTTCATTCCCCCAGGAACTCCACATGGACACTGTGCCGGTCCCCTTCTCCCTCTGACCCTCCTACCTACTCATTGCCTCCTAGGAAGACCTACTGATCTTCAAGCAACGTAACTCCAAGGACCCAGGAATGAGCTCCTCCTCTGGGTTTGCACTTGCTAGGACATTTTGGTGATGATGGTGGCATTTTGCTAGCAAGCTCTGGTGCTAGCCCTGAAGAGGTGAGTGATGTAGAACAGCCTAACAGCAGGTTGGAGACCTGGGGCCGCTGATCTGTGGAACATATCTCTGGAAAGACCAGTGTGATGCTAAGCACTGCTTGGATCCTGTTGTATGCCAGAGGGAGAAAATTGACTTGAAGGTCTTTTATGGATTTAGCTGGGCTAAGAGGAGACATAAACCACGAGTATTTTGGCTGTGGGATGTCTCCTCTGCAGAGTGTCTGGGCTCTCTGCACACCTTGTTGGCTTATCTATGATGGCTTGTTTTGAAGAAACCATTGTGGGTTTTAGTGTTGGCCTCTCTACCTCCCTTTTGGAGTATGTCCTCGGCAAAAGCTGAGCTATTTTGTGCTCCTTGGGAGGAGCACTGCAGCCAGCAAGAAGTGACCTCAAGACCCGCAGCACTGGAAGCGCCAGCATGTAGGAAAGGTCAGAAGAGGAGCTTGTACAGGCGTTGGGTGGTCAAAGGCTGCTGAGTCCCCAGGACCAGCAGCTAGAGGGAGATCTGACCTCACGCTGAGGGCCAGCCTTCTCTATGCCGTGGATTCCTGTCGTAATGCCAAAGAAAATCCTCTTGCTCTCCAGTGTTTAGGGTCCATGTAATGAACAGCCATAATGCAGACTTCATTACATAGCATAAGTAATTCTTGAGATTAAAGACTTTTAAAATGGCTCCTGCTGGAATTTCTGCCAAAGTATTTCTTAGTCCCTGTCTACATGGGAAGTTTTATCAGGTGTATCGCGATCAGTATATGCAGGTCCAGTTACACCAGGAAGGCTCTGTCTAGACATTTTAATTCCAGTATAAAAAGGGCCTTTTTTTCCTTTAGCTTAAATTCACTTGCAAATGTCCTTCACAAAATCGGGGCGTGCTTCATTGGTGTAAGAGCCTCCTTGTACGTAGCACCACGTTTAGATCTGTTTGAATTCCCACCCCAGACTGTAGCAAAGCCCACTCTGCCCTGAGGCCAGGGGTTTCTGCTCCTGCCATGGCGCTGATTCGTGGAGGTGGAGGTGGATTGGTGTTTGGCAGCTGCTGGGCTGGAGGCAGCTCTTTACGCCCAAAGGAAGCCCATGGTCTTGCAGGGCACTTCTGCAGACCTTCAGCTTAACCCTGCTCTGCCCTTCTCTGCTTCCCGGTCCTGTGATGCCCATCCTTCCACCCCAACGGGATGCATCCCATGGGGCGCCATTCCATGAAGTCTTCCCCAGCTGAACCTCCTGATTCATTTAGAAAGAAAGCTGGTTTGGGGATTTGCCCACTAAGACCCGAATTTGCAAGAGCCGTGTTGTGTTTTGGCTCACTTTCCACATAGCAAGCTCTGAGTCCCAAAGGATGCCTCGCAGATGCTTGAGAACAGCCCGCTGGCTTTGCAGAGCTGAGCAGATACCTCTCCTGCCTTGCAGTCATGGAGGGTGGCTCCTGGATGCTGTCTCTCCAAGTGATGGCCCGTGAGGAGCATCCGCCTCCCTCTGCTCTGGACCATCACATGGGTGAGGATTGTTGCCATTTCTACATGTGCTTTCCTTGCCTTTGCCTTTGCACTCATGAGGCACCGAGCACCGATTTATCCTTGGGGCCGTGTCCGAACTACCCTAACACAGAACTGCACCATGAGTGCGGAGCAGCTGCGCTTTGTCACTTGCTCTCCTTTTATGATGAAAGCCCTTTTTGCAGTGTTTCTGTCTCCCCTTCGAGGCCTGAGTCCTGCCAGGTTTCATTTCATTCCTGTATTTTTTGATTTCCAGATGTGTCTTCCTTTCCTGATCTCTCCCCCACCTCATCTTTATTCCTTTGTAGTCCTGATGCTAAGTGTGAACACCCTTTTCCTATTAAACGTGGTTCCAGGCTCAAAGCCTTGCTTCAGCAGTTGTCCCACCTGCATTTCACGCTCTAATTAAAAAAAAAAAAAATTGAAATTTCCTCCATGTTCAAGTCTTTTAGCTCTTCAGTTGTGTTGAGCATTTTAATAGTGTGGTCCTGGCCTAGCTTTATGCATCTTCTCCGGTGGATTTGATTTATCTATCCAGGATCAACCTGAAATTGTCTTCTAGAAATGGCCAAATGTCTTCTAGAAATGGCCAATTTGTCCAAGCTGTGACTAAACAGCCTTCAGAGGAAGGCCCTGGGAGTGGGTAGAGGCTTGAGTGTAAGGAGCCTGTTGGGAGCCGTTGTCTGGAGGAGGAAGAGGGACCACAGCTTTAACTGGGAGCAGTTAATTATGTTCCTTTATGAGATTTGTCCTGGTTCAAAGCAAAATGGATCTGAGGAAGTCAACGTGGCTCGTGTTAGGTGAGAGGATCCCGGTGTTGTCTTTTTTTTTTTTCTTTCTCCTAACTATCTCTGTCTGCAGATTTATTGCCAGGAAAGCATTACCAAATAATTATCCTGTGCTACCTTATGGTAACCTTTGCAAAAAAAGTGTTTAGGTAGAGAAACCGTGTGAACTAGTCATTAATATCTCATAGGTCAGAGTTACGGATGCTGCATTGTGATGAAATGTGTATTTCTTCCTATTTCTTAGGAAAATGGGCTTGTGAGACAGAGTAAGATTTATGATGATCTTAATTAGTTATTTCCTAGCTTTCAAAATGTTTGGGTTTGAGAGATGATATGATAGATAATTAACTTGTTGTCACACGGTGACTTTTAAAATGAAATGTTTGTTATCAAAATATTATTTATCTCAATATGCATCGTACGCGTGCCATGGTACGTACACGCATGTATATACAGCGAAATACACACATACGCGTCGCTGCAGCGTTCCTCCCCCCACCAGCTGCAGGAACAGGGAGCACGGGATGGTGTCCCCATGCCAGGCAGCACGCTGGGCCCTGCGTCGTGCTGAGCAGAGGGTACCACCATCGCAGCCCTGCAAAGGGGATTTCTGCCACGCGGCTGCTGTTCTTGCTGTGCTTGTCCTTATTCTCCTGCAGGAAAGCTGACCCCCCAGAAGCTAAAGGGACTGGCATTCTGCCCTGCCCTTTCCTGTATGGATTTATGGACTAAGGTGAAGGCCAGAGAGGTTTTCACTTATTTGGGTTTTTCGGTTCATAGGCAGACACAAGATGCCCATATCAGCTCTGGGCACTGTGGGACTAGCCTTGCTCTCATCCTGGCAGCGGGGCAGTCAGTTGAGATGTAGTTGTGACACTTTTTTTCCTTTGCTTTGCCCTAAAACCAGGAGGGCGGACAGGAGCCCAGTTCCTCCAAGGTCCCGGGTGAACATTTTTTGGGAAGTCCTTCAGACCAGTAAGCTCCAGGGACGCCTGCCAGTAACGCAGTGCTGCTAAGAGGTGGGGGTTTGTGACATTATTTTTTTCGCTGAACCAGTAAACTCTAAATGAAAGGAACTGTATCCCTCATCGCTACATCCCTCGGGGCCGGAGGGGGTTGGAGAGAAACTCCCAGGAAGGCAGAGGGCAGGTTTGCATTGACCCCAAAGGATGCTGGATGTGGTCCCTGAAGCCGTGGCTGCCGCGATGCCTCGTCGCTGCAGGGAGCAGAGCTGCTGCAGAAGGAGAGAGGTCACCTGGAACTTGATTTTTTTTTTTTTTTTCTTTCCCTTTCTTTTGCAGTTTGCATCAAAGCTTTATAAATAACAGCCAAAACCCCTGGGGAAAAACCTCCCAACCAGCTGCCTGTTGCAAGTACTCCAGGAAACGGGAGGCGGGGGGCGGGGAAGAGGGAAGGAAGGCTAAATTTGGTGGCTTTTTATTTTTGACGAGGGCTATTTCAGTCTGTTTTAAAAACCACGTAAAAAAAAAATAAAAAAATTTTGAGCCATGAGAAACTTTTGCCAGCACCGTAGGAGTCTGTCGAGCCGAGCACTCGCTCCGGCCGGCATGGTACAGACGCGATGTCTGCGCCAGCCCCTGCTCCAGGAGATGACGGCTCAGACACTGCCAAGGCCGTCGGAGGGACCGGGGAGCTCAGGGACAGAGACGAAGTGATGGTTTTTTTCAAGGCCTCGCAAGATTTCTTTAGCAAAGCCAAGAGAGGCTCGGAACTTTCCAAAGCAAACGAAGGACGCATCGGCAAGCCTTCGCTTTTCTGCAGGGCTGTTGTACTTTGGGTCCCTGGTGCAGCACAGTAAAGTTTAAGTTAATAAACCCGCACAGCCAAGCAGAAAGCAAACCCTTTCTTTTATTTTGCTTTTCAAGAAATTCCACGGCGACCCTTTTCCTCCCAGCTAGCCCTTGCTAAACCTTGCTATTTGCAACACCTGAAGTCAAGGCACACAAAACGCCTTGCCAGCATCCCTCTAACGCTCCCCTGGCACTCTTTGGAGAGTGAGGGGTGTTAACCTTGTTGTCCTGGCCCTGTGCCAGGGTAAGTAATTACATTCGGCCCCCATAAATTAGCCCCGTGATGGCAGCCGGGGAGCTGCAGCGTCATTTCCTCCTGGCTGTGCGGTGGTGGCAATGCCCGACGTGCTCCACCCCGGCACTGGCTGCATCTCGGTGCACGGGGTGGTGTGGAGGACAGGCACGGGGAGCAACGTGGACTTGCTCATGCTAACGCTCCGTTAAATTGCTCTGGGGCTACAGGTGCTGTACAAGAGGTCTGGTTCTCGATGCTCCTGCGTTCGGAAAAGGGAGACCGGGGAGGCAGAGCTGAGTGGGATCAGGCTCCCTACCCCAACAGGGTGACCTGATAAATTGCCACCAGTCAGCTGAACCTCGGCAATGGCCTCTCGGCTCGCAGCTAAAATTAGCTGAAACGGCATGAAAAGAATTGCTGAAACCTCCACGAAAGTGATTTAAGCCGAAGCACGTGACCTTGCATTTGTCATGGGCCGAAGCACGGGCGGGCCTGCGAGCACAGCGCAGGTGATGGGCGGTAGCGTCTGGAGCAGCGTAGGCTTGAGCTGTAAGGAACTCTGTGGTTGGATCGCATGTTCTACCTGTGACCTGGTCCCCACCATTCCCCAGCTCTGCCTCAGGTTAACCTCTTCTGCTTGGGGTTATTCAGCCTGGAGAAGAGAAGGCTCAGAGGAGACCTTACAGCAGCCTTCCAGTACCTAAAGGGGGCTACAGGAAGGACGGGGAGGGACTCTGGACCAGGGAGTGTAATGATAGGACACAGGGTAATGGTTTCAAACTGAAGGAGGGGAGATTTAGATTGGATATCAGGAAGAAATTCTTTCCTGTGAGGGTGGTGAGGCACTGGAAGAGGTTGCCCAGAGAAGCTGTGGCTGCCCCATCCCTGGAGGTGTTCAAGGCCAGGCTGGATGGGGCTTTGAGCAGCCTGGTCTGGTGGGAGGTGTCCCTGCCCAGGACAGGGGGTTGGAGCTGGATGATCTTTAATATCCCTTCCAACCTGAACCATTCTGTGATTCTGCTGCAACACAACTTAGAGGGTCTTCAGCCAGTGTCTGGTTAGAGCTGGAATGGATCTTGATGTGCAGGGAGGGTTAATTTAAGATTTAGATACAACGTGTTGGCCAAACGTGCTGTATTTCCCAGCGCAGGTGCCAAGCTAACCCTGCCTAATCGAGTCTGAGCTGAGATGGAGTGTGTCTACACGGAGGAGATAGATGATAAAGCAAACGGAGTTGGAAGGTCTAAGCAGGAGGAGGCATGGTGGCGTGTTCCAGACTGTCTTGTCATTGTCTCTTTCACAGGTTGGCTGCTTGGTCTTTAATTTCCAAGACAGGGCATTAAATGAGAATCCAGCGGCCCCGGCATGTGTGCCCTTCCCAGGCTGGCAGCGCAGGCTGTGGCTCCCAGGGTTGCCTGTGGTGGAGCCGCTCCACCTTTGCACGGCTGTTCTGTGTGTGGGAAAGGATTTCAAGAAACAATTGACCAAATGAAACCTCCGTAATGCTTCTAAATACTCAAACACATTAGACATGCCTGCCCAGCTCAGAGATAAATTAGAGCTATTATCACTAGAGCCCAGACAAACAAACGGAGGGCTCTCTCCAAACAAGCCATTCACTCAAGAGACTGGATTTACAAGGGTCAGGGAAGCAACATGAGCTGCAGGCACCTGCTTCCTTCTGAAACCTCTTTAAATTGGCCATATTGACTGGTGCAGAAGGAGGGTAGAGAGCACAGCTCTGCCCTTTGGGATCTGGGGAGTCACTTTCATGCAGGGATTAGCTGGCGTTTTGCTCTCCATGTCCGCAATCAAAGCTGGAAGTCAGACTCCGATGCATTTTGCTTTTCTCCCACGTGATGGTTGGGAGATGGAGATGCTGGAGCACATGAGGGATGCCAAAGACGCTTTGCTTTGCCCTTGGATTTTTGTTTCTGCTTCCGAGGAGGGCCGGGGAGCTGACTTGGTGATAAGGTGGTGTTGAGAGAGAGGTCAGTTCAAATCAGCATCTCGGGCATCAGGGAAACTGCCTGAAAGGGTAAACAGAAGCCAGAGCGTGTATTTTGGGTTTGGTTTTGCATGGCAGCTAAAGGAAGGAAGGAGCAGATGCAGAGACTAAAAGGAGTAAAGAGTGGAGGGGGGTGTGGAAAGAGAGATCATTATTCTGCTTCCCTGGCTGCGTTGGGCAGTCCGTGCTTCGGTGCAGGGAGCGCGGCGGCACAGCTTGCCACGGTGGCCAGGAGCACCATGCTGGGGTTGAGCGTGACGGAGGCGAGGAGTCGGAGCCCGGCTCAGGCGGGGTGTCTGGAGAAGGGCCATGGCCAGCGCAGAGTTTCGGCGCTTGGCCGGGCCCCACAAGCCAGTCTCGGTGCGACTCGGGGGGAGAGGTGGGGGCTCTGCAGCACTGCGACCCTCACCCGCTTGCCTGCATCAGGCCAGCATCACCGGCAGAGGCTGTGACGGAAGGCGTTATTCTCCTCTGAGAGATGCTCTTGAACCCAAAAACTTGATCCTGAACCAGAGCGTCGCTTTTTGGAAGACATCCAGTCTCCATGCACGACCTCTGACTGATGATGAATTTGCCATTTCCCTTGGTAACCGGACCTGGTGATTAACTACTCTCACTGTTCAAAATTGTCTTTTATTTCCCATTCAAGGTTCGCTCACTCAGTGTTGTCAACTCTCACTATTTATTTTGGGTTTTGCTGCTTACTGTGCCTTTTACCTGTGAGCCTAACGAACATGCCAATCTCAGCTCTTTTCACTCCGTGGGTATCTGGGATCAAGTCACGATGAAGATTTTCTTTGACTGCTGAGCAGACAGAGCCCTTTCAGTTTTTTGCAGGGTTGAGCACAGGCAAAGCAGAAGCTGTGCTCGCCACTGCCTTGAGCATCTCCCACTGCCTGGGATTTTATTTAAAGTCCCATTCTTCGTTCGCGCCATTACAAGGACCTTCCACTTCATTTTTGCAGAGACCTGAAAACGTGACCCAAAAGACAACCAAAATTATCATCATTTGGGGATTTTTATTATTTTGTTTTTAATGCCTGCTGAGTTTTGCGAATATTTGGGTTTATTGTGAGTGGGAGGGGTGGTGGGTGCTGGCTTGGTGACTAATTAGCAAAGCTGCAAACTCATCAGGGAGCCACCGTGGGGCTCAGGGGGTCTCTCCTTGCATGCGCGTGTGGTTCCTGCAGGCAGGGTAGACATCGACCTGAAATTCCTGCAGCTCTTCCCCTTGCACAGGACCAGCGTAGGTTTAGTTGGTGTGGGTGGCCTGCCTGGCCTCAACAGCTCTGAGTTTCAAGTCTTCATCATCTGCAGGTTCCTCTGCATTGCTGGCCAGGCTGAAGGGCACAAGTGGCTTCCCCATCAGTGTCACGCACGCGGAGAGAGACGGAGTTTATTTTCTGGTTTCCTTCGAGGGTCAGGGGTCTGCTGCGTTGTGTTGACCTCCTTCCGCTGAGCTACCGTGCCCGTGGCTTGGGCTTTGTTTGTTTTCCACTATGTTTGTCACCCTCCCTATGTCTCCTGGCCATGTTGCTAGGTGGAACGCCACCTCTGCACGGCTGTAGGGGTTAGGGATGGTGGTGGCAGCACACCCGGGGAAAGCTGGCAGGCCCTCTGAAAGGGGCAAGTACAAACCACGAGTGTTTCAAACTGAAACACCAAGATGCCTTGTTTAAAAATATTGAAATTATGTGTTTCCCCTTTTTTCGTTCCTCTCTTTATATTTCTTCCCAGGAATAAACCTATTTGTGAAGCTGGATCCAGAGCAATAGTAGCTTTGGTGGCTGAACCCCAGCTGGTTTTCTGTTGGTTTAAAACTTCAGCAAGCACTACTAATTGCAGACTGCCCCTCTTAAGTTTCTCCAGCCCTTGCAGTGAAGGTCTACCTCATTCACCGTTTCCAGGCTTCAAGGCTTGGGTGCTGTTACCTGCCATTTCTGCTTCTCATAGGACTCTGGAGGCTGGGAGTTTGGGAACGTGCTTCTAAGCGCTGTGGATATTGCGCGTGTGTGTTATCGCTTCCATAAAAGCATCGGGCTGGTGGTCAGGCCCTGAAATGCTCGTGTACTCTATTAATAAAATAAAAAGCTGCAGTAAATAGGAATCAATGTCTTAGGGGCTAGGAGAAAAAAAAAAAGAAGGATGTGTGTGTACGTGTGTCACACACACACAGGTTCACGTGGCATCCTCCAAGATGAAAGAAAGACCCTTTGGTAGCACGTGCTTATGGCTATTGTGTTTGCTTCTCTGTTATCATATGAGGCCTAATTGAGGGTGTTAATAAAATATTCTGTGATGGGCATGAAAGACAGCGGTGACTTGTGTTTTATGAAGAGATTTGCAGAGCAGGGGAGGTAGGCTGTGTCCATCTGGCACAACGTTATGAGCCTTGGAGAGATGGTTTTGTCCCAGTTTTCAGAGGGAGACGCTTGAAGATGCCCAGCTCTGCTCCCACCCTGGTACGCAGGTGCTAAAGGTCAGAAGAGACACTGGTGGGAGCTCAGCTCCTTGGAAAATTCTCTTGCCTGTTTATGTGATGGTGGGGGAGAACTTTGTGTTTAGATGTGAGTGAATTAATGAATTAGAAGACAAAGACTCAAAGTAACGTTATTTATTTTCTGAAAAGCAGACGCAGTCTTGGCTTTCAGTTACGGCAGAAACAATGGAGAGGTTTTCCTAGCAGAAATGAGAGTTCCAGCTAGTGAAACCCTGTAAGAAAGAGTCCATGCCTCAGGCAGGAGGCAGGCAGACAGACAATGCGAGGGAAACAGAAGCAGCAACTGGTATTTTTGCACGTTTACAAGAGCCGAAGAGCAGAGCTGGGGCTGCGGGGCCAGCCCTGGTCTGGCCTTCATCCCACAGCAATGCTCTTAATGCTGACCAAGACATGTTTGTTCATTTGTTGCCTCTGGAGTCACTGGCTGAAAAGCACTTTGTGAGGCAACAGAAACACAATGTGCTATTATTTATTGTAGGCTATAGCCATTCACACATTTTCTCTGCAAAATGGGTACCCTCCTTCTTTTTTTTTTGTGTTTATCTGTTTGTGCTTGCCTGCTATTCCTTGGCCATCCAGCATCTAGCAAAATGAGATGCCGATCTTGTCTGGGGAGGTAAAATAGTGCAAATTACCCTCATCTGGAAGCCCTTTGGGTTTGAACCTGAGCGCTGCACTTCTGCTGTAGCTCTGCGTCCAAACCGGTGGAGCTAATGACCTGAAACCGCGGGGAAGTTTGGACACGGGCTGCAACTCCATCTCCCGGTAATGCACTTCTCAGTGGATTAGGAGAAGCTTCCCTGGCAAACTGGGAAGGAGTCCAAGCTGGGGAGCTGGTGTGATAGGAACTGACAGGGCTGGAAATTTGATTTCTGACTCTTTGTGCATGTATTTCTTGTGAAAGAAGAAGAGGGAGAGGGAGCCAGGAGTACTTTGAATCCTGCAATCATTAAAACCAATTCCACTTTTCCTGCCCCTGCCCACCTCCTGATACGTGTGTGAAACAATCTTTACAGCTACACAGCCATCAGATGGTATCGACCTGGCGGTGGAAATTGCTATTGACTGCTGCTGGTGCTGCTCTCTGCACTTCCGTGGCTTTTAAAGCGACACTCTTCAGGTGATTTCACTTTGCACATGATACAGCCTGGGAAGCCATGCCTCAAACGGGATGGAGAGAGCACGTGTGGGATTTGTGTGTGCAACAAACATTGTAGCTCACTCCTCTTTAGCCCGGGGAAAAGGATTAGAGCAAGTGAGAAGAGATGCTCGCTCCAGAAGCACTTGCCTAATGAGAAGATTCAGAAATTTGATTTTTTTTTTTTTGTCTGTAGTCCATCATGAAGGGATTCTTGTGTCCCGCCATAGATTTTTCTTGCTGCAGTTCCAGCACCAAATCAAGACCAATCTTCTACCCTTATGAAGGATACATCCAGCCCTACGTAGGCTGAGGACCGGGCTGGATGGGGCTTTGAGCAGCCTGGTCTGGTGGGAGGTGTCCCTGCCCATGGCAGGGGGGTTGGAACTAGATGATCTTTAAGGTCCCTTCCAACCCGAACCGTTCTATGATTCTATGACTTAGATACATTGATTTCTTGTTTTAAGGGGCACCTCTGATTCCGCATTGTGAATTCTCTCTCATCTGCACTGGGTTCCAAAGAAAAAAAGCAGGAAATAATATTTGCCTTGTAACACAAGTGATTTGTGCAGCCTAAAGGACCCCTTTCCTCATGAAGCATGAGCACGGGGCTCCGGTTCGGGACTGTAAAAGTGCACGTTTTGTTTCCTCTGAGGCAATTTAATTGATGGTATTTGGTTATTCCAGTGCTTGGGGTTGGAGCTAAGTGGTGGCGAGGGGAAATGATAAAAAACCCTCTGTAAAAGCTAGGGTTAGAGTCTGATCCCAGCTCCACAGAGTAAATCTAATGCAAAGCCAGTCTCATGTCACTGGTGTCGCTTGGGTTTCTGGTATAGAGGAAGACCTGTGAACTTCCTGGTGTAGAGGAAGACAGGGGGGCTTGCTCCAGCTTGCCCCAACATTGAAATGACTCGCTTTGATAACCTGACATCAAAATGCAGGCTTGTCTTCACCGCTGTAAACTAAACTTCGATCCTAGTGAAGGTGTCTTTGCGCTGTTGCTTGTGTCCATCCGTTCGTAGACGAACAGTGCCTTGTGCAGTGAAGGTCCCTGTCCTGCCTGCGGTCATGATCTGGCAGAGGCTGTCTTCTTCCAGAGCAGGCTGTGATGGTGGAGTCTCCCAGGAGCTGTGTTACTCCAGGACTGACGGCAGCACTGCAAGCTCTACCTGCAGCTGCTGGTCCACGTGCAGTCCATCCACCAAGCTCTGGCTTGGAGAATGCTACGGTATAAAAGCTATGAAAATAGGCTGACCGAGCTTTGGTAAATAACACTTCTCTGGTCAAGCAGTAAAGCATGGTCCTACCTGCAGCAGTCTGCCCTGTGCTCCAGACCTGGCTAAGCTTCCACCTTTCTTTTACCAACAAGGTTGGAGGTGCTATGATGAGAGGAATGGATGTTGCCATTTCTCATAGAGCTCTGCCTTTGCCTTTCCTCAGGACTCATGCCTTTGACTTCAACCACACGGCAGTGCCCAGGAGCAGCAGCTGGCCAGATGTGTCCGGAGTGCACACGCAAGGAGTCCTCTTGTTATCTGGAACAGTGACTGCCTAAAGCTTCCAAGCCACCCCCTTAGGTCAAATGCAAATAACCACTTCTATTAGCTCTGACCAGTCCCTCACTGAGCCTTGATTTCAGGTCACAGGACTGGCAAGCTGCTGGGGTTCAGGGGATGTGCCTGTTGTTTCTCCACTTTCCAGCTCTGGAAACTGCTCTCCCTGGTTTACCTTGAGCCTTGGGGTTCATGTGGTGAGTCTGACCCTTCTCAGCCAGACTCTGTCTCAGCTGAATGGGAGGAAGAAGTTGAAATAGAAAGGGCTGGATATCTTGGTGGGATGATCTGCATTCCCAGGTCCCAGCGTTGAGCAGGCTGGGAGGGGAGGTGGAGCAGGGCTGCGAGATGGGGTTAACTGGGTGTCAGCAGACTTGGCTGCTGAGAGCTTTACAGTAGAGACAGTGTGAAGCCTGGCCTAGAGTGGTTTAACACGTCAGACTCTGGCCTGCATTCCTGGGGCAGCTCTCTGAGGAGAAGGTACAGGGCACCTTTGGGTGGGCACATGTTCCTTTGCTGCTTTTGCAGCTGCTGCCCACCCCTGGGCTGGTCACAGGTCATGCATTTCAGTCGAGGAGGGGCTGATGCTTATAAAACACCCACGTTCCCTTCCCTGCAAAACCAAAAGGTTGTGTCTTCTCTTTCCTCTCCTCCCTTTCCCCCCTCTGTCCAAGGCAGTCTGTATCTCCCAGGACGCTGGTCCCATTTCTCTCCTCCCACACCATCCCCATCCGGCTGCTGGGAGCCTGACACTGCCTGTTCCATGGGGACAGAGGGAACCTGGGATGACCCTTCTCCTCCCTGCTCCTCCTTGGGCTCTGCCAGTGTCTTTCTCTCTGTCCTAATTCTTGTATTGCTCCAGAAATAGACTATCCAACTGGGGAAAGAACAATTAGCTGGAGGAAGGGGCCTGAGCAGCCTGGAACAGAGGAGGAGTTTCTGCTCTCGTATTTGAGGCCGGGACAATGTGAGCTGGCTGGGGTCTTCCCAGCCTGGGCCTTGAAATTCAGGCTCCTGTGCAACACCCACTTGGGCATCTAGAATTTGAAAGCCAGGTCTTTGCTGTGAGTAAATTGGTACTGCTTCAAACAAGGGTTATTAATTTGCATCCTTTGGGGATCTTCGCCAGTATAGGACTGGGGGAAAATCAGCACGTCAGAGTCGTTGGTAGCTTTTTGAGCGTTACATGTCCTTTTGTCTTCCCCATTGCCATAACCATGGCGCCCTCATCCTTTTTCCAGCCCTCTGACAAATATCTTCTGTCCGTCTCCCAAAGATCCCTTGGACACCTTGACTTTTGCGCTCATTAAAGTGAGGGGGGGGGGGTTGAAGCTGCTGCTAATTAGACCGGTGTGGGATGCTGCAGTTCCAGAGCGGTGTCTAAGACGTCCACCTCCTTTGGCTCAACAGGACCTCCTTCCAAAGCCACGATCCCGGTGAACTTGACTTTCCATTCTGAGGGCTGTGGCTTTCCCTCCCTAGCGGGTGCTGAGCTCATGGGGTCGGTGGGCCACCCACCGCATGTGAGTGCCAAGTGGCTTTGAGCTCACTGCAAGATGCGAACAGTTTTTGCTCTGCAGGCTTTGCTCTCATTCAGAGCTGGTGACAACCTGTCCTTTCTAGCTTCCTCTCTGGAGAACAGTGCCTAGGGTGGGCAACCTGCTCCCCCAGCCCAGCTTCCAGGTCCACATGTCCCACAGTAACCAGGTGCCGCTGGAGTATAGATGTGCCCTTATCAAACAAGAAGCCTTTGATAGTTTCTCTTTCTTCCAGGCTTAACCTGCCTAAATCTTTTTGGGGTGAGATACGATATGTGACTTGACAGCAATTCTAGGTGAGATTTTTTCCTCCTGGGAAAGCGTGGTTAAGAAATTAAGCTTTGCGGGTTTTCTGCCCAGTCGACCAGTGAAAGTAAAGTCCTTGGTGAACTTGGGTTGGATCCAGGGGCAGGAGAGCTGCTGCTGTGATTTGTGGTTGTACTCTCTGCAGCACCACCTCCTTACTCACAAGTGAGAGGCAAGTGGTTTTGACACCTCTTTGTGACCTGGGAGCCACAGGGAAGCAGTGATTCTGGAAAGACAAGGTCATCGACAAGGGTGGTGCAAGCATCTTTGGTTCGGCTGATCGTACAAGAATCCAAATAATATAAATTCATAGAAATTAAAATGAACATCCCAGTTTTAGGCTCCTGGCTCTTTGAAATTTGGTGCTTCCCAAGGTGGTGTGCAATATAAGGATATTACCGGGAAAGCTGTTGGTAAGAGCATTAGTGAAAATGGATGTCCGGTTGTGAAGCCTATCTGTCCTACAACCTTCAGGGCCTGCCAGGGGACGTGTTTCCTGGGCTGTGAAGAACCAATATGGGACACAATCATATATCAGTTATTATATCGATCACTGTCTCAGACCCACTCAGTCAAGGGCACCAGCACCTTTTGCAGAGGAAGTGTTGCTCCTGCTCTGGGAGTCTGGGGAGGGTGTTGAACGCGCAGCAGTGACTGCGTGCGAGGGGAAGTCACTTTCTTTTAGGGAATGCTGGGCCCACGCTCGAACCAATTAGTAGAATGAAGCTGAGCAAAGTACAGGAGGGACCAGACTGATAATAAGCAAAGTGCTTAAATAT
Organism: Rissa tridactyla; assembly: GCF_028500815.1. Lineage (NCBI taxonomy): Eukaryota > Metazoa > Chordata > Aves > Charadriiformes > Laridae > Rissa > Rissa tridactyla. The sequence goes on from NC_071473.1 coordinate 23,181,100, forward strand.
GGGAAGTTGGGGAAGAAGCCAAATGAAAATGAAATGAAAGGCTAGGGTCCAACTTCGGCAGTCGTGTAGAAAGGATAGGACAGCTGATAATAGGAAAGCCTGCAGGAACACTGGGTCAAAACCCCCGTGAGAGGGACCGGAGGAATCTGTGAACAAGCCAAGGAGGGGGGATTTTATCAAGAAGCGAGTCAGCAAATTGGAGCTGTTGGCTTGCTTACCACCATAGAGACCTGAGTCTCTCACCGTGACCTCTTTGCTCACTGCTTTGTGGTGATGGCCAACTTGAGAGGTGCATGGGATGGTAGGGCTCAAGCTCAGAGAGCAGCAAGGGGCTTCTTGGCAGACCTTTACGCGGGGGGGGGACACCTCCCACCAACTTTACTGCTGCAGAGGGGCTTTGCTCTATCCCTTGATTTAGGGCTGGTGAGAGTTGTCTTTGGGGATTGCCTCAAACTCCTCTTTTTTGAAGCTGAAATCGGAAACCTGTGGCTGAACCTCTTCCTTCGCAGCCTTTCTCAGCCTTGGAAATCTGTGGAAAACTCAAGAGAGGAAAACCAACTTCTGCCTGCCGATGAACTCTATAAGGACCATTTGAAGGTAGATGACGTGGTGGAAAACATCCCAAAACCAGGAGTCTGCATCTGAGACACAAAGTCATTCTAGATACCTATAGTTCACATGAGGCAGCAGGGATTTCTTTCACACATGGATCAAGGTAGATATTAAAGGATCACCTTTGGGTGATATCCTTGGCTCTTGCTAGTGGTTCACAGATGTAAGGCCCTTCTTCTCCTTGTCCCTCCGTTTCCCCATCCGTAAAAGAAGGCTAGGGATATACCTTCTTGGTACACCATCTGAAAATGGGCTTACTACACCAGTGAGTCCGCGCTGCTGCTGGTGAAGAGGAGGTCTCATTTGGAGGCCCAACTTGTGAGATCTCATGGAGAAGCTGTGGAATACAGTCATGTGTTTGTCCCTCTAATGTGGCTTTCTCTTTTTAAAAGCACTGTGCAGAATGTGAGACACACTAGATAAAAGTGAATTTAACGGCTATTTCGTATCCTTTGAGGAACATCAGCATTGGCTGAAAGAGGGGAAAAAGACCTTTTATGTTGAGTCCGGAATGGATCCGCTTTTATTGGCAGACTCTATGGCTTCTTTTGTTGATATTTCCTCTGATAGCTCTTACCTGACTTGTTTTCAAAATCCTTGTTTGATTTTTTTTTTTTTTTTCAGTCTCCAAAAACTGCATTTCCTTGCTGAAATTCAAGTTTGGAGTCTGGAAAAAAATGTCCAAAATGATTTTGCAGATGACTTGCTGCGATGTAGAAGTCCCAGAAATAGAACACACTGTAAGGGAAGTCACCTGTTTATTTCCAGAAGGGCAGAGAATTTGTTTTAAACAATGCCATTTTCTTTTCAATTACAGCCAGTTTTGTGGGGAAAAACATTGCAACAGTCTCTAAGAAAAAGCACATGATTACAATTAAAGGATGCGTTGTGCTGTATCAGAAGGTAGCACTTAAACTGGGGAAAGACTGAATATTGACTATAACTCATTGTAATTATACCATCTATTTCAAACATGTAAATACGTTTGGTAGCACTTACATGTTTATGTCAGCTATTGGGAAAAGCCGTTTTCCTTTTTGGTAAACTTCTGACGGTAAGAATTCTGTTGCTTGCATTTGAAGAAGCAACAAACGACAAGTTTAGATGCGACGCATTTATTTGTGAGCAGAAGTTGATCCCCTCGCCTGTGGTTGTTGCATTTTACCTGCGTTCAGGTTGTTTGTGGTAATTTTGTGAATAGGAAATATTAATGAGCAGCACATTAATTAAGACACGCATTTCTTGATAGAACACGCCATTACCATAGTGGAGTCGGTGTGATGCAGGGGACTGAGTGTCGGGCTGGGAATGGGGTGAGCGGGAATCCATTTCTGGCTCTCCCACTGCCTGGCCAGTTCTTCCCACCTCCTTTAACTGGGATCAGCAGTTGGAGCTTGAACAGAGGTTTGGAACTTGAACGCTGATTTAACCTGGCACCGTGAGTGAAGCCGTGTCTTTGCTAAAATTGATGAGAAAACTCCCTTCGCTTCTGGGGACTGGGATCCTTCGCCAGGGGAAATCATTCTGAGCCTATTTCCCTTCCCTTTGACATTTCCTGTCTTATCAAAAAGCCGGAGGAGTGAGGAAGAAGGTTAATGACTAAATTGACAAATAAACAATCAGTTCAAAGCAACAACACAACACTTTCTGGGAAAATTTAAGAATCTCCTCTGAAAACCGGTTAGGAATGTAAACTCTGACGCACTTCAACCCAAGACAGACTATCCGTATGGAGCTCACTGCGTTATGGGGACTGCGGCTGGCTGGGAAATAGGAAGGGCTTTGCTTTTTCCATGGAATAGGTTAGAGGAAAATTGCAGAAGAGGAAGGAAAATTAATTTGGTCATGGTGAACGGAGAAGGGCATTTGCACAGAAGTGCCTCTGGTAAAGCCCGTCCAACGGTGTTACGGACAACCTTTTACACTGTCTGACTGAGATGTCAGATTTTGGACAGCAAAGCAAAAGACCCCCTGGCTTTCCATTCCCTAAAAAAATGTCTAAGGAGTCACAGGCCAGGAGACCGCTTTTCATCCCATTGCAGCGTGAGCGTTGAGTGAAGGTGGTGGGGAGATGCTTCCCCCGTGCTCAGAGGAATAGAGTGTGTTTGGCCTTCGTTTTCGGGGGCTCCACTTTGCCACTAATGGTGCATTAACAACAGCTTGATTTTCATTTAATAAATAATAAGAATTATGCTGTGATGGAGCCAAGATTTTAAACAAGACGCTCCCGTAAAACATTTTCTTCAGGAATCTGCGATAAACCAAAGATAGCGTTAGGCGTCCTCGGAGGGAGAGGGGACGCCAGACTTGGAACCTGTCCATCTGCTTCACCATTGAAACAAAACCACTTTATAACAACCACAGAGGAGAGGAAGCGAGGCAGCTTGGCACATACACTTACACTATGTGTGGTGGAAATGTTTATTCTTTATTTCAGAAAGATTTAGTGGGTGTAGAGATAATAGAGCATAGCGCTCGCTTGTGTCTTGGGGAAGGAGGGGTGATGGTGTTTGGGTTTTAAGGGAGTCCAGTGTCGGCTCCCACGGGGAATATTTTCGGTAATACCTATTGCAATCTCATGCACTTGGAAGGCAGGAGGAGACGGAGGAATGAAATGTGCTTTTCAGGAGAGGTGTTGTAAAGGCCCCAGGATTAGTTATCTCTGACAGGAAGGATTTTACGGACTCCAGCAGACGGCAGAGGCAGAGTCCTGGCCATTTCTGCATTGGCCCGATGGCTCCTCCGAGGCCCTGTGCTGGGATGCTTCCCTTGGAGTGGCTTGGGTCCCCTTTCCCTGTGAGATCATAGAATGATGGAATGTGTTGGGTTGGAAGGGACCTCTAAAGGGCATCTAGTCCAACCCCCCTGCAGTGAGCAGGGACATCTTCAACTAGATCAGGTTGCTCAGAGCCTCATCAAGCCTGGCCTTGAATCTCTCCAGGGATGGGGCCTCCACCACCTCTCTGGGCAACCTGGGCCAGTGCCTCACCACCCTCAGTGTAAAGAACTTCTTCCTAATGTCTCATCTAAACTGACCCTGCTCTAGTTTCAAACCATTGCCCCTCGTCCCATCGCTACATGCCCTTGCAAACAGTCCCTCCCCATCTCTCCTGTAGCCCCCTTTAGGGACTGGAAGGGGCTCTAAGTTTTCCCCGAAGCCTTCTCTTCTCCAGGCTGAACAACCCCAACTCTCTCAGCCTGTCCTCACAGCAGAGGGGCTCCAGGCCTTGGATCGTCCTCGTGGCTTCATCTGAACCTGCTCCAACAGGTCCATATCCTTCCTGTGCTGAGGGCTCCAGAGCTGGACACGGTACTCCAGGTGGGGTCTCACGAAAGCAGAGGGGGAGGATCGCATCTCGATCTGATGGCCCCAGTTCTTCTGATGCAACCCAGGCCTTCTGGGCTGAGATGCCATGGGGCTGCCTGGGGCTTGCTGACCCCATGGACAACTTGCCTCACCCCCGTGTGTGCCTCATACTCTACCCATGCCAGCTCCCCCAAGGGTCTTCTGGCTCCCCTTCTCTCACATCTGCCTCTGCTGAGGCATCGTGTTGTGACTCAGGGAAGGATCTGTAATACAAGCATCTGCAGGGTCAGCAGGCCACCACGTCCCATGGTCCCCAGTGTCTGTCCCCTTTCCTGCTCTACCTCTCCTCGGAGCTGCTCAAAATCAAACCCAAAAGACCCTGAACTGACCTCTCAGGATGGGGGAGTCCCTGCCAGAGTTTGAGACAGCGTATGTCTAGACTTGGTATGTGAGCAAGCAAGTGAAGGGATGACTAAGTGTCTGAAAGTTTGGACCTCTGGAGAGGAGTCCCTTGGCTCCTTGTTTCTTGGATAAAGTTCTGCTTCCTGTGGAGCCGCAGAGATAAAGGATATTTTTCCTCTCTCTCTCTTTTTTTTTTTCTTTGGTTTTTCAAAAAAGTAAAAAATACATAGATACGTCTTGGGCGAGAAAGCAGAAACCTTTGAAAAATTTTGGCAAATCAAGAAACACAAAGGATGTGTTGAGTGAAACATTTCATAGCGAGAAAAATCAAAACATCTCACTTCGCCTTCAACCACTTTAAAACATTTTAATGGTTCGAAAGGAAATTTCAAAATGAAAAGTCATGTTTTGCTTAAAACACAGGAAAGTGTTTCATTAAAAAGGAAGAGTGGAAGCAAAACAATTGGCTTGCTTATTATTTTTTTTCTCTTTGCAGTCAACCTGATGGTTCTTTCCCCAACTTATGCTGAGGTCGGGCACCAGGGCTGGGCCTGTCCTCCCTTAGGTTACGAGGGGCCCGGAGCTGGCGACCCTCAGATCTGAGAAAGGAACAACCTGATGAAATCATCTCCCACGCAAGAAATTCTTGTACCACCATAACTACCTTCTATTTATTTTTTTTTAAACACAAATCTGCAGGCAAGCCCGGTCCCACAGTTCTCCCTGCTTACCAGCCCATGCCTACAGAGGTCTTTTTGGACACAGGACACTCTCAGATCCTGGAGACTGGGGAAAGGTGCTGGGGAAGTGCTTCCCCTCTGGAGTGCTGTGACACACGTAGGTCCGAATGGCAGTCTCGGTGGCTTTGGGACCTCTGCAAGCTTCCCCTACCCTGTTTGGGACCATCAGGCATGGGATGTGGCACCATGGGCCGGGGTGATGTGCTTGGGAAAGCCCCTCCTGTGGGACAGTGTGGGTCAGGGAAGGAAAGAAACACCACGAGGAGCTGCCGCTGGCCGAAGAGAGGAGGGATGGATCCCTTGGGGCTTTAGCGGTGGGGGGACCCTGCTCCCACCTGGGGTGTGGAGCTGATGCAGGGGGAAAGCTGATGCAGGGGGAGAGTGTGGGGAGCGAGAGCCTGCTGCCCGAGGGGCTGTGGGGAGCCGGGAAGGCTGGCCGTGGGGCCACGGTGGGGCTGAGGGGAGATGGGGCACTGAGGGGAGGCGAGAAGGCTGGCTGAGGAGAGGCAGGGGTGCTGAGGAGCTGCAGGAAGGCTGAGGGGAGCCTGAGGAGCAATGGGGGGGAAATAAGACGAGCCTGAGGATGCAACGGGGGGGCTGAAGGGAGCCTGAGGGGCACAGCCCTGGGGGGAGGTGGAAGGCGGGCCGGGCCCCGAGCTGAGGCTGAGGGGAGACGGGCAGAGCGGCGCATGCCGCCCACTGAGGGGCCCCCCCCTACGCCGAGACCTCCGCGCCCGTCCCCCTGCACCGCCCCCCTTCCCCCTCCACCCAGCGGCCGAGGCCGCTTTAAGGCGCGGGCGGGGCGCGGCCCCCGGCCCACCTCTGAACCCGGAGATTGACGGGCGGCCGCGGAGGAGGCGGGGCGGCCCGCGGAGGCCGGCCTTCCCGCCGCCGCCGCCAATGGAGCCGGGGGGGCGGGGAGGCGCCGCTGCCCTTTCCTCCCCCCGCCACCCCCCCCCGGGTTCCTCCGTGCCAGTTTGAGGAGTCCGGAGCCGAACAAAAGCAGGCGGCGAGGGCTGGGAGCGGTGCGCGCAGGCCCGGCGGAGGGCGGGGGGGGGGCCCGCTGCCGGCCGCGGAGGGGAGCGGGCCGCCAGCCAGCCCCGGGCCCGGCCCGAGGGTGGGGGGGAAAGTTTGGAGCCCTCCCCCGGTGCGCGGGGGGCTCCGTCGCTCTCCGGCCCCGGCAGCTCCGGCGCTGCCATCGCGGACGGCCGCCCCGCTCCGCCCCGCCGCGGCCGTTGCTGCCGTCGCCGCCTCCTCCCCGGGCGCAGCCCCTGCCCCCGCCGGCCCCGGCCCCCGCCGGCCCGCCCGCCGCCTCCCCGGGCGCGGGGCTGAGCTGCCCTGCTTTTGGAGTCGCCGCCGTTTCCCCTCCCTTCCCCGGAACCCCCCCCCCCCTCCCTCCCTCCTCCTTCCCTCCCTCCCTCCTCCTCCTCCTCCTCCTCCTCCTCCTCCTCCTCCAGCAGCCAAAGGGATTTTTTTTTCCCCCCTTTCTTTTCTCTCTCTCTCGCTCTCTCGCTCTCATTTTTTTTTTCTTCCCATTTTTTTTCCCCTCCTCCTCTTCCTCCCCGCCGCGGAGCCGGGCGCCAGCGTGAAGGATAAATAAAAAGCGAAGAGGAAGAGGCTGGGGAGGAGGAGGAGGAGAAGGGGGGGGAGGAGGAGGAGGAGGAGGAAAGAAGAAGAAGAAAGCGAGCAAGAAAAGAAAGCGAGGAGCCAGGCGGCCAGCCCAGCCGCGCCGCTCCCGGCAGCCAGGGCAGGAGGAGGCGGCGGCGGCGGAGCGGGGGCCGGGGGCCGGCGATGGATGACCAGCCGCGGCTGATGCACACGCACAGCGGGGTGGGGATGCCGGGGCACCCGGGCCTGTCCCAGCACATGCAGGATGGACCAGGCGGGGCGGAGGGGGAGGCAGGCAGGAAGCAGGACATCGGAGACATCTTACAGCAGATCATGACCATCACGGACCAGAGTTTGGACGAAGCGCAGGCCAGGTGAGAGCGGCGGCCGGCGGGGAGGGAAGGGGAGCTGGGGCGGGGGGGGGGGCAGGTGCCGGGGAAGTTTCCCCCGACCCGGCCTTTGTTGTCCGGCGGGGGGAGCGCGCCCGGCCGCGGGGGCCCCTGCTCCCGAGAAATTTGGGGGGTGGGGAAAAAAAAAAGGGGGGGTGGTGCCGGGTTAATTTTCTTCCCCCCACCCCCCCCCTTTCCCAACTTCGTGGCGGTTTCTGGGGGTCGCAGCGTCCTCAGCCCCCGCCTCCCCCCCCCCCCCCCCAACCCTCCCCCTCGTCTCCGCTTCGGCCCCTTTTCCCAGCGGGGGTCCCAAACTCGGGCTCGGCCGGGCAGGCGGCCTGGCTTTTGCCAGCTTTTTTTTGGCGGGGGGGCGGGGGTTAATTCCGCAGGGAGATGGTTGTTGGAGCGGGCTGGGCGTGCTGGGGGCTCTGCTTCTGCTCCTCCGAAAGAAGCACAAAGTGCTGCTCCGTATATTATTTTTTTTTTTAGGGGCGTTAATAATGTTTTTTTTTTTTTAATAGCGCCTTGTAATAGTGTTGTTTGTAAGGCCTTTTTTTTTTTTTGCGCTTGGAGGATATACATAGAAGCTTGCTTTTTTAAAAACATTATTCTTAATTGCAGAGGTATTTAAAAAGGGAAAAAAAAAGGCTGTAAAAGCCGGTAACCGAATTGCCTCCGGCTTCAAGGAGTGCAAACCTCATACGCACCTTCAAAGGCACTAGTAAAAGTTAAGGGAGGGGGGGAAAAAAAAAATAATCCCCCAATTGAAAGCACAGTTGAAGGAATTAAGAAAGAAAAAAAAAAAAAAAGTTGCCCTGAATTGTTCGGGTTACACTTGAAATTTCTTCTGGGCTGCGGAGCTGCTAGGGGTATTGTCCTCCCCCCCTGGCATTCATGCCCCGAGCTGGAGCAGATTGCTAGAATACATTGTTCCTGGAAAAACGCACCACAGAGCCCCGAAACTCGCTCGGTAAGAACTTCCAGAAGGATAAAAGTACTCCCCCCAAACCTCTGCTTACATCCTCCCCAGCTTATATAAAGCTCCCGCTTACCAAAAAGTCTTGTTGCTGGGCTGATCTTACTAATTTTCTTATGTTCTTGCAGGGGCAGGGTAGCTGTTAGGAGGAGGAGGAGGAAATCATGCACTTTCTTCCCGGCCAGACCCGGGGCAGTGAGGGGATCTTCCTTTGGAAAGTTGCGGGAATTGTGTATGTTCCTGCCTGGATAATTTAGTATAGTTAATCAAATCAATAAAACCAAAGCAGAACAGAGCTAGGAGAAGGCTTTATGGGTTTGCCTTGCTGGACTATTTCAGCTGCTTCCTCACAGTACTTTTTTTTTATTATTATTATTTTTAATGCTGAGCTGCCAAACATGCCATATTTACCAGTGATGTTTGGCTTTGCATTTCCTCCATCCATTCTACTATTGCACGGTTGTGTTCCTGCCTCTTTTTCTTTCTTTTTTTTTTTTTTTAAATGAAGTTTTGGGAAGATGCGAAGTGCCAGTATTATTTGTAAGAGGGCCCCTACAGCATATGTACGTGATTTGTGTATACCCAAATGTCTGCACCCATCTGGGTGTGCTGATAAGGAGACGCTGTGGTTCTGCAAGGGTATATACCTTTGAGAGACTTCATCAGATATATAAATCTTTTTAACATGTTGTGGGTGGTGGGGTAAGTAGTGTGAATGTTTGCCAGATGTTCACATCGTCTTTCGCGTGTAATTTCGGTTGGTAAACAGAAATCCCGTAACCGGAGCCTGATAGCAACAACCCTTTATACAACTAAACCCTTGGCTAAATGATCGTATGGCTTAAGAGGGAAAAAATAAAATCGTGCTGTTTTCTTGCCTCAACGGGCACATGGTGGGTTTTAAAACCAGCCGATTTAACACCCCCCCCCCCGCCCCCAACTCTCTCCTCAAAACCCGCAGGAGAATGGTCAGCTCTGAGATAACAGCAGCTGAAAAGAAAGGTGTTGAACAGCATGCCCTCCCCTTCCCAGAAGCAGCCGGCCGTGTTTTTAAATGTGTTTACTGTCCCAGTTGTAAAGAATTAAATTTTAACACCTGCAACTAGCAGGGTGTAAGGAGCACGGAGGCAGAGGAATGGGTTTCTCTCTCCATCCATGTGCGCGTGTCTCTGTGCTCCAAGTTGGGCGCCGAAATTCCCCGAATTGACAGCTCTAAGCAGAGGATGTTTCTAGCGCTGGGGCAAGGGGGGAGTGTATCTCCCCTCTGCCTTGCAAGGCAAGCCTAATAAAGCACATGGCTGTGTTTAATATCGGAGGTGGGGGACAGAGAGAGCCCGGTGCTCTCTCTGTATTAAATAAGATAGTTGAACTGAGCTTGGCTCCCAAAAGCTGCTGGCTTCGGCTCAGTGCATCGCCTGGCTCGCGCCGGCGGTGTGAGCCGCTCAGTGGCAAAGGCGATTTTCAAGCCGTTCCTAAATTGGCGTAATTCATCTCCTTTTGCGTTGGGTAGGTGGCTGTTTGTAGCGCCGGCGCTCAGGTCCTAGGCAGGGATGGCGGCGGGGCCGAGGGGGGCTCAAATGCGTCCCCCCACGCCAGCCGGCGTGAATTTGGAAAGTTGTTCCTTGTGGTGACATCCTAACCTCACCCTCCCCTCTTTTCTTCTCTCTCCAGGAAACACGCGTTAAACTGCCACAGGATGAAGCCAGCCCTTTTTAATGTCTTGTGTGAAATCAAAGAAAAAACAGGTAGGAAGTCAATGCTGTTGTTGGTTCTGTATTGTTTTTCTTTTTGCTCTTTGAGGGTTTTATTCCACCAAGTTTGTGCCCTGCCCCCTCCCTCCACGTAGCAGTATTTAAGTGGGGAGAAATAACTAGCTGGTATTTAATGCTTCTGGCAGTGGACTCGCATGATGCGGTTTGTGTCTGGAAGGGAAAATAGCGTGGTTTAATTTCCATTGTATAGACTCTTTATTTATTGCTTTTTCTGGGGAGAAGGAAAAAAAAAATCAAAACCCTTGCAATTTCTCTCTTGCTGTAGTTTCTTCTTTAAGACATGGCACTGCTTATAAAAAAAAAAAATAATTAAAATTTAAGTGCAGAGTAGGGGGAAAAACCCAACAAAATGAAATTGTGCAGTTTTACTAATATTACTGTTCAGGTAAATGTAAAGATTTCTTACTTTTTTTTTTTCAAAAGAAAGGGTTAAAATGCCCTTGTCTGCCAATCATCCAGGCTAGCTCACGTAAGAGCGAGTTGTCAGTTGCCTTTAGTGAAAGCAATATATTAGATTGTTAGTTACTTTAGGGTACTGTTGTTTTATGGCGTGGGGTGTTCTCAGGCTTCTAAAGAAGCTAATGGCATGAGAGCGTTGGTTCTGCCGTTTCCCACTTTCCAGACCTCCTACCATGTACTAACACACTTATAACACATCCCAGGGGGGCATTTAAATTTTAAAAGCAACAATTAAAAAATAGCAGTCATCAATCAAGGGTGATCTTAAACAACAGATGCTCAGGGAAGGACATTTAGCAACATGCACCACTTATTTATTTATTTGTTGGAATCTCTTTTTTTTTCTTTTTTTTTTTTTTTGGATTAAAAAAAATAACGGGGGGGAATGATGGAAATTCGGCGGGGGAGGGCGTTCGTCTCTGCTGTTGGCTTTCTGAGCCGACCAGAGTGGATCGGCGGGCTTTTCCATGCCGATCTAGCTGCCTTGTTTTAGCAGGCTGCAAAGTACTTGACTTCTCCCCCCCTCCCCTTTTACAACAAGGACTGTAACAGTCAATAATTCATATCTAAACCATATAAGCAAGGGCATGACATGAATGAAAGTGACAATAAATATGATTGCACACCCAGTTGATATACATTGATAGTTACACATAAAAGGGGAACAGCTTTCAGAAACCTGAATCTGGGTCTCTTTTTTTTTTTTTTCTTTCTTAAATATATATATATATATATAAAGCCTCCTAGCATGAGCAACTGATTGGAAATACAATTACTTGACTCTTGCAATATATATAAAATGACTAAGGGGGCCCTTTGTTAAACGTTGTTTGTGCAGCGTGTAGCCCAGACAAAGCACCTACCGATGGCATTCGGCTCTCTGAAGTCCTCATGGCTGCGTGGGCCGGGTCTGACCTTCCTGAGGAGTCCTTCCTTATGGAGTTTCCATAATATCAAGCAGCGGGTTCGGTATGGGAACCTCTGTAGAGTTCATATGATGTAACGTGAGGGAGTCTGCCTAGAGATAAATTTTATGGGTGATTTTATAGCCTTTCCCTGGGTGCTACCTCAGAAAAAGGAGCCACCAAGTTCCTTTCCCTCTTCCCTCCTTCTCCTTTTTTTTTTTTTTTTTTTGCATGAGCCAAAGAAAATGTTTGCCTTTTCTCCGCATGTATTTGATGCTGTGAACGTTGTCTGTGCAGAGGTACTTTTTGGCAGGGTAACTGATTAATCCCAGCTCGGCTTTGCTATTGGTGCAGTCAAAAAGTTCGGGGATGGGGAATCTGCCAGGACCAAATCTGGTGAGAAATCCAGGTGACCTCAGGGATGCCGTGGGGTCCCGGCGAGCTGGGGAGGGATGGGGAGCTGTATGTATCCATGGAGCCTGGGTGTCATAATTCCTCTCTGCTAAGTAAAATCGAGTGAGATGGTATAGGGCGAAGCTTGCTACTGGAAATAAAGGATATTCAGGTGCGAGCTGGGGCTGTCTTACATTATTTTTTTAAATTTTATTTGTTGCTGTTGTGCCTGGGTTACTTGGCTACAGGGCTGCCGCACAGAGCTCTCTGAAGAGGCCGAATCGAGGTGGCTTTTGGAGTGTTGTTTATCTACCCTCAGATCGGTTTACGGTGAATTATTTTACTTTGCAAATTCAAAGACCTCCTCCCCTCTCCCCCATCTGCGTCCCCAAAAGTCACACTTTGTAAGGAAGCAAACGGCCAGATGGTTTTGTTTTATTGGTTTTGTTTTATTTTTTATTTTTTTTTAATTATTGCTTTGTGGGCCCAATGTTAGGAGGAAGTTAGCCTTGTGTTTTCTGGGGCCGAGGGTACCGCCTGCTTCTGTTTGCGGACTCCTTCCTTGCGGGCAGCAGCCTGAAGGTTTAGCCAACTTCTCTCTTCCCACTTTCCATTTTGCTTCCCAGATTTTTGCATGTGTCGCGTTTGAAATCCTGGTGATTGTTTGTGGTCACTGGTGGGTGTTTGAAAGTGCGTGCGTACATCTTCCCCCCGGCGTTATGATGTGCAGAAATGTGCGTTCAGTTACCCCGCTGCCTGATTTAAGTGACTCCAGAGCCTTACGGAGACTTTACCACCGTCTCTCGCAACATTATGGCTAATATTTCATGGTGTTAACATTGTCTTGAGCAAACCCAAAGTGTCCATAAAGTTCTTAGAAAAAGAGGTCGTCTGCATTGGCCAAAGAGTTCCCTTTGGCACTTGGGCTCTTCAGTTATTTTAAAGCATTTATAAACACTTTTAAAAAAAGATAATAATAAAAAAAGGCTTAGTGGGTTGTCTTTTGTCTGCAACGTGGAGATTGTCACTTTTGGGATGATTTCTGTTTAAAAGTAACAAAAGAGAGGTTTGAGCCGAGCGGGAGCGCATAGGGGGCAAAAAAATTGCCGCTTAAATATACATATAAGTTGTCGGTGTTCATTTGGTGTGTTTTCACTTGCTGTTGGTCGCTTTGTTGCGAGGGAAGGGGCAGGACTGCCTTCAAATGGCTGGCTGGCTTTTTGGAATAATAATTATGGAAATAGGAGGCATTGTTGTCCTAAATACAATTGATTCCTCCGTCAATAGGGATTGAAATCGGAAATTGCATTGCTGATTTATAAAAAGTTTGAAGGCAGGGGTAGGGGCTCTGTCTTTATGGCCTTTTTTTTTTTCCCCTCCCTTGTTATTTTTTTTTTCACTCTCTCTTGGTATGTTGTGTTTTTTTTTTTTTTTAAGCTGTTCTCTGCATGAGCAGAATAGCTAAGCAGAAGAATCAGGCAAGGCGTACGCAGACGTGGGGTCCTTGGATGGCAAACTGGAAAATATCTGCTGTCAAAATGCAGCAGCATCTATTTCAGCTGCGAGCCTTTCCCAACTCCCATCTCGTTCGGCGGGGACCGGTGGGGAGAGGCTGAGCACAGGATATATGACCGTTTAATCTGATTCCTCCTCCTTAAGAGCTTTTCCCATCGTTTCACTTTCTTCACTCTTTTGGGGGAGGTGAGGACATCGCGCAAATTCTGCTTCTTAAAAAGACCCTGACTTTGTATTTGAAATCCCCTGATTTTTATTTTCTTACCCCCCTCACCTTTCCGTATTGAAGGAATTCAGGTTTAAAAGAAAAACGTGCATACCACCAACGGGGGGAATTTACGAAGTGGAATATTTATAGACAGCACTGATTAGCTGTGCAATTGTTGTTGAATAATGGGTTTGTTTTTTTTTAATTTTAGAACATAATAGCTATATAAGGTGCCGCTTAGCTACCTTTCCCTGTGCATTATCTTCATCAAACTTAACTCAAATCAGATCTTTGGAGGAGGTAGGATTTTTTCCCCCCTTCTTTTCTTCCTTAACACCCCTTTGTTCTCTCCAGCTCTGTGTTCAATTAACACCCCCATCGCAGAACTGTAGTCTTTTTTTTTTTTTAATGTCTGTTACTGTATTTCACTTCTGACACCTCTCTTATTATTCTTGCCTGCTATTTCTCTTTAATATAGCAATTACGATATGGGGTTTCTTTCTTTCTTCCTCCCTTGCTTCTTCCCCCCCCCACCCCTCCCCAGTCTAAAGCCCCACGGAGCAGCAAGGGGAGAAGAGGGGCAGTGGCGGTGCGTGCAGTGCCGGTGTTTTTGGGGTGCGGGGCAGAGCTGGAAGTGGGGTACGCTGGCAAGCCCAAAGCCCCTCGGATGAAGTTTTTTGCGGGGCAGGATGGGGCAGGAGCCCTTTGCTGTGGTTTCAGACCCTGCCCTCCTCCTTATCCTGCATTTCCACCAAGGTTTCCCGAGGCGCGCAGGGGAGAGTTAAACCCCCCGATTTGAATTTCAATGCAATTCTTGCACCTAAGGCTTCATTCTGCTTCTGCAAAAGCTCATAATGAAAGTGCTTGGGCTCCAGCCCCGCAGGATCGGGGTCCCCGCTCTGCTCTCCGCAAATCCAGCCCTCGTCCGGCTGTTCTCCCTCCTGCCCTTCAAAGGGGAGGAAGCCTTTGCTTTGATATTTATTATTATATATATATATTTTTTTTTTTCCCTCCTCCAGTTGAAAGGCTTTGAAGGCAAAAGCAATGCTTCTCTCTTGCAGCCGGGCAGGGTCTGCCAGCTCCCTGATGTGACTGCCCTGGGGGAAAGTGAAACATTTTGGGAGAGCAGGGCCTCCAGCCGGCCCCGGCACTGCCCAAGGAAGCCTCTGCAGCTCACAATTAAATTGCTTCCAGAAACCTGATGCCTTCAAGGGAAAGGGAGGGAAGGGAACGTGCGAGTGGCTGGAAGATAGGGATGGTTTGGGGGTGGGGGAGAGGGTCTGGGAGACCTTGGCTTGGTGGAGGGCTGTATTACTGCGAGAGGAGCGGCTGCCTCCGGGGGACTTGGTGGGAGAGGATGGAAACCAGTTCACCCTGATGGGAAGGGGGATGTGTCCCAGTGGCTGGAAGGAGCAGCAGCCTTCTCCAGAGCACAGGGTCTTCAGGGCTGTAGCTGTGACAGTGCAGCGAGTCCCTTCTCTGGGCTTTCCTCTTCCAGCACAGCGTTGCCCGTCCGGGATCTGCCAGGGATGGATAGCTTTGGAGGAGCGTACTCGCAGGGAGATTTCTCTTTTTCCTTTTCAATTCTGTATTTTATTCCTCTCCCCTGGTAGCATGTGGCTGGGGCTCTTTGAACGGAGCAGGCTTAATTAGTTTAATCAAAATTGGCCTCCTGCAAACCTCCAGGGGAGGAGGTGGGAAGCACGGGGCTGCCAGCGGGCTCTTCCTCCCACCTCCTCCCCCTCAGCCCTCCCGGCAAAGCGGAGAAACCAGGCCTGGTTCCAGCACGACATTACTGCTCCTGAGGGACTCCCTACAATTTGGGGAGTACAGGAGCAAACCTGTTTGGTTTTGTTTCGAGGCTTGTTTTTTGTGGGCGCTTGCTGTCGAGTAAACTTTGCCGCGATTGCAGCGGAGCAGGAAGACGCTCTTGGAGGGTCTGCTGGGTCCCATTGCTCCCTGCCCCATCTGTTTGCTCCTAGGGGATGGATGTGCTCATCCTCCTGCCCCAGATCCCATCTTTCCAAAGTCTCCCAGCCTTTGCCTGTACCCGCCTCCCCTGATAGCAGGTTTTGGATAGTGATGGCCATTGGCTGTGTGTGTCCAACACGGTGCTGGGAAGGTGCTGTGCCTGCTCTTTGGATGCTGCACAGAAGGAGTCTTTGTGCTCAATTAATGTGTGCTGGAAAAATATTAGCTTTATTAGCCTGGTGTATGTATAAATAACAGATAAGTAGCGCATCCTCTTACGTGAACATGTTAGGTGACTTCCCCGCTGCCACCACGTCTCTCTCTGCTCCATCTCCCCTCACCTCCAAATGGTTTTGGCAGCAGTCAAAGTGTTGTGGCTGAGTCCAGGGAAAGAGATCTTGTTATCGGGCCTTGTAGCTCCAAACAAGAAACTCGGAAGATCTTTCAGGTCTAAATTTCTCCAGGGAAAAATGGTTGAAGTTCCCTTATTTGAGACCTGCAGAGGGATTTCCCCCTTGGAGCGCTGACTGTCTGCGAGCAGAGCTTTTCTAAATGATCTCAAATGTTAGATTTATTCCTGTTAGCAGGCTCGCGTGCTGCGTGCCAGCCCTGGGTTTGAGGGCAGTGGCTGTAAACAAAACCCAGAGAAACTCTGAGACAATTTCAGCATGGCTTTTTTTTCTACCCCCCCCCACCCCGTCTCAAGGAAATTACTGCATGCAGCAATTCTTCAGGGGAGCAGGGTGGTGGTTTAAACGTAAGTGGTTTCTTTTGCAGCGAGATCCCCTAGGTTATGCTGCTAGTGGTGCTTGTGCTGAATCGGAGCTGGGAATTTTGGTGCGGAGAACAGAGGAATACAGGATTCCTCCTCTGCCTTTGGTTCAGCACCTCATTCCCCAGTTCCCCCTTTAATCTGGGAGCTGCTGCCTTCTCTGCTGATGAAGCTCTGTGAAGGGTTTTGTGATCTCTTGGAAATCTGCTGTGAGGCATTTTATTACTTTTTTTTTTTTTTCCTTCCTGCACTTGGAGTTGGGGTGCCTTGGGAGGCAGGAGAGGCTGTCCTGTTTGCTGTGTGCACTAGAGGGGTGGTTTGCAGATGGTGCAAATTACCGGGTACCCAGTGAGAGCCGGGGGGGGAGTTTGCATCTGAAAAGCTGATATTTTCTTTTTTTCATCTTTTTGATTTTTTTTTTAATTGCATTCCTGTGGCAGTGTTCCTATGCAGTGAGTTTCACCATCCTGGTAACCCGTGCTTTGCTTTGTTTTGGGAGTTGCTGCGGCAGAAGGTGGGCTGTGCAGTCCTGGCTCCACGGACCCCAGAGCAGGACGATCCTACCAGGCTCCACACTTTTGGGCTGAATCTTTGGGCTTTTGGGTGCCAGGCAGGGAGAATTGACACTCCCTTGCGCTGCAAGTATGTGCGCTGTACAGCATGGGGGGACTTGGTGCTGGGTTGGGGTTTGGAAGGAGGTAATGTGATTTACAGCAATGGATCTGGTTAATAATCTCCAGCAGCTTCTGTATACTCAGGGGCTGCTTGTATTCCCAGCCAGGTGTTTGCAGACCGGATCAATATGGCCCTATTTGCATGGGGCTGTCCATAATCTAATAAACCAACCTCAATCTGCATCCTTTGCTTTCCCCAAACATCCACCCAGAGATGATCCCGGTCCAGTCAGACTAGCAGGCGTTCCCTCGTGGTGGGAGAAGCTGTTCGTGAACAGTACCTGGCCCCTGAACTGCCGGCCTGGGGTCACACGTGGCACCCCGGTGCTGCCAGCGGCACTGGGTGCCAAGGCTGTACCACCCCACCAGAGCCTGGGTTGTGTGAGCACCCCAGCTTTTTGGGTACGCTGGACATTTGTAGGTGCTACATGGTGCTTTGCAAACCGTCACCTCCCCAGCGTGCTCCAGAGGTGTCGACAATCAGGGATTTTCCATGAAATCCCTCCTCTCGCCATGTCGCCTTTGGGAACATCTGCTGGGAACCCCGTTTGAAACTAAAAATGATGGTTTTGCAGACCGGGCGGTCGGCAGCTTCTGCTGAAGACTGTCTTGGAGGCGTTGCGTCCCCCAGCAACTTAAATAATACAAGGTGGTGGGCAGCATAGGGATAAATTACAGAAAGCTGTGGCCTGAGGAGGCTGTGGGCTGAATACATTAAAGCGTGTTGTTGTCAGGCTGGCGGTGGGGTCGGGGAGGGACTCGGGTGATGCTTTCTCCCGGTGCTGGGGGATTGGTTGGGCTGGAATTAATTGTTTTGCAACTGTGTTGATTTTTTTAAAAAAAAAAAAAAGGAAAAAACAAAAAACGGAAAAAAAAACCCTGCTGAAGAATTAAATAAATTGGCCTTGTGTTTGTGAGCCGTGCCTGTGTGTGTATATATATATATTTTTTTTTTTTTTTTTTTTTAAGCTGGAACAGAAAGCCACCTTTACCGGCTCCTTTTCCTGGCAGCAAAGGTGAGGCGGGGGGAGAACGGGCAGCCCGATGGAGGGGACAGCTGCCAGGAGAAGCCGCCTCGCTGGTCGGCCGTGCCCGCTGAGGAGTGGCGCGCTCTCGCTGCTTCTCGGCGTTTTGGGGAGGTCGCCAGCATGGATAATAGAAATCCCCTCTGACACCTTGAACGAGCAGCACGTTGTCACTGTCCTCTCCCTACCCGGCCTTTTATTTATAGGAGAAGCCTTACCCAAAATAGCTTTTTTTGCTTGGCCCAAGGTGACGGGCTGTTCCCCCACCGCCCCCCTGGTTGTGGGTTGTTTTTTTTTGTTTGGTAAATATACTGATAAATTGAAAAACCTCAGAACAGCCAGTGCTGCGAGGAGCAACGCTAATCTAAAATGATAACTTTGCCATTTTACTTCAGCCTTGGTGAAAAACGAGCGGGGCTGCCTTTGCAAGTGGGATCAGACTGTCTAAATGCTGGTGGCTGGATTTTTGTTTCTCGCCCGAGCGCAGGCTCAGAAACTCAGTTCATCATTTCCACGTCCCATTTTTGGTTTTACAGGCAGCATTTTGTAACGCCACGTTCGGCCCAGCCTGGCTGGCCTGCCTGTCCTCGTTATCAGAAGAGGAAAATCAAGTTTCTCTCCTGGTTGGATAACATTTTCAAATTCCAGAGTGATGTCGATTAGCAGAATTAGCAGTGGCAGGTTAACCGGCAAAAATACCCTTTCAGTTGCAAAGTGTTTGTTGCTGGCTGCTGCTCCTTTCCCAACTCCAGCGGTCCCGATCCTGGATGTATCCCCGCAGCACGGGGATTTTTCTCTCTTAATTCAGTGCGACTGTTTCCTTTGACATTTGATATTTACAAGGCTGGAGCCAAAATGAAAGCGAATCTGCCCATAACTCTCTGAAATGTGCCTTTCTAATTTCAACATTAATGTTTCAAAACCCAAGCTGCTGGTGGGTGTACGTTTGCTTGTTTACACACATCTTTTTTTTTTTTTTTTTTTTTTTTCCCCCTGGGCAGTGATTCTCCGGTGAAACATTAAGAATGATACAATACCTGGAGCCTCTGGATGGATCGGTCTCTAGCTTTAAGCTTTGAATTTGGCTTTTTAACTCGGAGTCTGTAATTTTAAAAGGTTGCAAGTGTTTTAACTTGGTCTTTTTTTGTTTGGGAGGGGGATGTTTATATGCAAAATTACTATTACAAATATGATTATTGCAATAATATTATTGCAAATCTCTAGACAAAGGCACAGTTCACAGGGTAAAAAGAAACGAGTTGGAAGGAGTCTCAGCCATTGATCCTGATTTCATGGCACAGGACACAGCCTCCCCGGTATGTTTTGTGTGAAGCTTATGCTTTCCAGAAGGGCGTTTGGTGTTGTGCAGGAAAGTTGCAGACAGTGGGACAGGCTCCACCACCCTGGTGGAGATGGTGTTTTGAAGGGTTTATGATCCTTGCTTTGCAAGGGGTTGCCTATTTATTTCTGATCTGAATTTGTGGAGCGTTGTGCCTGCTGCGAGCAAGGAGCCGGCCGCGGCCCGGCTCCTGGAGCGGTTGCGTGTCTGGGGGGAGCAGGTGGCAGGAATGGTGTTTTCGGCGAATGTATTATTTCCCCGGAAAATCCTGGCTGTTAGATCTGGTCAGCAGATGTGGAGTGTCGATCGGTATCGGCGGTGGGAAGGGGAGATGCAATATACTTTGCTAATGGAGAAAAACCCGAGGAGCAATTCCCTGATTTACGCTTTTGGTGATGTGAAATGAAGCCGTCTGAAGCGCTTTGCTCAGCAAGCTCTTAGCAGACCGCTTCTTCCTCCTTACTTCATGCAGATTTTTCTGAAGAGGCTGTTTCTCAGCTCTGTCACTGGGTGGGCAGAGGTGGCTAGGGGCGCGCAGACCCCTTAAATGCATCCGGAGGCACAAAGCATCGAGCATGGGAGCGGGGAGAGAGCAGCGCCCACTGTAGCTCGCTCCAAAGCCCTAGTGCAATTCTGTCCCCAAGCGGCTGAAAAGGTCATTTAGCGCAATAGCAAACAGTTAATTTATTTTATTTTTTTTTCCCCACTCTCTCAAATAGTCAAATTAGCATCCTTGCTCTGATACAGGAGCTTCTGGAAGGGGGCATCCCAAGAAGGATTATCAGTAGGAGCTCCTGGGCCTGGGCTGTTCCTCTCCCGAAGGTCCCCAGCTGCTATTTGCACATCCTGGGGTCTGACTGCGGCTGGCATTTCCCCTGTTCGGTGGAATTTACTTTCTGCCTGGTTAGGGCAATGGGTAACATTTGCGCACCTGGGCCGCTTAAGCTGCGGAGGGGCTGGGGGATGCGGCGGAGAAGGTCAGGGGTCTCTGCTTTCCTTATGGGCAGGAGGAAGCAGAGAGAGCAGCTGGTGGGTACCGTGTCCTCTACCTAGGCAGCAAGCAGGAGGGGAAAAATCATGTTATGTAGCACGATGGAACCTGTGCAACCGTCTGGACCCTGCTCTGGTGTTGGGTGGATGCAGGGTTGGCTCTGGCTGTGGAGAGCTCAGAGCCTGCTCGGTTTCGTCTTGTGGTGGATGGGTTGGTTGGGCAGCCAGGAGTGGGCAGTGGGTGCTTGGTTGGGTTTTATTGTGGTAAAGGGTGCTAAATTTCCATTTGGATAGGTTTGCAGTGTATGCCTGGGAGGCGTGCAGCCTGAGGTGGGATTTCTCCTTAGAAATGGCTCTGCTGCATCCAGGTCAGAAAAGCTGTGGGGTGCTGACCCTTCGGGATAGGACAACATGTGCAGCAGCATGATGGCATGGATGGAGGTTTAGGGAGACCATCCCAGGAGCAAATGAGGATTGTTTACTGTGAAAAATCCACAAGCGATGTGGAAGGAGGTAAGACACAGCAAGGGGTGGTGGTAGGGGACGTTCCCGGTCCTTCCATGCTCCTGAGGCAGGTGGCAAAATCCACGTGGGTGGACGGAGAGATTTTTGTTTCCCTTTTTCTGCTGTGTTTGGTTGGGCCTTGGAAACGTCCTTCGGCAAAGGTAGTGTGCCCAGCTGGCTGGGTTCTCGGGGGGCTAAAAGCCAGGGGCTGAGGTAGAAGGTGAGTGCCGGGAGGGCTGTGACAGCACGGTGCTTCCAGCCCCAACACCCCATCGGGAGCTGTGGGCATGGCAGGTGGAGCATGCTGGTCCTGCGTGCTGAGGCACGCAGCTATGGGCAAGGGCGGTGGATGGACCTGCTTCATCATACGTAGGCTGTGATTGAGAAAGGAACTGCGCAATTAGGAGAGGTCCCTGCGGTTTGCGTTTGAAAGGAGCTCCATTAGGATAATTTTTAAGCTCCCGTTTAATCAGAAGGCTGTCTGCTGTTGAAACCGCTTGTGCGGTGGGTCTCTGCTCATGCTGTATCCCCTCTTCCTGGTCCCTTTTGCTTTTTTTTTTCTTTTCTTTTTTTTTTTTTCCTCTTGCTTCACCCTTTGGGTGTGCTGCGTCTGTGACGCCAGAGGTGGCCAGGCTCCCGTCAGCACCCTTGGGTAGTGATGCTGTCCTCCCTTGGCCTGCTCTTTCCAAGGATCTCCTTGGCCTCTTGCTCCTTGCATGTAGTCAGCAGCCTGCTGCCTTCCTCTTGCCCCATCTCCTGCCTCTATGCAGGCACTGGTGCTGGGTCTGACCCTGGTCAACAGTTGCCCTCACTGGGTCCTGGGGGAAGCCCATCCCTGCAGCTCTCCGGAGGGCTCTCTTAGGCTCAGCGAGGGGCGTGGAGGAGACCTAAATGAAGAACAAATGAGAACCATATAGAGACAAATGGGAATCAGATTTAGGAAGCAGACGAGACAACCCTTTGGAAGGGGCAGGGGGGCTGTTTGCTTTAATCAGTCTCCTTGGGTTTCAGGCAACAATAAAGCAGATTTGTTTTACCTTCTCTTGCCCCAGCCCCCTCTCTTTCCCTCTGTTCCTCTTACTTGTCAAGCAGCACCAGCATTTCCTCCCTCAGCTCCTACCTTTTGCAAATGGGATAACTGGCCAATCCAGCTGACATCTTGTCCAGTTTTTTTGCTTCTCCTTCTGTCTGGTTCTCCCTGTCGGGAGCTTGTTGCTTCGAGCCAGACTGCCTTGGCTGGGCTGCTGGGGATGGGCTCCTCCCACCGCCAGAGGAACTTTTTGGACTTTCTGGAGTGAGTGGTGGAACAAACTCCTCCAAATGGTCTGAGGTTTTCTCTGCAGAGTCGATTTGTCCTGGCACACTCTGCTATGTACTTTCGAGGCAGTCGCCAGGGACCGGCTGTGCTTGGAGGAAGTCAGAGTTTCTCCACTGGAGGTCTTGTGCAGTGCCTCCGAGATGCTTGAGTTATATCCTGACGTGTGCTCCTCTGGGACGTGGTGGTGGCTGGTGGCTGCAAGGGAGGACCCTACCTTGCCAGCTCTCATGGACGGGTTGTTTCCCTGCAGAACTGTGCTTCCTGTTCCTCCTGCTTTTTTTTCTCCTGGTCATCATCTTGGTGCACAGCAGGTGGATCTTGTGAGGGTTGGGGCCATATGTAGCTGTGAGTCAATGAGGCTGAGCTTCTGATCCCTTCCAGTTCCAAGAGTCCTGGTGGTGAGTAATCTTCTTCCCAAGCAGAGGGGCCAGACTGGAGCTGGGATTACTGGTTCCTGTGACCATCTCTGCAGCTCTCAGTCTCCTGCGCTGGGCACCACGCAAGAGAGAGTTTCTCCCACCTCGAAGGGGAACGTATGCCCTGCCTAGTGCTGTTTGCTCAGTTGGGGATATCTCACCGGTGCCTCTGTGGCTGGGCTGCTGCAGCATGTAGGGCTGTTGTGTCCCAGGCACAGCTTTCTCATACAGGGTTGTTTTTCTATTTGGTGGTGGCTAGTAGAGAGACAAGGGATCTGGGATAACCTCTGGCGTGTTCTAGTGGATTGCTTTCAGGTGTTCTCCTGGGTTTTGTAACCCACTTAATTTTTTTTTTTTTATGTAGGATTCCCAGCCTGGAGAGTGAGTTCACCCACTTTGCTGGTGGTGAACAGCCTCCAGTATGACCCTTGGATTTCCAACTGCTTGTACCTCAGATGGAGACTTTAAAAAAAAAAAAAAAGAGGAGACTTTTACTCTGTTCCCAGCCAGCTCGTGGGAGTGTGGGTCCTGTCTCATGTTCAGTGGGTGAGGCTGGTGCAGGGTGATGGGATGGCTTGTCTGGGGCACCCTTCACCTCCAGCGCTCAACGGGTCTCTTTGAAAACTACGGAACTGCGTGTACAATTGTAATCATTTTCCTGTGTGGCTTGGCACATCTTGTGTGTAAGCTTTGCCGATAATCCTCAATGGAGGCTGTGTCTGATCCCAGTGTGGGCATCTTAGCTGCTTGGCAAGAGCCATTCAAGACAAAGTTTGTGGTGGATTTGCTGCCCAGGAGGGGCTGGTTTAATTAATGTTTGCAAGACTACTGCAGGGCTTTCCAGTTGCAAACTGGTTTGGCTTTGCTGTGAAAAGCAGAGTAAAGCAAAGGAGACGAGCGTGAGCGTGCCATGTGGTAGCTTTTCCAGGTCCCTGGTGTCGGCACAATGGAAATTGCCTCCATTGCAGCACAGGGTGAGCCTCTTCCCTTGTTCAGCACAGCAGAAAATCATGGTTGTAAACCTTCACCCTGGTGTGTAACCTCACTGCGGGCGGTCATCTCCCCCAGCTTGTGCCGGTGGGTGCCAGGGAGCACATGGGTGCTTCAGCTCCTTGGCACTGTATGCATCCCAAAGCGCCGCATCCTGCACTGTGTTTCATCTTCCCATGCTTCCAGAGAGGTCTGTGTGTAGGACAATTCTCATTGCTGCCAGCAAGCTTCCCTTTAACCATGCCACGGCGGGGCTTTTTTTAAAATTTTATTTTATTAGGAAATTCCCATTTGGTTGCTTTAAAAAGCAAGCCCTTGTGGCTGGCCCCTGGCCCGCCGCTAACAGATTTGTTTGAGAAAAGGCTGCGTTGGCATCCTGCTTTATTGAACATGCCTCCTGGGAAGGCGGTTTGAATATCCTTCTGTCTCCTCGGAGCAGGGAGCTCTCAGGACTGCCTGCCGCCATGGGGATGGGGAATGCTCTCCTCTCCCTTTCCCTCCCTCCCCATCCTCTTGTTCAAGCCTCCCTTTTTTTTTTTTCTTGGAGGAGAGAGAGCGCTATGCACGGTGCGTCCCGCTCCATGCGCCTTTTCTCTTTCCCCACGGAGTTCATCCAAAGTTCGTATCCAGCCGATGAACAAAGTAGCTCAGACCTTTTCCTGACTCCTCACCCTTTGTCCTCATCACTTAGTGACAGACAGGAATCAAATGCCACAGACATGCTGACGGGACAGGGCTGTGTGAAAGTCCTTGGAGGAGGAGGAGTGGAGCAGTGCTGGGTAGATGGGGGACTCATGTTTAAGCTCTTCTCCCCCTCCCTGGGTAAAGAGCAGAGCTGCTTTAACTTTGAAGGGCAAAGGGGAGGTACAGCATTATTATTATTGTTTTAGTTTTTTTTTTTTGGCAGAAACCGGTTAGATTTTTAGTGACAATAGACGTAGGGAAGAAGGACCGGATGGAGTTAGGCTCAGTGTTTAGCACTGGGTGTGCCTGCCGTCGGGAGCAGGGGAAGGAAGGGGCTACGGCCTGTCAGGGATCAGAGGGATGGAGGCTGCTGGTCTGCCTGCATCACCTCTCTGCTGCAACAGGAGCCTTTGCCGTAGGGAAGAGGGGGTGAGGGGGTGCACGGTCCCGGTCCCCATCCATTTATAAAGGGCTGCATTGCCCTAGCTTGGTCTTCTATCTCATCAAGAAATGTGGCTTGGTCTTCCATGTCACCCGGCTTCAGGGCTCCCCTCTGGGTGGTGGCTGGTACTGCACTGGGGGTG
This sequence comes from Rissa tridactyla, assembly GCF_028500815.1. NCBI lineage: Eukaryota > Metazoa > Chordata > Aves > Charadriiformes > Laridae > Rissa > Rissa tridactyla. Next base: position 23,205,653 of record NC_071473.1, read on the forward strand.
CAGGGGATTGGGGTTTAATGTCGGAGGCATCCCTGTGCCTGTGGGCAGCATGTGCAGGCTGGTTTGGTTGGGCAGCTGCTTGGGTTGAGCTTCTCACTCCAACCAAAAGCTGGGAAGGGACCGTTTCCCGAGCTGGCGTTCAGGGGTGCTCAGGAGACTTGGTTCAGCCTGTCAGGAAGAGAAAGGAGCAATTTAGCCTGTTTGTTTGTTGGCACTTGTCTAACTCATTCAGCTGTCAGAATTGGGATGACTCCTGATGGGTATTTATCCCTCTTCCAGATGTCCTCCCAGCCATTCACCTTCTTTCCCCTTTTTTAATGGAAAATAATGACAACTGGAACGTCTGGAAGTCCCAGATGAGGAACGGATGGCAGCACCTCATGGCAGAGATTTTGTGGGGGCTTTTATGAAACTTAGGTTGGCTGTAGCACTAAGTTTGGCAGAGGTTAGAGGGCAAGGATCTCAAGCCTCCAGGGAGAGGAAGTCCCCACAAAATCTATGGTGACCCTTCGCTCGGGGCTGCTCCTCAAGAGGTCCTGTGATCCTGCAGAGATGTGCTGCACCAGGGCTCTGCTTCGTTTCTTCTTCTGGATCTTCTTGTGACCAAATGCCTCACGTCTGTCTCTGGAAAGCTTTCGCCTTGGTGTCTCCTAAGGGGATCCTCCTGACGCAGGCCAGTGGCTGCAGCCTCCCGTACAGTGCTATCTGTTAACGCCTCTGGAGCAAGCTCCAGGGATGTGGTGCAAGGCAGGGTTGGGGGCTTCCCCTGCTCAGGGCCACCCTCTTGGCGGGGAGATGTGAATATCCCTTTTGTAGAGCCGCTCTGTGCATAGCTGTTGAGGCATGGGTATGTGATTAGGCAGGGAGGAGAAACACTGCTGTCCGAAAAGGAGTTGCAAAAGGAGCATTAACATTTGGCCCTTAAATCTTGGGAAGTGCCCTGGAAGCTGTGGGTGAGAGGAGGATCTCTTGTGTTTGGTTTGCGTGTGGAGAGAGACTGCTCATGGCTTAAATGAGCAAAAGCAATGTTATCTTCTCTGTTGTCAGAGGAGAAACCAAATTGCTCAGCGAGTGCCGGTACTGAGCAGGGAGCTGGGGTGACCAGCTCACCCCAAGGCACGGCAGGTTGAGTCTCCGTCCCCAGCCCTGGCTGTAGCGTTCCACGTGGCTCTGGCCACTCTCATCAAGCCTGATGCCAGGGCTGCTTGCACGGTCATCTCGGAGGCGGCAGGAAGGGGCTGGGGAGGTCTAGGTTTTGCCCTCTTTTGTTCGCTGATTTTTGCAGAGCTTGCTGATCTGGGCCCTGGCCAGCTCGTCTGACTCACAGGAATCATCTCACGAGTCTCCTACACCCTCCATTACCTGATCCGAGTTCTTCCTGGCGTGTCGGCTCTCACCGCCGTGCCACCGCGGAGCAGCGGCCGTGAAGGGAGCTGTGCATTTGTGCAGCGTGTGTCTGCCTCAGGCTGCTGCAGTGTGCGGTGCTGGAAGGGATTGGAGCCTGCGTCTCTCCTGTCACCCTTTGCAATGCACGCTCCCTTTGCTTGTGACCATCCTTCATGACCCCGCAGATGGTCTTTACAGAGACATTTGCTCACAGAGGCAAAATAGAGATCTCCTTGCTTAAGAGGAGCTGCTTGGTGGCTTTGTTTTTCCCCTGTCTCCTGTGCTGTGTTGCTGGTAGCAGCAGTACTGGGTGCTGTAGGAGGTAGGTTTTGGGGTTCTCTTGCCTGGTTGCTGTAGGGATGCTGTGTTTCTGTTCATAAATGCAACAGGTCAGACCTGGAGGAGGATTGTGTCAATGAGAGAGACTTTTTACTACCCACAGGCTCCTTCCAGCGCTCCCTATCTCTGGTAAATGCAGTGGGTCAGCAGGAGGTGACCATAGTCAAAACTCCATGCATGGATGCTGTGCACCCTGAGGTCCCTGTTGAGCAAAGGCGGGTGCGAGACGCGCTTGGAAATCCCCCGCGTTGCAAGCTGGGATGTCTCCTGGAGTTCCTGGCTTGCCAGTCGTGCCGTGAATTTTTTGCACATGGCTTTACCTCCTCAGCCCTGCAGGGAAGCAGCTGGGGTGTGTTCCCATCCAAACCTCATAGCCCTGTGAGGTGCTCGGTTTGGCAAAGGGCTGGTGTTGCATCAGGCCGGGCTGCGCCCAGCGAATGTGGGGGAAGGTCCCTGTGCTTGCGGCAGGAGCATCACTCAGAAACAGTTTGATATTGTGGCTCCTCTGGGGGCTTGGGGAGGTCTGTGTTTTTGTGGCTTGTTTCCATGTGCCACATGTGAATTTCTCTCCCGCGGGTCGTGATGACTTGGCTCTCTGGCCTGTGGCTGCCAAGCCATGTGTGATGATGTGTGTGAGCAGTTTGCATCTTGTATTAAGTTTGCAGGTACCTCGTGGAGATCTTAAGAGAACAGGAAGGTCCTGGTTCGATACAATCAGGGACTTGCATCCCCGGTGGGCTATGGAACAAACCTCTCCTATGGACTGGGTGCCTGGGGACAGCCCAGTTTGGTACTGTGGCAGGGGTTGTTTTGGGCCTCTGCTGAGCGGTGTTGGGGTGGCTCCTTGTTGTGTGACGGGGAGCTGTTGAGGTGCCTCATCTGGCTGGGTCCCTGGTGCAGAGGGGAGTCCTGGGTGCCGAGGGGGTGGGAGCAGCCTTGTGTGGGACTGGGTGGTGGAGAAGCAGTGCTCTCCCCTCTTGCAGAAGGGTTAAGTGAGCAGTGGGGTGCACGCCTCTGGGATGGCGGTTGAGGTCTGGGCACAGCCTGTTGCTAAAAGGGGAAGCTGATGTCCTGAAAATGCCCTCCCAGGTGACTTAGGCACTGACATTTTACAGCAGAGCTGAAGTCCCAGGGCTGGTAAAAATCAGCCACTTGTTTGTGTTCTTGGGGTCCCTCCTTGGCAGGAGTCTGTGTGTGGGTCCCTGCCATCAGAAGGCATTTGGGGTGCAGGGGAGCTTTGCCATCTGCCTTGATACGTTCCCTATTGCACGTTCCAGCCTCGTTGAGCACAGCAGTGTCCCACAAGATGCATGATCCGTGGTGAGCTGGACCCAGAGCCGAGCTCTCCTGCCATCTCCCCCTACCCCTGCTTGCCTCCTCCGTGGCGGTGCCTTTGTCAGCCATCCAGAAACCCGCAGCGCCGCAGCCAGCCTCCCTGAAGTGCCAGCGATGAGGCGTTCGGGTCCCGGCCCCCCTCCCTGCCTTTGCCCCAGCATTTATCAGCAACCTCCCTTCCTTCCCAGCCGCCAAATTCCTTCTCTGTGCCGTCATCCTCCGGCCAGAAGCCGCCCCGTCCCCGCTCTCCCTCCCTCCCTCCGAAACCAGCCCAGAACTGCTGGGCAAACATTTCGCCTGTTGTTATTACAGTATTCCCATCTGCATACTTAGTCATAAACCCCTTTTAATTCCAGCCTTTTTCTGGGGCGGGGTTAAGAGTTCAAACCCATCATTTTTCTTTTGGGGCTGTAGGCTTACAAAAGCAGCCCGCGGCGAGATTGTTCGGGAGGATGGGGCCCGAGAGCGAGTTTAGGGGGAGGGAGAGGGGAAGGGGGCGGTGGGGAGGAGGTTTGCACACAGGGGTGCTGGCTGTGCAGCCCCCGCTCCCTAGGGAAGGCTTTGGATGAGGTTTGTGTGGGGCTGGCTGTGACAGGGGGGTGCTCTCTGCCAGCCCCCCCCTTTTTCCCTTTCCTGCGGCTTGCTGGGAAGCCAGAGGTGGATGGGACTGGCCCCTTTGCAGGGAGGCATTGAGTCAAGTCATGCTGCTGCTGGTTTTGCCTCGTTTGTTGGGGTCTTTGGATAATGGAGCATCGAAACCCAAAGAGGAGCGTTCCCAAACGTGCCAGGGGGGAGCAGCTCTGGCTCTGTGCAAAGGCTCGTCCAGGAGAGTCCCCCCAGATGCAATGCGATGCTGCTGTTGCTTTAGCGATGCAAAGGATGCTGCTGCACTCCCTTCGCACAGCTGACTCTGTCTCCTCCTTGCGCGGTGGTGAGGGTCCTGCGCCAGGAGCACTGGCAGTCCCTGTGCTCACCCCACAACCTGTGCAGGCATCCCTAGAGCTGGATGAGCCCAGATGCCTCTGCATTTCTCCCCAAAAACATTGCAGTCTCTTGCTTGTGAGCCTTCCTGGATTTAGTAGGTGGTTATAGTAACTCTTTTCTGCTCCCCTTTGGAGCCCGGCTGCTTTTTCCTGCATGGCAATTCCCTGGATTGCTGGCACTTCCTACCAGCTCAATGCCACCCCATCATAAGGTCTTCCTGCCCTCCATCTGCTTTTCTGGGACCTGGGTGGTGTGGGCAAGGCAGCAGCGGGGCAGAGGGCCCACAAGGGCAATACTCAATTCCTGCACAAGGTTTGGTGCCTGCGTCCTGCCTGTGCCACTGCTTCAGAGCCCCCGCACCAGAGGGTCCAGTGGGAGATGCTCCCTTTTCCCTCTCGCCCATTGCGGATGCCACACTGCATCCCTGCGAGGTGGGGTACGGCCTGGTGGTTGGTCATGGGCTTGAGAGACATTGGCATCTTCTTTGCGTCTGTAGGCAAGATAAGGTCTTTTCCCCCCCCACCTCTAAATTAAAAGGTCTCGAGGAGAAAAAGAAATAATAATGTGTATTCGGGTTGACAGAAATGTTGTACAAATTTGTGCAGCTCGATTTCCCAAGATGTTTCAGTAAAGAAGACTCTCTTGCTTTGCTTTTGGGAAGCGTAAAAAAGATGGAAATGTCTCATATTTACATTTTTGAAATTAAGCCTTTGCCTTTTTTATTAAAAGTATTTCTCTGAAATTTGACATCGATTTTTATATTGCAAATATCTTAATGAAAAATCCAGTTCTCAAGTGATGCTGTTTAAAAAAAAAAAGTAAAACACAAAAATCCTGAAAGAGCAGGTATCTGGGCAATTCTGCTTGAAAGTTACTCAAAGGCAGGAACGCCAAAGTGAAGTTTGCAGGAACAACCTCCACTTCTCCCCCTGCATATCCTGCCATTTGACCTGGGGTTGCACAATCACAGCGTTACCCCATTTAAACTGCGGGATGGTGTATCATATGTAGGTTCCCCCCCGCCCCGGTTTTCTTGGATGCATGAACGGAGGGTTTTGTGCCGTTATGCATATTGAACAGCCACAGGAAAACAATCTAAACAACGTGCTCCATGTTTTTAGCAGATCGGGTAGAGGTTCTCTTAAAAGCTTGCATCCGTGTAGGTGGGCACCGTGATCTTGCAGGCGGGTGGAGTTGCAGGGCTATCCCAGCCAGGATGAGTGGTCTGAATTTACATCTAAATTACCTTTACTGCGTGATCCCATGAATTGCCTTGAGAGCTGCACTTCTAGGTGGAGAATTTTTTTTTTTTTTTTCCTATGTGGATGCTGGATGGTTTTTAAGAAGCTGTAGAGGAAAGGGAGCTTGTCACGCAAGAAACTTGGGTTTAGTTCCCAATAAACTCAGAGGCGTTCATCCTTCTGGCCTGAACTTGATGTGATAAAGAGCCTTGCATGCATTACACCTGTGCTTTGCTATTTGCAAAACCCGGGGTGGAAGGGGAAAGGCCCCTGCTGTGAGCAAAAGTGGCTTGTGAGCCTTTCTGCACGCCTCTGCCGCAGGGAGCGGGTGGAGCTGGAGGGTTTGCGACGGCTTTTTCCAGCTGCGAGCACGCCTGGGATTGTGCGCCCGGCGCGCGGGGCTCTGCCTACCTGCCCTCTGCGTGCTTGGCAAGCCGTGGCTTGCAAGGCATGGCGGGTCCTGTGAGCGGGCTACGCTGCTCGCTGCAGCCTCCCCCTCCTGCTCCGGAGGGGAGCCGGGTGAGTCCTGGCCAGCCACCCGCTTCATTTGCCTTTCTCAAGGGGTGCTGCTCTTTTTCCCCCTTCGTGCTGCATGGATTTTTGGGAAGGAGTTTTCCTCTCTCGTGCTGAGAGGCAGTGGGTGCTTTGCTGAGCTGCGCTGGCTGCTTGGAGGTGCCTGAAGTGCATGGCGGCGTTCATTAGACCTGTTTGGCAGGAAGCTTACGTCTCGGAAAAGGACTGGCTGGTGTGGGGCGGGAGAGCAGGCTCAGCCCTTGCGCGGGAGCCAGAAGAGGTGTAGGTTTGGTTTCTGGGCACAACGCGTTGTTGAGTGATGCTGGGCAGGTCACTCCGCTTCCTTGCTGGCCTGCCTGCGTGGCAGGGACATCTGTATCTGCGGATCATACGGCTCTTCGATCGATTGAAACAGCTTGGGTTGTTGCCGCGAAGGGTTGTTGCCTGTTGTCCTCTGCCTGCGGCCTCGTGTTGTGCAGCGAGGGTCTGGCTGGGTGGTCACACACCTTTACTGGCAGGGACTGGGTGGGATATTGAGCGGGAGAGGAGTGCTGGTGGAATTAAGTTTTGAGTTTTCTTCTAGGAAACGGAGACCGCTGATCTCAGAGGTGTTTGAAACCTTTCCCCACTTTCACATCTCCATCCTCAAGGTGGATGCATCCTCAAGATTTGGGTGTTTGCAGGCATTGCTCACCCAGGGTGCCAGGGCTGTGCATTCCAACACCATCTTCTACCTCTCCTGCCTCCAGCAGAAGGAGAGCTCGTGCGTGGAAAGGCTCTGGGGTTACATGACCTATCTTTGAAGGTTTCATTAAATCTGGATGAATTTTGTGGTGTTTGTGTATACAGTTTCCCATTCTTCAGCAAACAGGCACCGTGCCTGCCTCAGGAGTTGGAGACGTGGAATATGCACGCCCCTCCTCTTCCCGTCTCTTTCTATTTTTTGTGTTGAAAACGAGAGGGCTTGTGAGATGTCTCCCCTCCCCACGCTCACCTGCGCCTTTTGCCTTTCTGCTGCCCAGTGCCTTAATTACAGCTGACGAAATGGCGTGCCAGTAAATCTTGGGAGAGGTCGCCCCTGTCACATGCCAGCCCTGGGACAGGGGACACACCGTCCCCGCTCCCTCCTGACCACGAGCACGTTTCCGTCGCTGCTCCTTCAAGCTCTCTCCCTCTCTTCTTAACGTGCTGCTTGTGTAATTGTTGGCTGTTTGTCCGCTAATGATTATAAATTAGCGGCCAAGTGTATAAAAAGTTAATGAAGTTCTGTCGGTGGAACCATTACGCCTTCCCAGGCTGGCACGTACAGGTCGGCCGAGCCGGTAAGAAAAGCCAGACGCCGAGTCCGGCCTTTCAGGGGATCAGGTTTCAGCTCGCTTGCTCTTTCCTGCTGTGTTTTTTCTTGCTGGATGGAGCCAAAGTTGAGCGCTGGGAATGCCAAAAGGTGGCAGGTGATATTTTCTCTGCGACGGAGTGCAAAATCACCAAAAATGCTTGCATATCCCCCACCAGCACTTATTTCCAGCCCTCTTGTTCCACTGTGCCAAGCACATTAGGTACTTATCCCCCTTCCTGGCTATTTCAGGCCCGGGGTCTGAAGACTCCCCAGACCTCTCAGTTTTGGCCTGTAACAGCTTTTCTTCTGCATCTATGCTGCTTGGATGGAAACCAAACATGTCAGACCCCTTCAGCTGCTTTCCCTCTTGAGCATCTGACCATGACAGGGCAAGAACAGCTTCTTCCATCGCAGTACTTGTGGGCAAGGTGTAGGAAGGGTGTTGGAAGAGACAGCATGATCCTACAGGTATAAATCTTCCCGCCATAAACCTTCCACCCCATTATTTTTTTTTTTTTTTTTTTCCCCCCTCATCACTCAGAACTTGGCAGGACTGTGTGCCCTGGTGTTTCTCCGGGTGGAGGCAGGTTTGCTTGCTAAAACGAGCTGAGCGGCTCAGGAAAAAGAAGCGATGGAGGAGAAAAAGAAGGTGTCCTCCTTGCTGCATGTATGAGTGAGATTTTGGAGGTGCCTCTCAGGCTCTGGCATCCCTCCTCTCTGGAAGAGCTGTGGAAACTTGGCAGTGGGGCTGTCTTGTGTCATCCTCATGGAAATTCAGTCGAATTGGGAGCAGATACCCGTCTGCTCGGCAGGTCTCTGAGGAGCCCGTGTGATGCTTTATCAGCCAAACCCTGGAGAGTGGCTCCTGGCCCCAGATTGCTGCTGGGTGGGCATCTCCCCCGGCCCTTCCTCAGTGAAGACTTTTCTTGGGCAGTGACTGCTGCCGAGCGGGAATCGGGGGGGAAAACACGGCTCGTACGGAGCTCCTGGGAGACAGGACAAGGTCTGCAGGATTGGAGAGACCGTGGGATCCTGTGGCCAGTGCTTGGTTTGGGATGACCCACAACGTGGACATGCCATGCGGTGCTTGAGGGCCCTGGAGAAGGTGCCATCTTTTCCACCAGACTCACTTCCCCCTCCCCCCCCCCCCCCCCAGATGGGATTATCTGTGCTCTTGTGGCGTTTTTCCCGAGTTTAAGGGTGTGAACACTAGTCTCCTGGCCTTCTTCCAGACTGAACAATTGCTTTCAGCATCCCTGATTTTCCCCCCCTGCTGTTGGCTTGTGCTCCTTCCCAGAGCTGGTGGGCTCCTTCCTTCTGCAAGGAAGGTGCTTGCGAGGGTGCTGGGAGGATGGCAGGAGGAGCGTGAGCCTTGCCGGACCCCTGAGACATTTTTCAGGGTGGGCTGGAACTGCCAGCCAAGCTGCCTGTCTGTATAGCCGGGTGGGGGGGAGGCAGGCTGCTTGAAGTCAGCGGGAGCCTTCCCTTTGATTCGGCCGAGGCTTGGATCGGCCCCTGGATTTTGGGAAGAGCTCAGCAAACCTCTGCGTCCAGCTGCCGGCACGGGGATTAACGCTGGGAGGCGTGGGTGAAAGCTGGAGCTGTGAGCAGTGTGGTGGGGGCCTGGTGGCCGTGGGCACGTGGTGGGGATTATGGGCAGACGTTCTCCCCGCCGCCTGCAGCCCTGGTGCTGGCCGTGCCTTTGGGGCTGGGATGGGGTGGATTTGGGGTCTGCGCATCCCTCCTTCAGCAAAGGAATCCCCCTGCCGTGGGTGGAGGAAGAGGGGGACCTGTGGAACTCTGGCTTCGGGTGCGAGCTGCTCACTGGTGACCCTGTGGAGGAGACAACAGCCGCTTGCCACCGGGCACCTGCCCTGTGTGAGCTGCCGGCGGTGAGGAAGGGAGGCTGGGGAGGGTCCCCAGCCCCTCTTCTGGAGGCCGACGCTTGCCTCTGCCCTGCCCGGGGCTGGTTTTCAGGGGCGCAGGCATTCCAGGAATTTGTAAGGAATTAGGGGGCGGGTGGGGAAGAGCGGGAAGACTCCTGCAACACGAACCATCTGGCCTCCTCGGCCTCTCCGCGCGGCAGTGTCTGGGATAAAGGAACTGATCGAAAACAGACATTGTTTGAGACAATAAAACCGTATTACACGTTAATGAGAAAATACATTTGAGAGCCGAGGGCCCTGGGGCAAGCTGGGTGTTTTCCCCCCCTCTCCTCTCGACCCGCGCATGGCCTGGTGCTGTGCTGCCCGCGGCAGCTACTTTTCCCTCTGCTCTGGGCTTGCTCAGCGAGCCCGGCTGCTGCCGGCGAGCGTGATTTAAGCAAGGCAAGCTTTGCTGGGGTGCGTGCCCCTGTTCCCCCATCTTGTGGCAGAGGAAAGCGTGATCCCAGCAAGGATGCAGAAGGCAACCCTCCACCCTGCGTGGTCTGCGGGGGGTGGGTTTGCTCCATTTGCACCCCCTTCATTCCCACTTGCACACTCAGCCTGGGAGCCTGTGGGGCCTCAGGCTCGTGTAGCTCCTCTCTCCCGGTAAATAAAGCGGGTTAGGGCCTGTTCCCTGGCTGCTGGGCAAGTGGCACAGCCTGCCTTCCAACCGCCCGGCACAACATTCCCTGAGCGGCCGCGGGAGAGCCCTGCAGCCTGTACCTGGCCCTGCTGAACCCATGGCCTGGAGGATCATAACGTGGTGCATTGTTGACGCTGGTTATCAGATCCTGTGGGCCCTGATTTCCTTCCCTCTGATCGTCGGCTCATGCCTGTCCCCGTGAGGTGGGCAGATGCTCCGCCTCTGCTCTGGCGGGGCGTGTGGGCTCCCTTGGGTGGCCATAGCTTGGCAGAGCCCTTGCCAGCTCCCCTCCTTGCTCTTCGGGTCCTGGCCTGCCCCTTTTTCTCCTTCCTGGAGCTGGGTGTGGGTGTCCACGCACCCTCTGCTCCACATCCCCTCCTGCGAGAGAGTCCGGTGTCCTTGGGAAGAAATCCAGGATGGATCCTCACCTGGAGGATGTTACTGACTCATCCAGGCTTAAAGTCAGGCTTTAATGATCCTATGGCTGAGCTTTCAGGCTTCCTGGCACCCTGTTTTTTGCCATGGGGCTGCCTTTTCCCGAGGGATCTGGGGAAGAAGGGAGCTCTGGATCCTAGTTTTTCAAGTAAGGGAGAAGTAGGGGTTTAGAAGGTGGGGATGGGGAAGTAAAGGGGCTGTGGGGGGCGACGTGTCTGGAGTCTGTACCTCCCAGCCTAACATTTTCAAAGATCTTTCTTCACCTCAGGCAGGAGCAGGGAGCTGACGGTCCACGACAAAGGCCCCTTTTCTTCTCCGGGCTGGTGTTTTCATAGTGTTGGGTTACATCCCCCTCGCTTTTGGGGGTGGGCGGGAAGGGGGCATTGATAGAACCTGACACAGCCTACATGATGTAATGTTATTTTTTTGGTACCGAAACGAGGCAATTTTTCACTCGAAGTCAGCAGAATTTATGTTTAGCCCTGCTGGAGGGAGGGAGCCTGGGCTGGGGGTACAGGATGGGGTCTCCGACCCAACGCTACGCGCCCCCCGCACCCTTTCCAGCCCTGCCACAAACCCTGCTGCCCACGCAGAGGTAACCAGCACATCACCCCCGGGCCCTTGCCCGCTCCCCCTACCCCTCACCTCGTGCTTGAACTGAAAGATTTTAATTAAAACGGATTCTGTTGGGAGGGTTGAGCCAGGGAAGCCCGCTGCAGACCCTGCTTTCAGTGCTCGGGCCCTCAACATCTGTTTCCTATTGAAAGCTCTTTGGAAAGGAGAGCCGGCCCCTCCTCCCATCCCCAGTTTCGGTCCATTTGGAGACCAACACGCAGCCTGGCTTTCCAGGGGTTTGTCCCCCTCCCAGCCTCCCCCCAGCCCAGCCAGGCTGAAGTTTTGCTCAAATAAAAATAAACAAATGAAGTTGATTGCGGGCAGCAGGGAGGCTCACATCTCACTGCATGCGTGAGGCTTTATCGACGTGATGCCCCCCAGCGTGGCCGGGGGGTGAGGATGGGGGTCTCCATGCTCCCCCAGCAAGGAGGGCAAAAAATCAGTAGGCTTGCTGCAGGGGGAGCTGCAAAGTCGGATTTGGTGGTGGTGATGTGCATGGGAAAAGCTTTTTAAGTCCTATAAAAAAAAGCTCTGCCTGTTCCTCTGGCTGGGAGCAAGCGATGCCACCGGCGTGAGCCCTTCTGTTTGTTGGTGTTGTGACTGCCCTGAGTCACAGTTTGCAGCGTAACCATTGGTATCTGCTTTCTGTCATGCTTTTTCCAGCCGAAATGGTCCAAGGCATGAGGAGGTCTGGGTTGGTTGCCTTGGGTGGCTGCAGTCTGGGTGGGAGGATGTTTGGAAAATCCATCCCAAGTGGATGGGGTGGTTGGTTGTAGGCCCTGTTAGACTGAGGTCTCCCGTTCCACAGGAGGATCACTGTGGTCTTCCAGCAATGCATCCATGTGTTAAAATTGTTGGTATTTTGGGAGAGGCAGCTCCCATGAAGAAATGCGTCTGTGTGAGTTGCAGGAAAGTTGGGACACGTAGAGTGCTGGACCTGCACGGGGAAGGGCCGTCTGGTTTGGCCCGTGTGTGGCTTGGAAAAGCCAGAGAATGGACCACCTCGTGCCGGACTGGCCGGGGAAGGCTGAGGCATGTTGGTATGGCTGTGGAAGGCAGTGTTTTACTCAGCCTCTTGACTCTGGTGGACTCATGCAGCACAAGAAGGAAGAAGATCCACCAAGGCTTTTCCACTGCACCGGTGGAGATGTTGATGGGTCTGTAATCCTTCCTGGCTGGTTGCACAATAGATGTGTTGGATAAAGGCATTCTGCAATGGCAGGCACTCTCCAGGTGATCAAAAGTGGATTTGAGGATGCGGCTCTAGGATTTGAACCTATTTGTTGCTGTTGAGGCTGTTTGCTTTAGTTAGTTAAATCTGTTTGGTTTGCAGCCTAGATTCTCTTCCTCTTCTTTCTGACCCCCCCTTCAATTTCCCAAGCAAGTAACACCCTGGATTTGGTCCCATGAGAGCTGTCAAGGCTCTGTCTGGAGGAGTTGCACCCCTCATGAGATACTGCCGAGCCCCCAGCCCGGACAGCGTGGAGGGTGGTGGAGTTGAGCGGAGGGACAGGAGATGGGCGGGTCAGAGAAGGGAGGTCAGGGGGACCGCGTTTCCAGGAAGGTCGCTGTGCTGTCGGCGTTTGCTGTGGAAAGCCGGAGGTTGCAGCCATGTCCAGATGTGGAGAGGTCAACCCAGCGCCCTCCTGCACGGGGAGGGGAGAGGTTCCTCTCTGGCCATTTTAGTAGAGCGCTGCCGCCATTTGGGAGTGCAGGAGGGAGTGGGAAGAAGAAGGAGCACGACGAGGAGTGGGTAAAGATGGTTGAAAAACTACAGGGGAAAAATATAAACCTGTAGGCTGCGAGAGCTGATTCTCACCACATTAAAGGGTTTAAAGAAAGTTGTTTCGCTTCCTTTTCCTGGAAATTTTTCCTGACCCCTTTCAAATTGAAAAGCTTTATCAAGTGTTAGCGGCTTTTCTTTTTTGTGATTGTTGCTATTGGCTAGAAAGGCAGGAAGCAAACAAAAGCGGTGTGTGCTGCGCTGGCTGCCGTTAACCCCTCTCCCCAAAACGGTGGACGCTTTCCAGTGTCCATATTTCAATGCAGTGTTATGGTTGGCGTGGCAGGGAAGGGAGGCTGCTGGGCTGTGAACGAATACATCTGCTTGGATAGGGAAACCTCCTGGTCCTGCTCTGGGGTGCTGCTGACCTCCTTGCCAAATGCCTGGGTGAGGGTGGTACCTGGTTGTGTGGTGACTTAAGAAGGGAGGTTTGGCTCAAACGATGATGCGATGAGCGGGTCTTGATTCCCTGCTCCCCCTCCATCTCCTGGCTCAGGTTTGGCACCTGTATCACCATCCTGCTGGCAAAAGGTGAGGCACGGACACCCCATGACTTTCCCAGAGCCTTTCCCAGGTAGGGATGGTGGGGAATTAAGCCCCTTCCCCAGGATTCTTGTTCCTGTAGGCTACCAACCGATCCCACACTCTTCTGCCCTGTATTTTATCTTCCTGGTGATAGTTTCCTGGCTGTGATGCTCCTCTGGTATCGGGACCAGCTGCTGTGCGAAGGCGCACGCATGTGCGGGACACAAAGGTTGTGTGTATGAATGAGTAAAAACTCGGAAAGAGTCTTAACACCACCTTTATCTCATGGAAGAGGAATTTTTTTGATGAAGAGTTGCAAAAATCATCCATCTTCCCCCCGGTTGTTTTGGCAGTGGTGTCACCCACGAGGATGCGTCCTACCCGTTTCTTAGGGGCGTCTCTTCAGATGTGTGCGTATAAAGCCCCTGGACTGCCTTCACCAAGCTTGTTTTATGCTGCGGCGGTGGTGGTGTTCGCTCTCAGCAGCTGAAGAAAAGCTCTGGGTTGTTTCCTCCCCCCCTACCTTTGCATTAACATCTGGACAAACATAACTGCGTACGTGGGTTGTTTTCAGTGGCTTCGACGTCCTCGCAGCCTTAATGAAAAGATCATTTCTAACATGGAGGAGCGGTGGCCTGGATTGCAGTGGGGTTCGCTCCCCACCTCTCCCCAGACAGCGAGCGGCGTGTTGGGAACAAACTCTGCAAACTTGGCGCAGGCGGGGGGAGCGTAAGTGAAAGCTAATTGGAAGCAGCCCTGACTTGCACTCTGCTGGAGCTATTTACAATATCTTTCATGCGGTGACTTATTGAGTTATTCGCTCAAAGGAAAAAAAAAAAAAGTCTCCGCTTATTTATAGCAACGGTGGTAACCACTGATACATGAGCTGGCTTGGACATGGAAGCATCTGTCCTGGTCAAACCTTTGACTATTAATTCACATCCTTCACCCCCCCCCCCCAACTCCAGTGCTGTACACATTGAAGCACATATGCAAATAATGCTGTCTGGGGGTTGGATTTCGTACCGGAGACCTTTCAGACCTTTCTCTTACATTCCTGACAGAGGTCCCATCCCTGTCTCTAGCAGCCTTGGTCTCCTGCTGGGTAATGCCTGGTGGGTGGTGGTTTTTCATTGTCGGTTTAACTGGGGTGGTTGCTCAACGTTGCGTAGCTGGCTGGGTGAGGGTGGTGCCTGGCATTGCATCCGACCAGTTTTATCTTGAGGGAGCACAAGACATTGGTTTCGGAGGAGGGAGGAACATGTGTGTGTCTCGCACTGGGCTTTGGGTGCGGGGTGTCCTTGTGTGGAGCAGGGCTGGCCCAGGGAGGTGTGAGGGGTGTCTTGGTGTCAACCAGACAGGAAGAGTTCACCTGGGGACACAGATCTGTGCCGTGGGGCTCGGGGCTGAAATCTCCTGTGGACCCTTGCCATCGCTGCCATTTTATCCAGACTCTGATGACGATACGTTTGGGTCTGTGATCCTGACTCATCTCTGACCTGTGCTCTACCCAGATCATGGGAATGTTATTTTAGTCCGGGGGAGATGCATGGTGTATGTGAAGTATCCGCCTGCCTGAAGATGCTTGTTCCACCTTCCACATCACCCTGGTTTCCCAGCGATTGGCTTCTGCCCCTTGCTGATCTTCTTGTTATTTTTTTTCAAGCCTGGCACTGATGCTTTTGATGTTCCCAGCCTCCTATCTCTGCACGGCTCCTGCAGTACCAGCCCCGTGCCTTTCATTACCGCGTTAACAAACTCGAGTCGTGCCTAACGAGGACGCCTCATACGTTATGCTAATGATCAAGAGACATGTTAATGATATTTTAGAAGCCTAATTAGTGGAATATATAACTATATGCAATTTGGTAATGGACTGTGACAAGAAGTTGTTAAAAGGGGGCTTGACAAATCCAGTTGCATGTGGCCTCAGACAAACAGTTGCTGAGAATAGATGAAGAGAAGCGGGGTCTCTGCGTGCATGTGTGTGCTTGCGTCTCGCCTCCCCATGCTAAAGGGTGTGTTTTTTGGCGCCTGCGCTCGTCAGCCTGACTGACACAAGCTGGTTTTTTGGCTCTAAATTTTCTATTCTGCTGCTTGAACTGACGTGACCAAAGCTTCAATTTATGGGCACAGTAATTTTCTCTCTCCATCTGTCGATATCTGCACGCATATGTATAAAATACGGTCGGTCTGTCTGCGCAAGGAGGCTGCGCTGCGTACGGCCAGAGCTGTGGTGGACCTGCTGTTCTCCACTGCTCGGGAGGAGGCAGAGGAGTTGTCAGAGCAGCACCAGGTCTCTTCTGTGCTGTGTCCCCTGAACATCTCGCTTAGTGGCAGCTCTTCCCAAGATAGTTGAGCACGCATGACTTCGCGTCCATGGGAAACGACCAGAAGTCATGCAGGACTTCTGTCAAGCAGATCCTGAAAGCACCACCTTAGATGTGAAGATCAGCAGGAGGTGGGCTCCTTGGTACCTGTTTTTCTTCTCTGAACAGTGGAGAGAGCAGTCTGGCTGTAGATACCTCTCTGTGGACAATTGCAGATACTTCTCAGGGTTTTTTTTGGTTGACGTGCCTTGTACGAGGCTTGAAAGCTGGTTGCCTGGTTCAAGGCCAGGGCTGAGTGTTTGGAAGTCTGACCTCC